>NW_006399805.1:5453703-5478290 GCF_000299155.1 Elephantulus edwardii | reverse complement strand
TTCTTTATTTCTTTTTGTGTACCATTGAATCAGATATCCGACTGGCACAAGAGGAGACTGCCTCTCCTTCTCCAGCAGAGTATCTAGTAGATTTGAACCATGCACCTTTGGAATTGCAGCACAGCTTTTTGCCAGCAGGCTATCAGAGTTCCTCTATGTATACATATTTTTAAAGTCACTGAAAACAAAGCCTTGGCAGTCTGATAACATAGTGCATAAAAGGCCAGGCTGCTGGTTCAAATCCACCAGAGACCATCTCCTTCCATGAAGATTTATTGCCTCAGAAATCAACGGAGGGTGACTGTGAGTCAGGACTGATTTGATGACAGTGGCTAATGTATTAGGAAGAAAACCTGGTGGTAGAAATGGAAACACCAGCTGTTAATTGAAAGGTCAGTGGTTCAAGAAAGGGAGAGGGCAATCCGCTTCTGTGAAGATTACGTGCAAAGTCAAGTCTAGAGGGCAGCTTTGAAAAAGGCACAACCTTGGAAAGCCTATGGAGCAGGTCTAACCTGCACCTTGAGTATCCGTGGGTTAGAATCAACTTGATGGCAACTAACAACAGTGTAAGAAGTTGGTAAGAACAGACAGAGTGAGACCCCGCTAGATAAGGGCTGTGGGCTTGGATATCTCCACTGTTTTTCCACAACATGTCTCCTTCCCCAAACCCACATGTGTCTCATATGTCAATGGAAAGGTGTGACAAGAAGTTTCTAGAAATTGGTATACATCAAAGAAATGAAAAGATCCACCATCACTCTGGGGTTAATGTAGATGGGCGTACATGGCTGCAGAGGAGACCATACTGTTCCAGAAACTTCTAGAAAGTTCTCCTACCAATTCTATGATTCAGTCTTGGGCTACTAAATTAATCTGAAGTTGACTGGCCCCATTTGTATCCAATCTGTGATCTTGTACTTTTCAATTTACAATTAACTCAATTAGTCAACCTGTACTTAATGAAAAACATTTGTAAATTATTATTTGCAACAATGACCCCCAAAAAAGTACCTGCTGAAGCTGCTTCTATGCAGCCAAAAACCGTCATGGGATTTGATCTCCTACTGTGCAGGATTAGGGTTACGGTTTCATGGAACATCCTAGTTAACTGGCCCAGTAGCCTACTGATGCCTCTGTCCTACCTCCAGGCTCGTAAGTGTTGTACCTGGGGTCGTAAAAGCTCACAAAGGGCCATCTGAAGCACCTCAGTTGATTTCTATTAATCGGCACAACAGAGGAAAAAGGAGACTCAGAATAGGAGATTATGGAGCTGTTGTTGTTGTTATGTGCCATCGAGTTGCTTGTGACTCATCGCCACCCTATGTACAAAAGCCCTATACGCCGTTCTATCCTGTGCTAACCTTGCCGTCTCAAACACACTCATTCCCACCACTCCACTCACAGAATCGATCCATCTCATCGAGGGTCTTCCTCTCCTGTGCCGTCCCTCCACTCTCCCAAACATGAGTCCCTCCTTGCAACATGCCCAAAGTATGTCAGATGAAGCTTCAGGATCCTTGACTTCAAGGAGCATTCTGGCTTCACCCTCTCCAGGACAAACCTGTTTGTTCTCCTAGCAGTCCATGGTATATTCAACACTCTTCTCCAACACCACAGCTCAAAGGCATCAATTCTCTTTTTATTGTCTCTAGTCACTGTCCAACTCTTCAATGCATAGCACGTAATTGCAAATACTATAGCCTGGATCAGGCACACCTTAGTCTCCAGCCTGATGTCATTGCTCTTTAGTACTCTTGAGAGGTCCCTCACAGCTGACTTTCCCAATGCAATTGGTCTCTTGATTTCCTGGCTGCTGCTACCAAGAGTGTTGACTGTGGAGCCAACTGGCTAATTACCCCCATGAACAACACCCTTCTTTGCCAGGCGAACAGATGATCTGAATGTTGCCCAGGTGCCCCATGATTGAATACTTTGATAAAATATTCCATACATGGGTCTCAACCAAAGGGGAGAAGTGAAGAACTTAATTTTGAAGTCTCATGGACTCCACAGACTGCCTAGAGCCATGAAGTTTGGATAAACCCCTGAAACCTTGAACTAGTCTTTAAACTTACATTAAACACACACACACACACACACACACACACACAAAACTCCTCTAGAGTATTCTTAAATTTAAGTAACAATTCAGCTCAACTAGTAAAAATGTGGGCCTCAAATATTTTCTTTAAAGAACTATCTCTCTGAGGTCAAATTGGCAATAGCAACTTGAAAGATGAGATAGGAACATCGTGGTTATGGGTAGGTGTCTCTGAGTTGGCTCCAGCTCCCAGCAGCCTGTGGAGAACGGAATGAAGCCTCCTCGATCCTGGGCCATCCTCACAATCTCCGACGGAGAACGGAGTGAAGCCCTGCCGGGCCCTGGCCCACCCCACAGTCTCAGCCAATGCTCACGCCCACTATTGCAGGCTGGCTCTGTCCATCTCGATGAGGGTTTTCCTCGCTTTGACCGACCTTCTACTTTTCCAAACATGATGTCCTTCAACAGTGACTGAACCCTCCTAATAACTTTCCCAAAGTATGTAAAACCCAAATAGGAAGCTTAGAGGGCACCGAATGTATGCTATTTGAGGAAGAACAACTCAGAAAAGGTTGAGAACAATTACAATTTGAGAATGTAATAAATTTCTCTGAATTGTACATATTAAAACCATAGAATTGGAGGGAGCTCTGGTGGCCTAGTGACAAGAAGCTACACTGCAATCCCAGAGGTACACGGTTTGAATCCACCAGATGCTCTTCTGGAGAAGGAGGGGCAATCTCCTCCTGTACCAGTCAGATCCAATTTGATGGTACATACACAAAAAATAATTTTAAAAAGTTTTTTAAAAGAACAAAAAAAAATCTTGTAGAATTGGGGTGCATTTGGTTGTGTATATCATCAACAGCAACATCAGAAGAAATAAGATCAAGTAAAACAAAACATTTTTTTTTATGACTTACTTTTGGTGGGGCCTGAAACTAGGTACTGGACGTGTGTCTCTCTGTTCTTCTGTGTTTGGAGACTGTTTCCTGAGTGATGGGCAAGTGTTGAAATATCCCCTGATAATCACAGCTCCAGGGTCCCTAAGCGGTGCGGTTAGCACACGGCTGCTAAGAGAGACTGCGTGTCTGCCCAGTGGCTACTCCTACAAAACACCTGTGAATCTCCTTCTCAAAAGCAGTGGGGTTCCACCCTGTACCCATGGCATTGACATGACTCAGAATCAACGCAACACAACTGGCATTAACAATTATAAGCCCAGAAGGCTGATCTTCTGAGATTGGAGGTCTTACAGGACAGGCCATCCCACATATGAAGCTCTGCTTCGAAATCACCTCTACTTAGGGAGAAATCCCTGCTCTGGGGCCCACATCCAGAACACCTGAGAAGTTACTGACCTATAATGAGTAGTGTCTTCTTCAGTTCTGGAGCCCAAGCAAGTTCCCTGGAGGTCACGCCTATCAACGCTGTACACTCACCTCCTTATTGGAAAGGCTACATCTTCTCCACCCGTAACTGCTTCTCACTCACGCTACTGTTGAGCCAATTCCAACTCGGAGACGACCGTCCACTGGAGCTCTCGGGCTGCAAATGGAGAGAAAGGAGAAGGCTCATCCTTCCCCTTCGGAGCACCTGGTGAGTCTGAACCCCAAACAACATAAACTGTGGACATCTCAGGTTAAAACTCAGAATCTCCTTTGCCAGAAAAATAGAAGAAATAATAGTTGGTGGATACACGGTGGTCAGTATTGCCTTTGAAGGACACGGTGATGAAAACAGACATTTGTGGAACATCACTGCTTATAAAATCGTCCCTGTGAGAAAATGTTTTCAGATCCCATATAAATGATTTGGAAACAAACTTTTCGCGCACAAGCAGTTTTACGGCCGAGGACACCCTGTATGATCAGACTGTGAGAGGGAATGGTACTTCCTGGTCCACTGAAACGCTGAGTTGAAGACGTTGTGAGGTTGACACGGGTGTGTTCTGCAAACAATTCCCTTGGTGCTGTCTGTGTGAAAGCAAGGCTTATGTCAGGAGATGCCAGGGCCTGGGGCCACCCTAGTGAGGCGCCTCCAAATCCAGATAGGCCTGCTTCAATGCACAAGTTCCCATCGCTTGTGCCGCTTACAGAGGAAGCGCTACCCTCCATGCTTGTACAAGCAAGGCCCTTTGCTTGGACAGCATTAGGGTATAATTTTGGCATCTATGAATAAAATAAGTACCAGCTTTCTACAGGAAAGAAAAATTCTGCTACAAAAGGAGAAAGTATTATCAACAGGAAGCATAGCAAAGGCATGCACTTTGTATGGCTTTTAAGATATAAATGGCTAATCATATTGCTTGATGTCTTTCGGAGAAGGGAGAGTGTTTCGCTAGATAATTCCCTAATACTTCACAGACATGGTGTAGTGAAAAGCCCATCAGCCAGGCTATTTGATAATGTTTGAATAAAAAAAAAAGTTTTTGTTTGGGAAAAACGCTATAGTTGAATCGTGGTGTTATATTGAACATGCTATGGATTGCCGAAAGAACGAACAAGTCTGTCTTGGAGGAAAGGCAGCCAGAGGCAGGGATAGCGAAACGTGCTCTCACATGCTCTGGGCATGTTATCAGGAGGGGGTCAGTCACTGGAAAATGACATCATACTGGGAAAGGTGGGGGTCAGAGAAAGAGAGGATGACCAGCAGGGTGGATTGACACAGTGACCAACGAAGGGTTCGAGCGTTCAGAGACCACAAGGATGCTGCAGGGTAGGGCAGGGTCCAGACCCGTCCTCAAAGGTCTCCATGAGTCATCGTCGACTCAACAGCACTTAAAATAATACCAGAGAGTCAGTTACAGAATGAATTGATGCATTTCATGTAACATACACCAAGATTTGTAAGATCTCTTCTTTCTTTATCTTTTCACTTTCTCTTTATAAACTAGCCAGGAAGGGGGGGGGGAATGGAAAAGGAATAATAATAACAAAAGTCAGATATACATTACCAAATGTCATTCTTGGGAAACTTTGTTTTTATAGTCTTTCGTTTTTCCAGAGGTCAGTTATAAACGGCTCTCAAAACACATGGGAAATGTCACATTTATGTGGGAAATTTCTATGAAATAGATTTCTCCTTGCCTCCTCTCACAACAGGACAGTTTGTCAGTCAAAGAACGTATCTACCTAATCAACTCAGAATAAATCAAAAGAGATGATTGGAAACTGAGCACAGACTCACTGTAATCCCCCTCCCCCCCCTCCAGGTCCCCCTGGATGTTGGTGATGATGCAATTGTTCAAAAGCAATTGTGTGTCAGTTGGTGAAAACCAAATTCAGGCCTTGCTTTCAAACTTGTAAATTACTTCATTCTTAACTCCACAGAAAGTGTACATTCTCCAAGTTTAAAAAATATCTACGTTATTGAACGCAAAAGAAGATTTAAAACATTTAATTTTTTTAAACAAATTTAAGCCTCAAGTCTCAATATTGAAAGATGCTATGGACGATATATTGAATGACCCAGAAAGTATCAAAAGAAGATGGAGCGAATACACAGAGTCACTGTATTAGAAAGAACTGATTGACACTGAAAAATTTCAGGAAGTACCATATGAGCAGGAGCCAATGGTAATGAAGGAGGAAGTGGAAGCTGCGTTGAAGGCATTGCCAAGAAAATAAGGCCCCAAGAGTACATGGGATACCAACTGACTTGATTCAGTGAACAGATGCAGCCTTGGATGTGCTCCCCAGTCTATGGCAGGAAATTTGGAGGACAGCTGTCTGGCCAACAGATTGGAAGAGGTCCATGTTTGTTCCCATTCTCAAGAAAAGTGATCCACCTGAATGTGGAAACTGCCCAACAATATCACTAATATTCCATGCAAGCAAAATACTGCTGATGATCATTCAAAAACAGCTACAACAATATCTAGATACCGAACTGCCAGATGTTCAAGCAGGATTTAGAAGAGCCCGTAGCACGAGGGATATCACTGCTGATGTCAGATGGATCCTGGCTGAAAGGTTTATTTGAATGTTTTTAGTTTGCTTTCTGGTATTCTTTAACACAAGAAGAATTTCTATTGTGCTTTATTTACTATGCAAAGGCATTTGATTGTGTGGATCATAACAAGTTGTAGCTAATACTAAGAAGAATAGGATTTCCAGAGAACTAACTTGTGCTCATACAGAACTTATACCTGGACCAGGATGCTGTTGTCTGAACAGAGCAGGGGAACTCTGCAAGGTTTAAAATTATGAAGGGAGTGTGTCAGGGTTATATTCTCTCTCCATACCTATTTAATCTATATGCTGAGCAAATTATTCAGGAGGCTGGACTCTAAGAAGAGGAGTGTGGCATCAGGATTGGAAGGAGATTCATCAATAGCCTGCGTTATGCAGATGACACAACTTTGCTTGCTCAAAGTGAGGAAGACTTGAAGCACTTTTTGCAGAAGATCGAGGAATGCAGCCTTTGGGATGGATGCATCTCAATGTCAAGAAAACAGAGATCCTTACCACCGGACTGAAAGGCAGCATCATGATGGATGGAGAGGAGATCGAAACTGTCAGCAGCTTCATCTTGCTTGGATCCACAAGTAACACCCTTGCTACCAACAGTCAGGAAATAAGGAGATGCATTGCACTGGGGAAAATGCGCAATTAGGGACCTCTCCAAATTATTGAGGAGTAACAATGTCAGTTTGAGGACTAAGGTGCACCTGATTCAGGTCATAGTCTTTCTGGTCACTTGCTATGCATCTGAGAGCTGGACAATGATTAAGGATGACAGAATAATAATTGATACCTTTGAGCTGTGGTCTTGGAGAAGAGCACTGAGCATCCCATGGACGGCCAGGAGAACAAGCAGGTATGACTTGGAGAGGATGCAGCCGGAGTGCTCTTTGGAGGTAAGAATGACGAGGCTTTGCCTCACATACTTTGGGCATCTTGCTAGGAGGTACTATTCCTTGGAGAGGGGCTTGTTGCTGGGAAGCGTGGGTGGTGGGCAAAAGAGAGGAAGACCCTCAACCAGGTGGGTTGACATGGTGACTGCTGCTATGGGCTGTGTGTCAGGAAGTGTGAGGATGGTGCAGGACAGGACAGATTTCAGATATTTTGTTCATAGGGTCGCTATGAGATGTACTTGATTAAACAGCACCTAACAACAACAACAACAATTTTTTATTTCTGTTACAAAAATAGCAAAGTGATAAGTTGTAGTTTCAATGAATCAAGTTCAATGGGAGGGAAGTCTAGGTTGGCACCACCCAGTGGAAACAGGAGATGTAGCACGTGGCCTTTCCTGTCCTCCAATTTTTAAATTTTTTTCCTTCGAACTTTTTTAAAGGCAGCAAAACATCCCCTCTCCCCTCTCCCACGTTCTTTGTGTCAAAATCTTTGCAGAAAACTAGGTTTATCTAAAAAAAAACCCCAAAAACCAAACCCCAAAAAATAAAACAACAACAACAAAACCACACCTTAAAAACTGGCTAGATGTCTGGTAGAAACTTGGAAACAAAATTGGACAATTTTGTCAACAACAAAGATAAACAATTTTTTACTAAATATTCTTATAAACCTAGACAGGGAAAAACCCTCCTTAACTGAATCCTACACTGTATGAAAAAAGTAGGACCAATGAAGGTAGAGGTGGTTTAAAATCTAAAAATCTTTTCCTACAAGTCACAACATTATCTTCACTCTAAGGCCATGAAGTCAGAACTGACTCACAGGGGACCCTCCAGCGGGTTTGCAGAGATTGTGAGTCACATGGGAGGAGATTATCCATCTTTCTCTCTTGGAGCAGCTGGGGGCTTTGATCCACCTTTGAGAGGCTCTACCTTTCAACAGACTATTGCACCAAAGCACAACATGAACAATTAAAGGAAATCTTATCAACTGATAAAATATAATGCTTGGGAAATTAGAAATGACGTACGGAGTAAGAAAAGGTTTGATAAATGTGGGATAGAATCTCTGTAAATAGAATGATGATATTTACCAGAGACATATTTTAAATGCCATGCTTACTGATGAATTGTTAAAATTGTTCCCATTATGGTCACTGAAATGACCAGATGACTACTGCCACTTACCACTGAAAATGTGCTGAAGCCTTCAGTAAGACAAAGAAAAAGGGAGAGAGAGTGAAAGGCTGTGAGGAGTAAAAAGAAGCACAACTATTTATTTACTATGATTAGCTTCTAAGCAAATGCAAAAAGATCTACAAACGCATTAACTAGCTCATTGCTGAGAGTCAGATCAACTCAGTTGGCCTTCCAATGGGCTTCTGAGGCTGTAAACCACGTAACAGGAGATTGTATTTCTTCCCATGCATATAGTAAAGTCAATAAATATTTTAGAAATCCAGTAATCCAGTACGCAAATACAGAGTTCTTGTTACAAACCATTTAAAAACTTAAAATAAAACAGAAAAAATATTATATTATCTCAGCTCAGTTTCTAACCTTAAAGTGTAACAGAATAATACTATTTCGGTACAGTTTTAGCAATGCATCCCATCTCCATGACTCCAGAAAATCTGACATCCTTGAGAATTTAAAATTCTGTTCTCCATTTTCACCCTTTTGGTTAAGATCTATTGTATATATGGTCTTTACAAGTTATGTTCAACTGAAAACTCAAGAACTCACAGGATTAGTGTATTGTTTGTTGGTGGGTGTCATCGAGAGGATGCCAATGGAGCAGCCCTGTGTGGCACAGTAGAAATTCCACAGGACTTGGAGGCTCGTGTTTCCACAGGAGCAGACCTCTAGGTCCTGCCATCAGAGCTGCTGGTGAGTTCTAACTTTGCCACTAATAGTCAAGTGCTTTACCATTACTCCACAAGGACTCCTTATATGTTGAGTATGGACAATACCCCCAAGTCAAGATTGTTGTTGTTGTTGATTGCCGTCGAGTCGAGCACCACTCATAGCAACTCTATGAACAAAAGACCTAATACCTTTCCATAACTATGGTCATTTCCCCAAGTTCATAGAGTTTCCAGAGGCATATGGTTTAGGAAGTGGATACTACTCCTGCTTCCAGACCTGTTTTACATCTGGGAGTTCCACTAAACACAGTCCACCCACAGTGGGAAACCATTATGGCATTTGAGACCCCAATGGCACAAGATTCAGCATCACAGCAAACCCAGATTACCTCGTGCAGCACATTGACAAAGAGTGATGTAAAAAGTGGAAGAATGCAGGGGAGCTCTGGTGGCCTAGTGGTAAGGAGCTGCAACTACGATCCCAGAGACGCACGGTTCAAATTCACCAGATGCTCTGCCGGGGAAGGAGGGACAATCTCCTCCTGTACCAGTCAGATCTGATTTGATGGTACACTCACACAAAAATAATAAAATAAAATAAAAAAATTAAAAAAAAGTGGAAGAATGCTCTTCCAAATCTAACAACACTAGTATCACTTAGCAGTGGTTAGGTGTCGTCAAGTTGACTACGACCATATGCACAAAAGACCTGCACAAGATAGTTACTTCATTTATTCACTGAAAAATTATCTAGTGGGTGGCTATCACTTATGAAGGGAGGTCTGTAAGGAGTTGCACTGTTAGCTCAGAAAAATGGGTACTGCCTCTCTGAGCCATCTCCTCCCTTGAAATTTACAACCTCAGAAACCCATATGCAGGGTCAAGTATGCATTGGATCCAACTCAATAGCAATGAGTTTGATCGGAACTATAATGCACCAAGGTGCATCTGATTCAAGCAAGGTCTTTCAAATTACTTGTTACACATCTGAACATTGGACAATGACCAAGGATGACAGAGGAATTGAAGCCTTTGAATTGTGGTGTTTGACTACTGTATATTTCATGGGTTGCCAAGAGAACAAACAGGTCTGTCCTGGAGAAAGTACAGCCAGAGTCCTCCTTGAAGGCAAAGATGGTGTAGCTTTGTCTTACATATTTTGGACATGTTGTTAAGAGGAACCATTCCTGGGAGATGGATGTCATGCTTGGAAAGGTAGAGAGTCACCCTAAGAGAGGAGGACCTTCAGTGAGGTAGATTGACACAGTGACAACATTAACAAGCTCAAGTACATCAGAGATGATGAAGATGGCACAGGATAGCACAAGGTTCAGATCCACTGTTCTCAGGGTTGCTATGATGAGTCATCTTCGACTCCACAACAATGATACCTAGCAACAATGACGTAAGGAAAAGGGAGAGAGACTAGAGAAATAGAATCAACCTAGGAAGTCTCTCTGAAGAGATTCTTTGACAGAGATGCAAATAAAGCAAGGAGTAAACAATGGAAATAGATAAGGAAAAAACATTTCCTAAGAACAAAAAGAAAACGCACACCGAAACCCCCAAGGAAGAGTCAAGGGTTAGTGTGGCACCGTATGGTCAGGTTGTCCAGATCTGGTCTTCCTAATTCCTGAGCTACAGGGGGTGGCTGGGCGGGTGTCTCTATGGTTTCTCTACTTTGCAGCCCTTCCATACTTATTAGGATTGAATTCGTTTTACCCTCAGGGAAAACCAAAAAAGATTCTTTGCTGGCAAAACTGCATTGTTAATGGGTGTCTAAGTCACTGAAAGCTGTGGTGGGATTTTCCTCAGATAATTTTGTCCATCCATCCATCCATCCATTTTCCCTCAATCACTATCTGACCTAGTTTTTGGCTCTGTGCCTCTAACTACCTGTTTTGTGCTCACTCATTGCCATAAACTTATAGCTGATTGTGAATTTTTGGAAGCTTTAAATTACATGACAGAAGATTGCCTATCTCTTTCTCTGAGGAGCAGTTGTTGAATACAAACCATCAGACAGGGCACCACCCACATCAACTATGAGATATCATTTCATCCCAGTAAGAATAGCAAAACTTAACAGAACAGCAAACATCAAATGCTGGTGAGTTTGCGGAGAAACTAGAACCCTTATTCACTGTTGGTGGGAGTGTAAAATGGTTCAACTACTCTGGAAGGTGGGTATGGTGCTTTCTCAAAGAGTTGAAAATAGAAATACCATTTGACCCAACAATTCCACTACTGGGAATATACCCTAAAGAAACCATAACTGTCACCCAAGCAGATATATGCACACCCATGTTTATCATGGCTTTGTTCTCAATAGCAATGAGTTGGAAACAACCCAAGTGTCCATCAACAAACAAATGGATAGAGAAGCTGTGGTATATTCACACAATGGAATACTATGCTGCATTGGTATATTCATACAATTCATACAATGGAATACTATGCTGCATTGAAAAACAAGGACCTCATGAAATATTAAACAAAATGGGTGACCCTGGAGGACATTATGCTGAGTGAAGTATCTCAGTCACAAAAGGACAAATACTGCATGGTGCCACTGTTGTAAAACGGGACTGACATCGGGGTTAGGGAGAGACTGAGAAAGATGGGTTCAATAATGTGTACGCATTGAAACAGATGAGGGGGAGAACTGTTTAAAAGGGATATATGATTAGTTATTATTGTCATGACAGGAGTCCAGAATGAAGGCTGCGTAGTGGAGAGGACTTGGGGGGAGGGACTGTGTAACAATGAAAGAATTTTTCTTTTACTTTTCAAAGAGAAGAGTGTTTTGGGGGGAGGGGTGGGCAGGGAGAAAAGTGCAGCAATGAATGAATGGAAACCCTAAGTCTCTGTAAACTTTCATTAAAATTAATTAAAAAACTAAGAAAAAAGAAAAGAAAGGACACCCCCTTGGATTAGCCGTACAACTCTCTAAACAGTAGGCCACCAGAGCTTCCTCACAGTCTTGTGCAAACCTCCCTTGAAGACCTGCCTGCCATCGTGGTAGAGGAGCTCGGCCCTGTGAACACGATGGCCTCGCGGGAGGCAGGTCTGCGGAGGCCTCCCGGCTCTGCATGTGCTTCTCCGGTTGTGCTCACCTCCTCGTCCTGTCCTGGCCTTCTCCAAGGCTGTCGGAAACTCAGCTGAGACACGTGGAGAGGTCTGGTCTCTCCTCCCCGCCAGAAAGCATGCTCCTCACTCTTTTCAAGAAAAGGCCAGTCTTATAATTGGCTTTGCATTGCAAGCATAGCTTTGAAGGGTGCAAATAGGAAACATTTCAACTATTTGATCTATTTTGGGTGAGGCTCTGGCCTAGCCGACTGCCATCTGAGAGGCCAGAAGGCGGAGCTTTCTCCTGGGGGGCAGACTATTTTTGAGATTGAAAAAGAGACAAAATATCTTTTCAGAGAAAGCTGAGGGGAGTGATATTCAGGAAAGGATGGTTGGTTTTGACCAGCCTGTGTAACATAATCCTGTCAAACCGTTCACGCAGCACCGCTGGAATTTCGGGTTGTGTTTTTCACAGCTGGAACGTGCCCAGGGGAGGCCTGAAATGTCATTACAGTGTGGCCAGCTCACCTCCTTCCGTGACAACCAACCCTTCTTGGTGCCTGTGGCTTCATTTCATCTCAGGGTGCTCTTTCTCCACTCTGGTGGCCTAGTGGTAAGGAGTTGCACTGGCAACCCAAAGGTACATGATTCGAAACCACCAGCTGCTCTGTGGGAGAAAGACGGGCAATCTCCTCCCAGGTGATTAACTGCCTCTGAAAACCTAGGGGAGGGTCAGCTATGAGTCAGTTTGGACCCAGTGGTACACTTGTGTGTGGAAACATGTCCCAGGGGCGGAAGTAAGGATCTTTAATAGACTATTCTGTTTATCAGTATCCAATTTCTTTGAATGATGACACTAGTATACAATTCTCCTTCCCTTCCTTCCCCACCTGCCCTCCCCTCCCTTCCTTTTGGCTCCTGGACACTTTTTTCTTCTATTTCTTTCCTTCTGGAGGTTCTCTCGGAGGTTGCTAGGTAGCTAAGCCCTTTCCGGTCTTCCTCTAGACTTCCCAACTCCTCCTGGGCTCTCTCCGTGTCTGGTGGCTTTTGCCACTGGTGTCCAGCCTTCTGTCCTACTGGTTTCACTGGCTCTTTGGGCCTTTTGCAGAACCTGGGACAGAATGCTCTCCAAAACTCACACTCACACTGTTGTCAACTTAGTGCCGACTGAGAGCGACCCTCCTCTGGGCCTGAGGCTGTGATCTGCAAGGGAAGGAGACTGCCCATCTTTCTCTTTTGGGGCTGCTGGGGGAGTCAAACCACTGGAAACACAGTCTTCAGATTAGCAGCACAACTTCTCCTAGAGAATCATCTCACCTACTTAACAAAGCAGAGGGAAGACCGAAATGAGACAAAAAATGTGTGGGGTTGGTTTGTGAAAGAGATGTTCTTTCATTTGCTAACGCTCCAGACGTGTAGGAAGCCTCTTCTCTGTCCTGACACTTTGCTCAGCCTTGGGAATCCAATGACAACAGGGAGGACAATGATAAGAGACGCTTTCCCTTTGCTGATAGACATCCAGGTAACCACTTGGGGGTGGGGCGTAGGTGTGTCATCAAAATTCTGCGCAGTGAAGGTTCCAGGGAGGACTAAGTGAAGGAGAGTCCACTTGCAGCCAGTAGGCTGTTTAGAATCTCATTTGCACCAGTGTTTTCTAAGGTCACCTCCGCACATAAGTAAATACGTATATTGAGTCTTGAGCGCTTGCGCTCAGTTCAGGCTCCTTGTTCAGAAGACTCATATCATCTTACTGCCAGTGCATGAATCCGTATGCACTGTGCCACCAGGGTTCAATTAGCAACTCCACTCCTAGGTATATATTCTAAGGAAACAAGTGCTACGGAAGACAAATGATTAGACAATTGTACAATGCTAAAGAAAACTAAAGGGGAAAAAAGAACGCTAAAGAATTTGCAAACTAAAGCATAACATGGGTGAGTCTAGAGATTATGCGGAGTGATGTAAGAACTCACAGAAGAACGATGATTGTATAAGGTCACTATTTTAATAGGCTTGCTCCACTCCACAAGCAATATTCTTGGCACCAGCTACCAGGACATTAGAAGATGAATTGCATTGAGAAAGTCTGCTGTCAGAGACCTCTCCAAAGTACTGAAAATCAATGATGTCAGTCTGGACACTAAGGTGTGCCTGATAGAGGCCATAGTCTTTGTAATTACTTGCTATGCATCAGAAGGCTAGATAATGACTAGGGATGATAGAAGGAGAATTGATGCCTTTGAGCTGTGGTGCTGGAGAAGAGTATATAAAATGGACTGCTAGGAGAACAAATAGGTTTGTCCTAGAGAGGGTGAGATCAGGCTGTTCCTTGGAGGCAAAGATTCTGAAGCTGTGTCTGACATACTTTGGACATGTTGCAAGGCAGGACCAGTCCTTGGAGAGTGACATCATGCTTGGGAGGGTGGAGGGACAGCGCAGGAGAGGAAGACCCTCCTTGAAATGGAATGATTCAGTGACTGGGGTAGTGGAGGTAGATGTGTCAGAGACAATAAGATCGGCACAGGATAGAGCAGGGTTTAGGACTGTTGTACACAGGATCATTATGAGTTGCAGGCAACTCGATGGTACATAACAACAAAAACCAGAAGAAAAGGTTTACATATAGATGAATTAATCCTTGAATAGTTTCCAGGGATGGGAAGAGAGGATGCAGGTACTGAAACCTATAGATATGAAGTATAATGGACACTTAGTACGTTGGATTAAAGGAAAGGGAACATGCAAGAAGAGGTGGACCAGACTGTAATTAATCACATTAATTTATTATAAAGGTTCCGGACCACCCAGGGTGGCTATGATCCTTTGGCCAGAGAGCATGGTGCTGTGTACGTGGGTGTTGTGTTGCGGCGGTCTCTGGAGAAAAACGACTCTGCCTCCAGGAGCCAGAGAAGCTACGCGTGGCCTTGGGTTGAAGGCAGCAGTGGCTTCAAGCCCAAAAGGAGAAGAGGAGAGAGGAGGTGGCCATGAACCTGGAGAGAGGATGAAAGGCACCCAAGCGTCAAGGACTCTCCTTCATAAGGTCACTATGAGTCACCTGTGACTCGACGACACTTAACAACAATAACATCAACAGAGAGAGAAAGAGAGAGAGATCGATCAGCTGGTCCAGTGATGAGAAAACGATGTGACAAAGACCAAGGTGGGTGACTTTTAATCCGCGGCCCTCGGGCCAGTCTTTCATTGTTTTTGTTCAGACATTCCTCTAGGTTGTATAGCCCTGGTGTACAAGTTGCCATCCTGCGGTCACTTGTGGTTGCTGTGAGGCTGAACACTGTGACACGGATGTGTCAAGTGCGTTAATGGTTGGTTACCCAATGCGGACAGAGAGTGGGGTGGAGCTCCCCATTTAAAACAAGCTTGGAAGCAGGAGTGGCATTCACTTCCATAATAGCTTGCCTCCAGAAACCCTGTGAACCTGGAGAGAGGATGAAAGACACCCAAGCATTGAGGACTCTCCTTCATAGGGTTGCTATGAATCGACTCGACGGCACTTAGCAACAACAACAATGTTATAAAACAAAATGTGCGTGAATGATTGAACAAAAAGACAATGTTCTTTGTCAACTTTTACAAACCACGCCAAAACTGAGAAGTCAGTCACTGTCGAGGACTAGAGAGTGCAGATTTTCCTCCAGGCCAGGATCCCAGGGGTCTCAAGGTTGTTGCCCTAATTAAGAGGTCCAAGTGGTTAGGAGACAGAACCAGGAGATGCAGGCCTCCCACATCTCTGAACCAGGCTTACCTCAAACAGAACCATCTGTGGACTGGCTTTGGAGGACACTTTGTATGATTCTTCTGAAAGGCAAGAAAGCTTAATTAACTAAGAATAATCATAGCAAATATATGGCTATGGTAGAGGCTAAGTTAGAAATGGAGTGATTTATTAACTTAAAAAGGGAGGTGTAATCCACACCCGTGTTTATGGCGGCTTTGTTCACAATAACTAAGAGTTGGAAACAACCTAAGTGCCCATCAACAAACAAATAGAGAAGCTGTGCTATATTCACACAATGAAATTGTGCATTGAAAAACAAGGAATTCATTATTCAATATTGGTGACCCTGGAGGACATTATGCTAAGTGAAATATCTCAGTCACAAAAGGATAAATACTGCATAGTGCCACTGTTGTAAAACAGGCCTGACATCGGGGTTGGGGAGAGACTGAGAAAGATGAGATAAATAATGTGTACTGCATTGAAACAGATGAGGGAGAGATCTGTTTAAATTAGGTATTGTTTTCATGACAGGAGTCCAGAACGAAGGCTGCATACTGGAGTGGACTTGGGGGTGGGACTGTATAACAAGGAAAGAATTTTTCTTTTACTTTTCAAAGAGAAGAGCAAATTGGGGGTGGGGGTGGGGCATGGGAGAGAAGTGCAACAATGAATGAATGGAAATCCAAAGTCTCTGTAAACTTTCATTAAAATTAATTTTTAAAAGGGAGATGTGCATGAAGACATATAACTGACATGACAGTTTGAGCCAAGGGTCCAGTGCAGTGGGACTGGGAAGACACAGAGGTATAAAGAAAAGCTCTGATTCGGAGTTCAGGGGTCTGGCCAATAGGGAGGGATGATTCTAGCCATCTGTGGTGATCAAGAAACTGTCCCTCCTTGAGGATAGTTTTATCTGAATAACCTAATTCTAGAGTCATCCCTTCACCCTAAAACAGTGCTAGAGGAATACAATTGTTCTTTCTAAAGCTCTAAAATGCCAACCTTCTCTGCTATGTGTATTGCCTCCTTTCATAGGTAAACAATTTACAGATGCTAATGCTATAGGTCATTTGAAATGAATTATCTCCTGGTGGCCTGTATGGTTTTATAAAAATCTATCTCCTTAAACAGATCACTCTATTGAATGGGCTATTTCTGGGTGTTTTCATTTACATTGATAATTTATTGTGTGTGACAATGTATGTATCTGTGAGAGGCTGAATAATGACTCCCAAAGAAGTTCACATCCTAATCCCTGAAACCTATGACTGTGACCTTAGATTGCAGAGGGATTTTGCAGGTGTGGTTGCCTAGGATTTTGAGGTGAGGGATTATCCTTGATAATCCAGGTGAGTCCAGTATAGTCACACAGGTGCTTAAAATGGAAGCAGGAAGTGAGGGTGAGTCCGTGGAGATGTGATAATAAAAGCAGAGGATGATTCAAGGCTGGGCTGTGAATCAAGGAACGCTGGTGGTCGTCAGCACGTGGAGAAGGCAGATTTCTCCCCGGAGCCTCCCCATGCAGCCAGGCCCGGCTGACACCTTGATTTTACACTTCCGACCTCCAGAGCATAAATGAGGACACTCGTGTGCTTTTAAACTGCCAAGTTTGTAGCAGTTTCTTGCAGAAGAGATAGTAAACACACACACAGTCTCTTCCTCCCCTTCCAGGTGTGAAAGCTCTGAGAGTGAGGTCTCTGTATCCCAGGCCCCAGATCAATGTCCAGGAGCGGATGGGTGTTAGAAAATGTCACCTGGAGCTCCTTTTCCAGGTTGGTATTTTTTCCCTTTACTTAGGGCTCTAGCGGGCTATCAGAGCTCTCAGCTCCCTCCCCAGTCCAGCGTTTCTTCCTCCTCCCCTTCAGAAGAGCATGTCTGGGTCAGTCCCAAAGGCTCTAGCTGGGCCACAGCTCGGGCCTGATGCCACAGGGCAGGGCTGCTTGGGTTGAATTCCTTACCTTCACCAAGCTGGAGTGCTGAGGAGAAGTGAGGGCACACCGACCCCATGATGCCCAGCCGTCAATGCTCCTTTTCACCCCCACTTTCATCTTGCTGGTTGGTGGGTTTAGGCTGGAGTTTCCCTCACTCGTTGGAGTGATAAGATGTAAGCTGTAGCCTAGTCAAGCTCCTGTGGTGGAGACTCTGGATTTGGGTCAACAGGTCCAGCTGCGACAAGTTCCTTCCCGGAAGTGGCCTCTGTACAGACCTACAGTGGGAAACCTGAGCGTAAGTGTCTGATGGTAGGGGCCCAACGTCAGCGCTCCCAGGTGCCTGTTAGAAGCAACTAAGGGAGAACATATAATAATAAAGAGATTTTAAAATAATTGTACATTGTTATTGTTGTTAGGTGCCGTCGAGTCGAGTAGAAATCATAGTGACTCCATGAACAACAGATATGAGTCCTGCCTTATCAGGTACCATCCTCAATCTCTGACACATTCAAGCCCATTGCCAGTGTCACCGAGTCAATCCACCTGGTGAAGAGTCTTCCTCCCTTTTACCACCGCTCTCCCTTCCCAAACGTAACATCCCTCCCCAAAGAATAACTTCTTCTAGCAATGTGCCCATAAATGTGAAGCAAAGCTTTGTCATCTTTTAAACTATTCAAATGATTGTCAGTAACTTGGAGAGGTCCCAACTACATACCTCACCAGCATTAACACATCTGCTCACCTCTTAATTGGTGTTGCCAAGTGTATTGATTGTAGATCCAAGAGAGATGAAACCGTGGACAGTCTCAATCCTTTCTCTGTCCATAATGTATGAATCATACATATTTGTATGGCTTTTTAAAAAAGGTATTCAGACTTTTTCTTTAAAAAAAATCCCACCTTATGAATTGCTGTCGAGTTGATTTCCACTTCTATTTATACCAAGTGTGTCGGGTAGCCGCATGCCTGAGCAGACCTGTGGGCTTTCCAGGGCCAGGCCTTTAGCGGAAGTGCCTCTGAACAGACTAAATCGTCTGTCTACTCACTTGGCAGTCATGTGTGTTAATCGTTTACACCTACCAGGGAATCCTCCAAAGAACAAAACATGATTATCACTATCTTCAGTTTTCATTGAAACATCTTGATGGTACAATGGAAAAAGTATTTGACTATAAATTAGAAGTGCAGTGGTTCAAACCTACCAACGACTCCAAGGCAGGAAGATGAAATATCCTACTTCCATTTTGATATATAGTCTCAGACACCCCACAGGGCAGTTCTCTGTCCTGTAGAGTTGATATAAGTCAGAATAGACTCAACCCAGTGGATTGGGGCTTTTAGATAGTAAAGGCAGAGATCTGGTAGTAGAGAGGTTGAGCTCGGCTACTAACTCAAAGGTCTGTGGTTCAAAGCCACCAGTTTCTTTGCTGGAGAAAGTAGTATTCTGCTTCTGTCAAGGTTACAGCCTTGGGAAGCTGTGAATTGGAATGGGCTGGATGACAGAAGGGTTTACTCACCTATCCTGCTAAGGTTAACTGGCAAATATTAAAATGTTCACTTTGGTGAGGTAAAGTCTGGTTACGGGCCGCAGGACTCAGAAGCAGCTCTAGCCCACAGACCATGAGTGAAGCAGCCTTGATAAGTCATTCTTCCTTTCCAAGTTTTCATTTTCTTAGTTGTAAAACAGCCTTGCTAAATTGATGTGAGGCTCAGAGAGATTAATACATGTGAATACGCTCTGTAAACTGTTAAGAGGCACTTAGCTATGAGCGATTCTCCTTATCAGCACAGAACCAAGATTAAACAGCCTCATGGTGGTTTCATTTTTAACTTGAAATTAATCTGCTGCAAATTTTCCTTCCCTGAGACCTTGGCCCTCCATGGAAACTGTGCAGTAGTGGTTTCAGCAGCCACAGAACTATTTTCTGATACTTGCCATTCCAACGAAATTGATGGAATTTCTCTGAGTGCAGAAAGGAAAAACACTGAATGGTTGTTATTAAAAAAAAAAAAAAGCTTCAGGATAGGATATCTTTTGGAAAACTGGGTCAGGAGGGGTGAGGAGAGGCAAAAAGGCAGCTTCACCCACAGCTAGCCAGGCAGAAACGTGAATCTGCTTCTCTACTTTTCAGAACCTTACTTTTTTTTTCTCACTTGCAGCGCCCTATAGACCCATTCCTGGCTGAGCCTGGGACCCCACCGTTCTGGGTGTGTTTCCAGGGTACTCTCCTGTTTCACACTATCTATCAGGATAGTTTGTCCAAGGACGCGTTCTCTCAGAGCCCTGCTCTAAACCAGACTAACTAAATAATCAGCACTGAATTGCTAGGACGAACCACTGCCCTGAATCCATTCTGACTCATGGAGGCCCTCCGCCAGATTTCTGAGGCTGTAAATCTTAACCACCCTTCTCTCTCACATGGAGCAACTGGTAAACTCCAACTGCTGGTTGCCCACTTAGCAGCTCAAGTCTTAACCTACAACCCCACCAAACCCCAAACCACACCTTTTGCCATCAAGTTGATTCTCACTCTTGGCCACCCTCCGTTGAGTTGCCAAGAATGTCGTCTTTCTAGAAAGATGTACGCCTCATCCAGCTCATGCCGAATGGTGGTGTGTGTAGACTGCCAGCCTTTCGGTTAAACTACCATGCCACCAGCACTCTTTAAAATCAGCACATCTGGTATTCCCAGGCAGTTTTGCATCCACGTACTAAGAAGGTCTGGGCCAGACACAACATGCACCTCTTAGAATACCTCATAGCCACTGTTCCTTCTGTCTAGAAAGCTCTTCCCTGTAACGTTTTGCATGACTGTGCAACTGTATAGTGTCACTAGAGCAAAGATCCCTATATAAAATCAGAACAATCCAAGTTACTTCTTATCCCTTACCCTGAGCTCTTTTCCTTCATACCATTTATCACCACTTGATATATTATTTATGGCGTTTTGAGGTAAATATACCTCACAGAAATAAGAGCTGTGATACAAACAGATATAATCACGTCTGTGTTTATTGCAGCAGCCTTCACAATGGCAAAGAGATAGAAGCAACCCAAGTGCCCAACAAGGAATGAATGGATAGAGAAACTATGATACAGTCACACAATGGAGTATAATGCAGTGTTGAAAAACAATGACGCATTTGAGACAGTACACAGCATGACTGAGCCTAGAGGACACTATGCTGTGTGAAATATGTCAGGCACAAAAGGATAAATACAAAATAAACCGCTATTATAAAAAGCTAGATAAATTTACCACCTTGGAACCCGTATAGGGCAGTTTAGTCTGTCTTCTAATTGTTATGAATTGGAATTCAACTCCATAACAATGGCTGTGGGGTTTGGGCTGACTTACTATTTACAGTCAATTCTTCTTATGTGTAGAAGTTAGACTCTCTAAAGTCAGTATAGGCCGTAAATAGTAAATGCCAACCATTCCTCCTATGGAAAATACAGAGTTGGCACCTGGAAACCTCTAGTGACAACATTCTAGTCAATCAATCAATATATAACTTCAGTTTATGTGTGTTTCGGATGAAATGCATTATTGTTGTTATTGTTGATTGCCTTCGAATCGAGCATGACTCACAGCGACCATATCAACAAAAGGCCTGAAGCCCCTCTAAAACCATCAACATTTATCAAAGTTCATTGAGTTTCCAGAGTCATGTTGTTTAGGAAGTGGATGCCGTTCCTGCTTCCAAGATGACATGCATAGTGTTTAATAGATATTGTTTATTCTTTAACATTGAACTCATGGTCCACAGCACCAACTCATGTCTGAATGAAACACGTGTTTGAATAACGTCCTGGCTCATGTTTGAATGAAGCATGTGTTTTAATAACTTCCTTGCTCTAAAAACACTGAATGTCATGTTAGCGCTATGCTTAGGGGTTGTTGTAAACAGCAAAGTGATTGACCAAAACAGAAAAATGCAAATGAAAACAAATAAACAAAAAGTAATGGCATGAAATAGAATGTGATGATTACTCTTGATTACAGATAAGCTGAAACAAGCAGACAGAACGGCGTCATGTTCTGGGAATCATCATCTCATCTGGGAATGTGTGCATTGGAGTCCTGGAACGTTTTACTGCGCGCGCGCGCGCACACACACACGTCCACAAATTATCAGAAAGTGCTGAGAATATTGATAGTGAGATTACAAATAAACTTTATCAAGTCTGCAAATCTGTAAACATGGAACCCATACCTAAAGAGTATTACCAATGGTTTACTTGTGGTTTACAATTACCAATAGTTTACAAATGGTTTACTTGTCCGGGGACTTGCCCAGCCCTTCCCTGGAACGTAAACTTCTTGAATGTATGCCTTCTATCTGTTTTTCTTCTTTCTTTATGCCCAGCTTGAGTTCTTGGCATTCAGCAAATATGCTGGATGAACGAATGACTTATGGATGGAACCTGGTTGTCTGAGAAGAACCTTCAAGGCCAAGGCCAGCTGTAAGGTCTGATGAGCTCTTGTGTGCATACCCCGCCCCCCTCGGCGCTTCTGCCATATTGCACATTCCCAGATGAGATGACAATTTCCAGAACATGATGCCGTGCTGTCTTTGTTTCCTGGGTAGTGCATTTTTCCTTCTTGTCCTCTGGGTTTCACAACTACTGTCCCTCCAGTCTGCTCAGGCCTGAGGTGGGCAACCCTCCTACCCAGAGTATAGCGAACTTCACCATAACTGTGCTGATTGAGTGCTGTGAACGGATTCCTGTCAATACTCATCATGTGCTTTGAGCTTCTAAGGACAGGACTCGACCTGCCTCTTTCGTGGTAGAACAGTAGTCAGTATTTGTGCAATGATTGGCCCCTCTCCTGTATACCTGGAGATTACAGAATGCTAGAGGACACCCACTATAGTTTCGTTATTTTGGTTTTGTTTTTTAATTTTCTATTAGTTTATTTACAAAATTTGAATACATTGTTTTCAAGAACAAATTCTTTCTATTTCCCTCACCCCTCCACCCATCAAATTATACAACACGATGATTAATCCCCCCTCCCCCTGCACATCCACATCCTTCAGCTTCTAACCTCTCCCACCCCTCTTGGATTCTTATTCTCATTCTACAATAATGATTTTATACAATATTTATCCTTGTGGAACTGAGTTAGTTCACTCAGCATAATGCTCTCAAGTCCCTCCCAAGTTAGGTAATAATTTACAAAATCATTGCTTCTGTGTGCTGCATAGTATTCCATTGTGTGAATAGACTATAATTTCTCAATCCATTCATTTGTGTTTGGACAGTCTATAGTTTTTATTTGTTCTAAGTGGCTCTTAATAAACAAGTGTGATGTCTCCTAGGGCTGTCACATATATGGTGGATATGAGACACTATAAAAAAAAATCCCAAACCTACTGGTGAGATGACTCTGGCTTATGGAGGCTATTCATTGGATTTCCCAGGCTGTAACCTTAATGGGAGATTTTCCTTCCATAGAATGGCTGGCTAGTGGGTTCGAACTGCCAACTTTTCCATTAATAGCCCAAATATGAACTACTACAGCACAAGGGCTCCTTTTGAAACACGAGTCTGTGCTTTTTCAGTAAGGATCAAGGGCTTGGGAGAAAGACAGCCTCTCTGAGACAATTTTCTGAAATCAGAAGAGCCATATGCGATGTGCCCCTCGGATCAGAAAACAACCCTTGATCTGGGAATTTCCATGTGACATCCGAGTCTTCAATTAGGAGGGCCTTGGGGACTGCAAGGAAGGGAGTGGGCGAGGGTGCTGAGCGGGCTGGCTGACGGCGAAGTGGCCCTGCCGGGCATCTTAAGCAAAGGTTCCCAGGCAGAGAATGAGAAGCGCTGTGTGACCTTCATTTTCTCACGTGTCAACATGAGAATGGCAGTAAAGGCCGTGTCCTTCCTGACTTCCTTGTGAAGAATAATAAATAAACGTGATAAGAAACTGCTTCATAAAATAAAACAGACACTGGAGTGAAGGGGGAAAAAAAGTCACCAGTCACAATTTCTCATGTAGTTGGAAGCTGCTTCACATTTCAACCATTCCTGTCAGACTAATGGATAATTAGTAACCTCTCCACCATCACATTCCTGTTCTCTCTCTCACACACACACTCTTTTTCTCTTTCTCTCACACACATGTGCAGGCACACACACATATACGGAGCAATGAAAGTTTTAAAAAAGGAAGAGTTGACCTGATATGTTTTCATTCATGGACTCAGAAGCAATGATCTTTCAAAAGTTAAATGAATATGAATGAATTTTCACTTACACCATTTCATATGTTAATTTATCATGACACACACACGTACACACAAGACAACGGGAGCCCACCCAGTTCTAAAATGAGAAGGCTGGACCAGAACCTCTCAAAAGTGTTTTCAGTTCTAAGCAGCCAGGAGTTGTGAGTTCGCCACACCTCACTCACGCGTTAGGAGGGAAGTGTAGACATGTTCACTCTAGTCTGAATAAGCCAGCCTCACTCAGCCAGGTCAGCAGAGGAATGTCCTTGCAGGCTTTGCTGGCTACACTGCACGGAACACTGCACAGAAAGCGGTGTCACGGGGATGAGTCAAGAGGCAACAAGACCCTTATCTTCAGGGAGGGGGTCACACCCCCTCCTATCACCACCAGTCACCGCTGAGCAGGTGCTGAATCATGGTGAACCCCCGCGGGTCAGGGAACCCTCCTCTGCAGGGCTGAACGGGCTGCTCTGTCAGAAGTCGATGGCCAGAACTTTCTCTTCCAGACCCTCGAGGTGAACTTGAGCTGCCAACCTTGCCGTGACGAGTTGAACGTGTTGAGTCTGTGTCACTCAGGGCCTCCATCATCCTATTGCCATTCTAGAATGAGCTGTGCTCCCTATTTTTCCAATAGTCACAAAAAAACCCCATGACTTAAAACCCTGATAAGAAATCATGCCTGGAAACTGCTAGAAGTCTTTTTGCATGAGCAAATGTCGACCTCTGGGAGAGGTCTTCACAGGGCTCTCTGCCTCTCCTACTGCCTCAGAGTAAATTCTCATAGCTGACCCGTCCTTGGGTTTCGCTTTATTTTTTTAAATTAAATTTTATTAATTAAACATTT
>NW_006399805.1:5445958-5452766 GCF_000299155.1 Elephantulus edwardii | reverse complement strand
GAGGACCTGATGTGTGTCACCCTTGGCCAAGTGTCCTTCAGATCCACACTTAAAGCAAGTGAGTAGGAGCTTCCTCTCTACTCCCTTGCCTATCTGTGGCTCTCGTCTGTGACACTGTCTACTGAAGTGGCCCAGCTGTCTACAGTGGAAGCAATTCTGACCTCCTTTATGGGTTTCACTTTAAATCTCATGAGATGAGATTGCCTGTCTTTCTCCAGAAGGGGTTGCTGGGGGATTTGAACTACTGGAAAAGCATCGCCTTGGACTTGGTTCCAGGGACGAGGCCACCGTAGCTCTATAAAGACAACAGTGGCCCCCGTGATGAGCTCACTCCTCTGCACAACCAACACGCAGAACCAAAAGGCCAGCCCTCCCCAGCAACAAAGGGCAGATGACGAGAAGAGCCAGGGCGGAAGGACAAATGGACTGGGGAAGCCAGGGAAGAAGGACGAAGAGTGTAAGAAGGCTTGTTACCAACACAATGGAACCAAACATGCATAAACTGTTGAATGGAGAGGTGATTGGCTCATACGCTTACAGCCATACTACGGTAAAAAGTCCAGAAAAAAGATAACAAAAAGACCACCACACACTGGGTACAGCATGGACATGTGCAAACCGGAGCCAGACGAGCCAGCAGAGCTGGGTGCCTCTTTCTGATTAGAGGAGGAAGGGCACAGGGGGTGGGAGGGCAGAGGCTCAACTCCAGAGCCCACTGACCTCCTCCTCTACGTAGGCAGAGCGCCCTGGAGAGGTGAGAAAGGGTCATTTCATTCAGTTGGTCCATATGAATAGCAAATATGGAGAAAAGATGCATGCTCGGTTTTCTTGTTGTTATTTTAACCAAGAATTAAAGAACAAAGGACCAAGGAAAATAATTCAATTGACTCCAAGTATTCTGGCTGAATAAGCTAGATTTGTTTTGATATCAGAAGGCTTAAGGGATGAGGGTGACATATTGACTGTGACTGAAGCAAATCAGCAAAGAGCTCAGAAGAAAGAAAACATACAAGATGTTCCAAAAGGGAAGCCTAGTGCCAGCTCCACGCAGTATTTACACAGGGCTACTGTTTGACCACCACACTATCAGATCAGTCTTGAGTTTAAGGTAGCCACAGCCCCCCAGAAGGTTCCCATGATTATAAATCTCTCTGGATTCCTGTTCTGAATCATCAGTTCATTTAAAGGTAAAACGTGTACTTAGTTAACTCTCATTTACTCACTAGACCTGTGGTTAAATCTAATTACAAGCTTTTAAGTCAAATATTCAAGAAGGAATGACCTTCTTAAAATCAAGATAGCTCCCTCCCTGAAAGCCAAGATCATACGAGAGATCCGAGGCCTTAGTACACATTGTAAAAATACCTCACTCACTCTCAAACAAATGTATGTTGCAAAATATCCAGGGAGGGTTTTCAAAGCGGAGGCTTTACAATGATAAAAGGACTATTGAGATTCATTGCACCTCTGTGTAGTGAGATAACTTATAACAAATAAATAATACACTAGTGTTAAACCACATAATTTATGATTTACTAATGGCACCAGCAGCCAGGAGATCAAAAAACGTATTGTGATGGGAAAGTCTGCTGTTAGTGACCTCTCTAAAGTACTCAAGAGCAACGGTGTCTCTCTGGAGACTAAGGTGCGCCTGATACAGGCCATGGTCTTTGCAATCACTTTTTATGCATCAGAGAGTTGGACAATGACTAGGGAGGACAGAAGGAGGATTGATGCCTTTGAGCTGTGGTGCTGGAGAAGAGTATTGAATGTACCATGGACTGCCAAGAAAACAAACAGACCCATCCTGGAGAGGGTTAAACCAGGCTACTCCTTGGAGGCAAGGATTCTGGGGCTTCGTCTGACATACTTTGGACATGTTACACGGAGGGACAGGTCCTTGGAGAGGGACATCATGCTTGGGAGGGTGGAGGGTCGGCACAAGAGGGGAAGACCCTCTATGAGGTGGATTGATTCAGTGACTGTGGTAATCGGGATGGGTGTGTCAGAGGCAGTGCGATATAGAGCAAGGTTTAGGGCTGTTGTACATAGGGTCGCTATGAGTCGCAAACAACTCGACGGCACGTAACAACAACAACAACAATAATAATAAGTTCTATAAGTAAAAACATCCACCCACTGTCGATGATTTCACTGACTCACAGCGACCCTCCATCTGGTTTCCAAGGTTGTGAGTCTTTGTGGGCGGAGACTGACCATCTTTCTCCACTGAAGCAACTCGTGGATTCAAACCACTGACCCTTCTGTTAACAATGTAACATATGCTTCCAGAGGTCCAAAATTAACATAGTATTTTAATATGCTAATTAATGCCATTTTTACTATAGGTGGTTTCAACCTCAGTGTCTCACTTATTAACAGACAGTGTCAACTCTTCATGAGTGTCGATAAATACTTTCTCCAGGTGTTATTTAATCATGAGAACAGAAGATATAGCAGAAAATGGTCCCATGTAAAAGGGAGGAAACGGCATTTGGTAAGATGGTGGTCTCCTCCTGTATAATTAATGCCTCTGAAAACACGTTAGCGGGTCAGTTATCGGATGTTCTGACTCAACGGTCACGCCAACAAGAAGACAATTTTAGATACATGAAAAAAATTAGATATTTTATTGTAATATTTTAAAAATTTTTTTAAATTTTTTATATTGTTAATTTCAGTGAAAATTTACAGAGACTTCCATTCATTCATTGTTGCACTTTTTGCCCTGCCTACCCCCTCCCCCCAGTACACTCTTCTTTTTGAAAAGTAAAAAAAAAAAAAAAATTCTTTCAATGTTTTACAATCCTTCTGTGATATTTTTATAAAGGAATTCTTCTAGATTAAGGAGGGAATGACCATATAGTAATTTTGTTGGGACAATTGGATGTCCATTTGAGGCAAAACAAGGTTTCAGATCCTTATCTTACATTATCACCAATAATTTTCAGACAGAAAGATAGAAACTTCAAGGTAAGGCAATGAAAGCAATCAGGGGAAATGTTTCATTACATTAAGCAGGAAATACCATTTAAAACATGACTTAGAAGGCAAACATCACAAAGCAAAAAAAAAACCAAAAACATTTTACAAAAAAACCCCACTGACTTCTCCACAGTGAAAAACGGCCCAAGGGAAATTTAATGCCAAATGCCAGATTCTCAAACTCACTCATTGCTGTTCAGTTGGAACCGAATCCTGGTTGACCCTAGAATGGGTTTCCAGAGGCTGTCAATACATGTAATTTACACCCTCGGAAATCCTGTGTTCTTTCTCAAAGTGGCATGTGGATTCGAACTGCTTGTCTTTGGTTGGCGGGGCAACTCCTTACTTACTGGGCCACTAGAGCTTAGGATAAGCATGTATGTAAGTACTCATCACAGACAGAAGTTAAGGATTGCCAGACACGACCATGTGAGCTATGTGCTGGGCGCCACCAGTGGACGCCATGCAAGCAGCCTGTTGTTGGAGTCCATTGCTGGGCAAAGGGTTAAGGACTGGAAAACGCTAGAGATTTGGCCTCTTCCACAGGCAACTCTGAAGATAGACCTGGGGATCTGTTGGCAAAAGGTCACGGCATTAAGAGCCCAGTGGGGTAGTTCTATTCTGCACAGCTGGGGTCACCGTGACTCACAACTGACTCCACAGCAACTAACAAGAACAACATGACATGAATGGGGTCTCTGCACTCTCTTGATTAATACCCATAAATCTATCAAGCAGGCCTGTGTCCAGAAGGAAAGACAGATGCACCCCCCAAGGGAAAGGGGAAAAGTGAGGTTACAGATGAAGAAATGCAAATTATCAGGAGGTGTATACAGAGATGCTTAATCTCACTGTCATCAATGAAAGGCCAGTAGAAAATAATGACGTTCACGTTCATCACACCAATAATAAAATAGCGTGTTCACACTGACGAGGTTGACAATAGTATTAGTATTGGCTAGGATACGGTAAAATCTAGGTCCTGCTTGCTTTTCTACAGTTTGAAGTTAACAATATCTAGTGGAAAAATGTATTTACTGCATAACTTAAAGATGTTTTCTCCTGATTTATTCCAAGGAACTCTTCAGGAATGCATTTAAAGTTAGTCACTGCACGGTGGTAGCTGCATAAATTGGAAACAGCTTAACTGCCCATGGATAGAGTTTAGGAGCTAAGTAGAATTCAAAGTGAAATGGAAACCATCCTTTATTTACTGTTGGGTGAAATAAGTAAATTTCATTAGGATGATAGCTCTATATATGTACAGTATGATACCAGTTACAAAAAAATATATTTACACATATAAATCAATAGAGTGTGTGTGTGTGTGTGTGTGTGTGTGTGTGTGTAAAGTCTAAAAGCGACCATATATCTGTTGACATCTGTTAATTGGTGACTAGGATTAAGCGAGGGAGTCAATGGTGGCTCTTTTTCCTTTATTGTTTTCTGGATTTTTTTCCTTGTATTTTTTTCCTGTGACTATAAACATATACAATAAAACATGATCATTCACCAGACTCTACATGTGTAATGCAGTGGCCTTACTTCTTTTCAAATTGTGCACATTCTTTCTTTCCAACCTTCCAAATTATTCCACCAACATCAACATCAACTCGACTCCATTTAATTTGTTAAAACAAGAGTGTTATTTTAGGGACATTTTCATTTTAGTCTACACTTTGATTCTGTGCTTGTGCCTTGAGATAAGAAGAGAGCTATTAAAAGGGCAGAGAGAACACGTCGTAGAACATCGTAAATGGCCCCTGGTGCCCAGCACTGGCACTGATATACCCCGGGGTTAACCAGAGGCAGAACGGACTGTGCTTTGTCACTCACGTCTTCTCACTTCTCCTGTTATAACTTCCCTCCTCTCCATTGCTCAGGCTTCTGTTCTGAAATTTGCTTCCTGGACATTTGGTTGGTTTCCCTTTATGGAAATTCGGTGACTCAGGATTTAATCTGAAATCATTCAGACATTAGACTTATATTCCTAAGAGAGCTCTGGTGGCTTCGTGGGTAGAGAGTTGCACTGCCAACCTAAAGGTAGGTGGTTTGATTCTACCAGCTGTTCCCAAGGAGTGAGATGGGCAATCTCCTCTCCTTTGATCTACAGTCTCTGAAAACTCACTGGAGGATGCTGGTCTAACTCCGAGGCAATGACTTTGACTTTCCCTAGGAGTGCTGTCCAGGTAGTAGACCTGGACCCCGACATCCCACTGACATCCTGCACTGGACAGATGTTTCCATCAGCAGGGTCCTCAGCCCTCTGTCCCAGTGAGGACCAATCACACCCCTGCATCCCAAGCAGTCCTGTCATCTGTCACCAGATCTGCTCCAGGAAAGGGTGAGTCACACTCTGTCCCATCCCCAGTCTGTGCTGCAGGAGGCGCTGCCACAGAGCTGAGTGACCAAGCCTGACCCACAACACAATGGACAGGCATTTGGTAGGAAATGACAAATGTCTGGAGCCAGAGCATGCCAGGGAGTGAGGTATTTGAGAATCAGAAACAAGAGCTAGGAAACACTCCATCGTCAAAGGCCAGTGCTATGAGGCAAGGGAACCCAGGGAAAGGGAGACAAGGGCGTGTACCCTCTCAGCCCTGTCTGCATGCAGGCCACTGAACTTTGCCCTGGTTCTCAGGAGGCAGGAGTTGTCACAAGGCTGACAGTGTCGCCAAGGATATCTCCTGAGACAAGAGCTCTCTAGAGTCCCACGTAGGCCTCTGGAGGTCTCTTCTAGGCCCTACTGCCTCTGTACCAACTAGCAATGCACAGGGGAAGCTAGACATCAGCATTTCTCAAACTCTCCACATGATTACCTAGCATTGAGATGTGCCCTTGCCCAGGGCCCTAATATAGAATGGTGATGAGGAGGGGACTTGGCAAAGGTGAGGTTTCCTGTCACAGGCAGAAGATCTTGGGACCCATTACTTGCAGACGTATTATAAAGTTTCATCACGCTGGTCAATACACTAGGACAATTAAGGACACTATATGGTTTAAAAGCAAAAGAGTGTGTCAAGGTTGTATCCTTTCTCCATATCTATTCATTCTGCATGCTGCACAAATCATTCGAGGATGGTATGTGTTTAGCGGCCATCGAGTTGAATACGACTCATAGCAAACCTATGAACAACAGATCAGAACCCTGTCCAATAATATCATTTTTTACATTCTTGAGCCCATTGCTGCAGTCACTATGTCAATCCATGTGGTTGAGGGTTTTCCTCTCGCTGACCCTCTATCTTTCCGAGGAATAACCTCTCCTAGCAACATGTCCCAAGGTATGTGAGATGCAGTTTTGTCATCTTTGCCTCTAAGGAGAACTCTGACTGTATTTTCCCCAGGACGTATCTGTTTCTTCTTTTGGCAGTTTATGGGACATTCAGCACTCTTTTCCAACACACAATTCAAAGGCATTCTTCTTCTGTCATCCTTAGTCATTGTCCAGCTCTCAGATGCATAGCAAGTGATTAAAAATACCATGGCTTCAATCCTGTGCAGTCTTGGTCTCCAAAGTGACATCATTGCTCTTTTGGACTTCGGAGAGGTTTCTGACAGCAGATTTTTCCAATGAGGTACATCTCCTGACTCCTGACTGCGGTCACCAAGGGTGTTGACTGTGGGTCCAAGTAAGACGAAGTAATGAACAATTTCAATCTTTTCCCCATCTTTCATGATATTAGACATTTAATTGTGCTAATGCAAAACCTATACTTGGACCAGTAGGCAGTCATCAGAACAGAGCAGGGTAACACTGCATGGTTCAAAATTGGGAAGGGTGTACGCCAGGGATGTGTCCTGTCTCCATACCTTTTCAACC
>NW_006399805.1:5442819-5445386 GCF_000299155.1 Elephantulus edwardii | reverse complement strand
TACTCCTTGGAGGCAAGGATTCTGGGGCTTCGTCTAACATACTTTGGGCATGTTGCAAGGAGGGACAGGTCCTTGGAGAGGGACATCATGCTTGGGAGGGTGGAGGGATGGTACAAGAGCGGAAGACCCTCTATGAGGTGGACTGATTCAGTGACTGGGGTACTCAGGATGGGTGTGTCAGAGGCAATGCGATTGGCAAGGGATAGAGCAGGGTTTAGGGCTGTTGTACACAGGGTCGCTGTGAGTCACAAACGACTCGACGACACATAACAACAACATCATGATATTGCCTATCGGTCCAGTGGTGAGGATTTTTGTTTTCTCCACTTTGACGTGTAATCCATATTGGAGGCTGTAGTTGTTGATCTTCTGCAGCAAATGCTTCAAGTCCTCTTCACTTTCAGCAAGCAAGGCTGTGTCCCATGTATAACTGAGGGAGGACGGTGTGGGACTAGAGAGCATTTCTGTCTGTTGTAGGAAGGGTAGCTATGTATTGAAATTGGATCGAATATACTTGACGACAACAGCTGGAGTAAAAAAGCCTCTGTGTGGACGTGTGTCGTAGGATGTTCTAATCTGTACTCTTTCTGGGAGCAGCCCTGATGGCACAGTGGTGAGACACTTGGCCCACCAGAGGCTGTTAATTCAAATCACACCAGGGGGGAGGGCTTGCTGATGTGCTTGTGTGAAGATAGTCTAGCCGACTTGCAGTAATTGTGCTTGACAGAAGGACAGCCGCTTGGGCTTTTTGGCTGTAATCTTCACAGGAACATATCGCAGCATTTTCCTCCCAAGGAGTGGCTGTATGCATTCAAACAGCCAATCTTTCAATTAGCGGCCAAGCGCTTACTCACTGTGCTACCAAACCCCTCCTTGCAAGACCGTAGAATATAAGACGTTCCCTGGGGAGAAGCCTACTTTGTCACATTTGTCATATTTGTCAACATGGGTAGAAATCACCTTGATGGCATCCGGCAACAGACAAGCCTTTCGAGTTGGTCTTTTTCATCCCTCAAACTGCCCTCCTGACTCCACAGCCAAGAATTTGAATCACGAACATTTCCTTGTTTCTCTTCTCTCTGAAAATAGTATCTGCAAGATTGCTGAGTGTATTTTTAAGTATTTGTACAAGGAGTGGATTTACAGTCCTATCTGACACAAATCAAGTTCACAATTTATTGGCAAAAATGAAAGGAAGGCTGCATAATTACCCAGCAGTGGTTACATGTTCTTGACACATTTATCTCTTTAAGCCAGAGCTCTGTACGTGTGCGAACACATGTGGAATGCCACGCTTCCATGATGCCTCTTCTCTGGATCTCAGAAAAATATTTATGGAAGTATCACTGTACAATACCAAGTTTTACTACTATAACTAAGGCAGTTGGAGATTATCAAGAGGAAAAAACCTCAAAACTTGGCATGCTAGAATCATAATGTAAATCTTTGGGGAATCTTGGATTTATTCTAAAATTATTTGACTGGCTGTTTTCACCAAAGAACAGATTTTCTCCTGAAGTTTCTATTGGCCCAAGCTGCAGTTTCTAGTTTTCTGATTGGCCCAAGTTGTTGTTGTTTTTGTTAAGTGCTGTCATGGCAAGTGTGGCTCATAGTGACCCTATGAACAACACATCTGAATCCTGTTCTACAATGCACCATCTTTTTGCCCACTGCTGAAGACACTGTCTCAGTCCATCTTCTCAAGGGGCTTCCTCTCATCCTCTGACCCTCAACCTTTCCAATGCACGATGTCTCTCTAAGGAATAGCATCTTCTAACATGTCCAAACTACGTGAGACAAAGCTTCACCCTCTTTGTCTTCAAGGAACATTTTGTTGCACCTTCTCTAAGAAATATCTGTTCCCTTGACAGTCCATGAGCAAGTCAGTCCTTTTAGGCAACCCCATAATTCCAAGGCATTGAGTTTTTTTCTGTCATCCTTAGTCATTGTCCAGCTCTCAGATGTTTAGCAGGTGATTGGAATGACCTGAGTCAAGCGCATCGTGGTCTTTTAACTTACATGGTTAATCTCTGGGTATTGGAGAGGTTTCTGACAGCAGATTTTCCCAATGTCATTCATCTCTAGATCTTCTGACTGCTGGTACCCAGGGTGTTGATTGTGGAGCCAAGCAAGATGAAACTGTTGACAGTCTCAGTATCTTCTCCATATATCATGTAGTTGGCCATTGGTACAGTGGGGAAGATTTTCGTTTTCATGTTGTTGAGCTGTAATCCATATTGAAGGCTGTGATCCTTGATATTCTGCAGCAATTGCCTCCAATCTTCTTTGCTTTCAGCAAGCAAGGTTATGTCCTCTATATAATGTAGGTTGTTGAGGAATCTTCCTCCAACCTTGATGCCATGCTCTTCTTCATAAAGTCCAGCTTCTCTAATAATTTTATTTGAAGTCTTTGGCAAAAAAATAAAATAAAGAATGAGGCATTAGGAATTGACAGATGTTGTGTTGTTGTTATGTGCCATCGAGTCACTTGCAACTCATAGCGACCCTATGTACAAGAGCTCTAAATGCCGTTCTATCCTGTGCCAACCTTGCCGTCTCAGACACAC
>NW_006399805.1:5429651-5442109 GCF_000299155.1 Elephantulus edwardii | reverse complement strand
GATGCCACATTCCTCCTCGTACAGCCCAACGTCTTGGATGATCTGTTCTGCATACAGATTGAAAAGGTATGGAGACAAAATACATCCCTGACGGACCCCTTTCTTGATTTTGAACCATCCAGTGTCTCCCTGCTCTGTTCTGATGATTGCCCTTTGGTCCAAGTATAGGTTTCGCATTAGCACAATCGAATGTTCTGGGATTCCCATTCTTCTCAGAGTCACACAGTTGTCATCCACACAGTCAAAAAGCCTTTGCATAGTCGATGAAGCACAGATGGACATTCTTCTGGTATTTTCTGCTTTCTGCCAAGATCCAAATGATATATTCCAACTTACTGATGCAGCCTGGGACGTGCTCACTAGTCTCTGTCAGGAAATTTGGAAGACAGCTATCTGACCAACTACCTATATTTGTTCCCATTCCTACGAAAAGTGACACATAAGATGTGTAAATTATAGGACAATATTGTTAATATGTCACCCAAGCAAAATATTGCTGAATATAATTAAAAAATGGCCAGAACAGAACATTGAAAGAGAACTCCAATAGTCCGGGCTGGGTTTAAAAGAGGCTGTTGCACCAAAGATATCATTACTGATGTCAAATGGATTTGGCAGAAAGCAGAGACTACCAGAAGAATTTCTATTTATGTTTTATTGACTATGCAAAGACATTTGACTGTGTGGATCATAACAAACTATGGCTAACACCGAGAAGAATGGAACTCTAGATCATTTAATTGTGCTTCTATGAAACTTATTTCTCAATCAAGAGGCTGTTATCTGAATGGAGCAAGGGAACACTGCCCCATTTTAAACCGGGAAAGGTGTGCATCAGGGCTGTATCCTTTCTCCGTACCTACTCCATATGTGTGCTCAACAGTCGAGATGTTAGGTGTCAAGTCTGCACCCTGGCTTTTAAGGAGTATTCTTACTCGATCAAGACTCTGTAAACCAGAAAGTCCAAGCCAGGAGCTGTGGAATCACTTCTAACTCAGGGCCCCACATGATACAGAGTAAATTGAGGCTCCGAAAGGCTTTCAAAGCCATGACCTCTTGGAGGTCGACATCTAGGTCTTTCAAGCCAGGTGCTTCTGGGTGGATTTGAACTTTGAGTTAGTAATCAAACACTGAACCCTGTCACCCAGAGAGTGTTTAACTCAAATGAAATAAGCATCCTATCCAAGTCACACAGCCAGGATGATGAAATATGCTTCTCATCCAGTTCATGTACTCAGGACCATCTGAGTCTTGAAAGCTGTTCTCAGAGACCTTCAGGCCAGCTCTACCTGATTCCTCTGCCATTGGAAGATCTCTCTTAACCTGCTCCTGGAAATCTCCTCCCAACATACCTTGGATTTCAAAACTGAATGGCATTACCTGGAAAAGAACCATGAGGTTTCCTATCAACAGTGAAGGTTCGGAGGAGAAAGAAAAATCTAGGGATTGAACATCTGATAAAAGACATGGGGTAGCTCTGGTGGCCTAGTGGCAAGTAGCTGCACTACAGTCCCCAAAGGCACAATGTTTGAATCCATCAGCTGCTCTGTGGGAGAAGGCTGGGCAATCTCTTCCTGTGCTATTAACTGCCTCTGAGTCAGCTATGAGTCAGTTTTAATTCGATGGTACACAACAACAATAACAACGAAAAATAAGATTCAGAAGCTGGAATCATGGTTTTAGAACATTGAGATGAATGATAAATTCTTGTCCTGGAAAGGTAATGAATCAGAATTTATATGCTCTGATAGGAAGAGTTTGTATTAAATAAGTAAGGAGGAAATACTACCCATCTGCATAGGAAATTGACACCTATGAGGACAGCATGAACAGAATCGTTGTGGGAGGTGTCTTGTGATCTGTACTCCAAAAACACTAGAGCAGAGATGCAAATCACCGCCTGAAATACTTTCCTATTATTGAAACGTTGTATTGTGAATTGGGTGAAGATTTACAGGATTGACTAGTTTCCCACTCACCAGGTCTTAAGCATTTTGTCTCGTGACGTTGTTTGTAATCCCCACAATGCATCTCAGTCCACTCCCCTGCTGTGTTTCCTTTTTTTTAATTATTATTAAATTTTATTAGTTTTAATGAACATTTACAGAGATTTTGGGTTTTCATTCATTCATTGTTGCACTGTTTTCTCCACCCTCATCCCCAGTTCGTTCTTCTTCCCCCCACCCATGAATGTCTGTTCTAATTGTCCAGTTGCCACAGTGCTTGTCAAAGCCAGTTCTGATTAATCTCCTTTGTCAGTGTGTCCCTTGCCATTCCCTATCACTCCTCCCTGAGAGAGACCTGCTGTGTTTCCTGCTTCCATTCTTCTTTCCTACCCCTTCCTGTCTTCTGAACTTCTTCAGGCAAATGCTTCTCTTGGTCTCAAATGGTCCAAATGTTCAGCCTCAAACTCTTCATCCGAACAGGAGCTGCCATTGGTTGAGCACATCCTGTCTGACCTCTTTTTTCCGCACCACCTGCCTGTCCCCCCTCAGCTGTGGTCGCACAGGAGACCCCCTTAGCTGCAAGCACAGGGGTTAAGGGCTTTGCAGCTCGCTGAGAGGCTGAAGATCTGAATCCACCAGCTGCCTCACAGGAAGACGATACGGTGCTTACGATCCACTTCTCTTGCTCAATTTTTTTTTTTAAACTCGTGATAAAAATTATACATAGCCAAACATTGACCATTTCAACACTTTTGCACATTCAATCTAGTGACATGCTGACCTCTTCCTTTCCCTTTCTCATGGGTTCTGAGAGACAATCTTCCTTGTGTCCCCAGAGCATCTCAAAGTCTCATGTTACCAGAACATTAATTTTGGGATTTCTGAGGAGAATTGTCCCTGCTTCCCTCTTACAGTACCAGAGACCTGGACCTCTTGATTGCCTTCTGGAGGGCTTCCCTTCACTGTGAAATGCATTCTTTAATGAGGTTTGGACATAGGCTTTTTCTGAAAGAACCTCTTCTCTACTCCTGTCTTTTTGTCTTCTCTACTTTTGTCTTTTTGTCTTCTGGAAACATGGTCCCCATGGGCCTCTGCCCCCTCAGGAACCTGTGGATCTCTTTGAAGTTACTGAACCTTCTCCCTGTTCCCTGTAGCTCAAGTCTGAGACTTCCTTCACACTATTAGGAGGACCAAGCCTTCCAGTGACTCCCAGCCTTCCAGTCCATCTTGACCATCTACATCTAGGGATTCTTAGGGACCCAAACAATTCCACGTCTGCCCTTTACCTCACCCTTCCATTCTAGTCTCTCAAATCCCATCCCTTGTTCCATGTCCTTGAGTCACTTCCATCTTCACATTGATGCCATGTACTCATGGGCATTCCTGGGAGGTCAGGAGGACAAAACCCAAGTCTCTTTTCCTCCCTTCATGTCTCTGGTCTCATTAGTCTCTAAGTTTTCAAGCACTAGTTCTCACCAGCTTCTTCCCTCCAGACTTCAAACATCACCCCAAGAGTCTAAATTGGAGGAAGCATACGGATGGCAGCGCAGCCTCTGAACCCTGAGGAGCCCTTGCTGGAAATGCACCCCTGCTGGACGCTTTCCACTGGCTGCCCCACAGATTCTCTCCATCTGCCAGAGCCAGTCACAGGTGTTTCATCAAACCCACACAGCCGTGTGAGGTCACACTCAGAACCCTAACTGAGAACCACCACAGCCACTCTCAAAGCTCAACCCAAATTCACTGTCACGGAGTCAGTTCTGGTGCATGCTAGCCTTCCACTGGTTTTCTGAAGTCCAGTGGTTCCAGAGAAATATTTACGGGAGGATACTGCCTCTTCTTTCTCCCATGGTGGACTCGAACTTCCGATCTTCTGGTTAACCACCCATTACACAGTATAATATGCCACCAGGCTTCTCCAAAATCTTCTGAAACTTTTGGACCCTGAGCCAAATGAGACAGGACTTGTCTTTTATCCTTTGCCTCTTTCTTCTTCCTTCTTCTGAATGGTCTACCACTTATCTCTCATCTTGTGACTTCCTATATTAAGACCACAGCACACTAGGTTTTAGGAACCCTGGGATGTGAGGGTTAAGTGGCGTAATGCTAGAAGAAGACCAGGAGCCCTCGAAGCTGCTATTTCTACAGGACAGTAGGATCACACCATTTCTTTTTACTGTGACCAGGGAATGCTTCCTAGAAAAGCTGAGGTAGAAGAGCTGAGAAGCGCTTGGCAAATGCCACTTGGAATTTGTTAAGATAAGTTCACCCTTGCAGCAGATGTTTTGATTTAAAATAGTTACCTTTCTTTCAGCTTCCCTCTGAGCTCCCAAATCTCACTGCTTTCATCTCCTCAAAGCAGCCATCCTGATCCAGAGGGAAGGAGCAGTTTAATACTGAGTTCCCTCTCAAAAACAGCTTGGTATTTTCAACTAAATCCAGTAGCGGGATGCAGGCTTAAATGGACCCACCCTACTTCTCCCACCCAGATTTTTTCCCCCTCTTTTGGCCAGAAAAGTGTCATCTGTTCTAAAGAAAGAAAAGAAAAATGTTTATTTAAACCATTAAACCCTAAGCTGCTCCATCAATTTTGGCCACATTTAAGATGTATAATACTGAGTTACAGCATAGAGAAGAAAGGAAAGATTTCTCAGGCTAACTTAGAATCTCCCCCCTCATTTATAAGAGGACTAAGGTTGCAGGTAACTGCTGAATGCAGCCTATGCATGGATTTGTTTTGTTAACGGAACACATGCTTACGTGCACCTTTTAGGTACAAGGTGTTGTGCCAAGTAATAGGAAACACAGGAAAACAGAAAGCAAAAACGTATCCTAAAACTCATATGACTTAAAATCTCAGGGACTTCCAAATTAGTAAAAGAAATGAGGTCAGTAGCAGCAACAAGATGTGTCACAATGATGTGATAACGTGTAGCATAATATGAAAGAGTAATATATGGCCTGGTTGAGTATGTGGCCCAGTGAAATGAATGCCATCAGGGGTGCCAAGCCAAGGTCAAAGATTCCAGAAAACAGCAGTCATTTCTTTTCTCCAGGGACGTTTTCTGGAAGATGCAGCATTTGAACTTTCCTCTCAAGATCAGAGTGAAGAAGGCTGTCCAGGACTTAGGTTGAGCAGGAACAAGGGGGTCTGTCAAGGGAAGGGAGAGATTTCCCTAGAGAAGGACTTGACTCTGCCGTCATGACTATGTCAGGTCCAATGTCACAGTGACAGGGAAGACTCAGAGAATGCTGAGTGCAGAATCTTCTCCTGGTGAGTTTACATTGCTTTGGCCCAGTTCCTGAGCAATTCAGGCAGTGTCTACACACATGTCCAGTAGGTGGGACATTCAGTGCGCCTAGTATCTCCATCATTTCACACATAACATTATGGGATAAGTCTCGTTCTCTCTGTTTCTCTCTCAACACACACGCGCACACACACACACACGCACACACACACATGCATGCATACTCACATCTGAATGCTTCCAGATAGAAAATCCACTGCCTTTGTGTTGAATTGGTGCAGAACTGCTCCTTGGGGGTTCCATGACTGTAAATCTTTCTGGAAACAAATTGCCATCTCTTTCTCCCTCAAAATAGGTGAAGAGTTTCAACAGCTGACCTTCCCGTCATCTGACAAATACCTCAAGATAGTTCTAGCCGAGCTCTTTCCCTGATAGAAAAGACTAGAAGAAAAGAAATTTTAAGCCAGCTTTAAAAGGGATGAGGCAACAACAACAAACAACCCAGCCTAACCTAGAAACAGACCAGTGTACTGAGTGGAACCGCGCCACGGGACTAAACGGCTGTGACCTTTAGAGAGAAGAGCTTCTCTAGAATTCCTTCTCAGGCATCTCTGGAGGGATTTGAACAGCCAGCTTTTTGGTTAGCTGGCAAGCCCCCTTAACCACCTGCACCAGCCCGGGAGCCTCTACAGAGGCCGAGCCTCTGTTTTTGTCCACTGAACCAACCCGGGCTCCAAGCTGCACACTAAATCCCTCAGAAATATCTGGAAGGTCCCTCTGATGTTGCCTCTTGGGAATGAAGTGAAGAGGTTTCCGGTCTGAGCGCAGGTTTGGAGTGTTTCACGGCCACTGTCTTCGCCTACAGAGGAACAGATCTATTTTAACAATACCCATCGCTGACTTCATTGCAGGTTGTTTCTGAGACAATAAAGTCTTATGTGCTTCTACTAGAAAGACTACCCCACGGGACATGGACTTGACCAGAGGCCTTGTTCTTGCATATTCTCTCCTTGACCTCCTCATCAACATAGTGGCTGCAGAGATAAGAAAGTCAACCGTGTTCTCGATCTCAACACACCCTACTTATTTTCCAAGCAACCCAGGGATCTGATTGGCCTTCAAAAATTGAATTTCTTTAAAGGTTAGTTCAGAAAACTAACCAACTGCTTGAATGTCCTAGAAAAGTAGACCTTCCTTTAACAACCACACTAAACCCTGCTGCCAAACCGGTTCCAAGTCATGAAGACCTTCCACGGAAATCTTACGGGAACAGACAGCTTCACCTTTCTCCTGGGAAAGGCTGGTGGGTTCAGACTACTGATTTTGTGGTAACCGCCAAAAGAGCAAATAGTTATGCCGGGAAACTTGCAGCCAGAGTGCTCCTTGGAGGCAATGACGGCGAAGCTTCAACTCTCATACTTTGGACATGTATCTTCTTCTTGTTGTTATGTCCCGTCGAGCTGCTTGCAACTCATAGCGACCCTATGGACAACACCCCTAGACTCTGCTGTGTCCTGTGCCAATCGCACTGTCTCTGACATTGCAGAGACTATTCCTTAGTAAGGGACACTAAGCCTAGAAAGATGGAGTGTCAGAGGAGGAGAGGAAGGAAGACCCTCAATGTGATGGATTGATACAGACTTCAGCAAATGGGCTCTAGTGTGTCAGAGACGAAAAGGATGGCCCAGGATAGCGCGAGGTTAGGTCAGCTGTTCATAGGCTCACTGAGTCATACCCTACACGATGGCATTTAACAACAGCTCCAACACTTCACCAGCTCTACCACCAGGACTCCTTAGATTTTAATGGACATTCATTCTTAAGCCCAAGGGACAGAGCCATTTCTGCAGTGCAACTACAAAAATGAATTCGATTTGAGTCCTTTGTGAGAAGTCCTGTGAATAAAGTTATGCAAGTCTCAGAAGGTGAATTCCACAGAGTGAAGAGAAACTGGACTCTAACGCGGTGGAGGATTCTGTTCTTGCTGGGGGGGCTGCTGTGTGGGCCTCAGCCCCCTGTGCTATGGAGAAGAATTGCCTCATCAAAGTCCCTTGGCTGTAGTCATCACAGAAGAAACGCACCACCTCTTTCTCCGTTTTAGCTGCTGCGTGAGTTCCAACCTTAATCATTCAGCAGGCATCTGAGTGCTTAACCGTTGCACCACTTGCTCTTCCTGGAAATGATATTCTTGTTGTTCTTCGGTGCCATCGAGTGCAACCAATGATGACCCTATGAAATTTAGGACACAGCTATTTCTTTTTTTTTCTTGATTTTATTTTAAAAGTATACAAAGTCACAAAACTAGAACAAGTTTTTTTTCTATTAAGCAAGGTTTTGTTCTTACAAGTTTCAAAATCGGCACCAATAAATCCAGAAATTTTAATTACAATATTTTGAAACTATCAATTCTTTACTGTGTACACCAGAAGTATCAGATTTCTTCTTTTTTTTCTCTCCCTATCTTCAGTGGCACAAGTGTATTTATCACTGAATTCAGGTAGGGACAAGAATAAGCAAATAAAATCAACTAGTTGTGCTTCTCTAGACACTTTTATCATTAAATAAGTTAATAAAAAAAATTCTTCCTTGACTGGAGCTTTTAATGATTGTGACAAAAATCAAACCCAATTCACATTTGGTTTACTTTCAAATAAAAATATTAAAGTTTTTGAAAACTTAATTTTAAAATAAAAGGCCAGTTTAAACATAGTTGCTGGGACCCGGCTATTTTAATCCCCATTGAGGCTTTTCTGGTCAGTTCCAAGGCAATGACTGCAGCATGTGCTGACTGCTGCTTGTCCATTGACAAAATGCTACAGTGAACGAACAAGTGGACGGAAAGCAGCTGAATTTGCAAAGAAATGACAAACCAACGGCAAAAGCGCTTTCCTGGACATCAAAGAAAAGAAACTAAGTGTCCTGAAGACTCAGGGAAGGAAATAAACCCCAATTCTTCCTCCCTCATCCCTTCAATTTGCTCAGGATTGTCAAGAGCTGACATCAAAGCATGACAGATCTGCAACTCAAATTAGAAAGACGAAGCATTTGGAATAACTAATTGGCTGAATATTTATGTTTTGGTGCACAGGCCTTCAGGAAGGAATTCTTTGTTTTTCATTTTTCAGCTTTTATTTCCTCTCTTATCTCCTCTTCGCTTCTCTGGAAACAAGACATCCTCTGAAGCGCCCTCCCCCACAGTGGACGTCCAAGATGCTTCTCCACAGAGGAACAGCCAGAGCCAATTTTATTCCAGGCAGGAATTCCTCCCCTTGTCCTCTTCTGGGAAGTGCTGAGAAATGAGGAAGTCCCCCAGGCCTCCTTAGGAGAGAAATAGTCTTTTCCTTGAAAGATCTTTTCTTGACTCGCCTTTAAAGGGCCACTGCAAGGGGACTGGCCTTGACTTCTTCATGAGGGAGGCAGAAAGGCCAGCATGAGGGCTCCGATGAGGTCTAGCAACCAATGAGCCACACGCTTTTCCTCTCTCCTCTCAACAACACTGAGGGAGCGCCAGTGGCTTGATGCCTTAAGACACAGGCGCCTGATCCAGCCCATGGTCTTCGCAATTCCTTGCTATGCATCAGCGAGCTGGACAATGACCAAAAATGATAGAAGGAGAATCGATACCTTTGTGTTGTGGCACTGGAGAAGAGTCTTGAATACACCATGATCTGCTAAGAGAACAGACAGGTCTATTATCCTAGAGAGGGTGAAACCAGGCTCCTCCTTGGAGGCAAGGATTCTGAAGCTCTGTCTGACATACTTTGGACATGTTGCAAAGAGGGAGCCATCCTTGGAGAGGGACGTCATTCTTGGAAGGTGGAGGGACAGCGCAGGAGAGGAGAGGAAGCCCCTGGATGAGATGGATTGACTCAGTGTCTGGGGTAATAGGGTAGGTGTGTCAGAGGCAATGAGATTGACTCAAAATAGAGCAAGGTTCAGTGATGTTGTACATAGGGTTGCTATGAGTCGAACTGACTCGACGGCACGTAACAATAACGATAGTGGCTTCTTGTTCTGTATTGTCAAGTCAGAGCTGACCCTGGGGTGGGTTTCTGGAGGCAGTTATCTGCTTAGGAGGCTATTACCCCTCTTTCTTTCATGGAGCAGCTGGTGGATTCGAACCGTGTGCTTTTGATATGGCAACTCCGCCAGCGTCTTACCAATCGGCCACAAGAGCTTTCTGGGGGGTAAAGAAAGATCCTGTTAATCCAAAGGTGTGTTGTTTGAACCCACCCGTTGCTCCTCATGGGCAATTTACTGCCTCTGAAAACCCACTGGAGGGTCAGCTATGGGTCAGTTCTGACTTGAGGACACACAACAACCACCACTCCCAACACTTACCACCTTCACTGCCTGGGTTCCATAGTCTCTTCTCCGCTCACAGTCCCAGTCTTAAAGAAAAGCACCCTGGTGGCACAATGGTTAAGTGCCTGGTTGCTAACTTAAAGGTCAGCAGTTTGAATCCACCCAGAGACTCTGTGGGAAAAGGACCCGGTCATCTGTTTCTGTGAAGGTGACAGCCTTGAAAACGGAGCTCAGTTTTGCTTTGTCCCATGGGTCACCATGACTTGGAATCAGCTGGACAGCACCCAACAACAGCAGCCTTACAGAAATAGAGGGGGACGCTGACCACTTAGAATCGTAGATGATACTCGGTTTCTACCTTTCAACATTTTAAGAGGGTGAGAGGGCACCTGGGCAGCCACTATTCGTAAATGACGGGAGACGGTGGATGCTCTCGAGAAGGAGGAGCTGAGGTACCATCCTTTACCTCTACGAGAAACAGAGCTGTCTGTGGGGCCCACAGTAACAGCTCTGTGCTTCCTAATAACTTCCTCACCTCCAGCCCGGGAAGCTGCTGAACCACAACAGAGACCCCAGCTGAGTCCAGAACAGCCCCTGCTGGCAGAGCCCCACGACTCCCAGATCCCACAGCCCACACTGATTGGAGCACATTCCAGAACATTCCACAGCTGGGAGGCCAGGGTCCTGGAATGTCTGGACTCCACAGAGGGGAAGCGTTCCAGCTTGCCTCACCCCTGCCCCCACCACATTTCCCCAAAGATCTCCAAGCACTCTCCCCTCATGACCTCATCTGCTAAGAGCTGCCTACTTCTGCTACACCCCTTCCCCTACCCTGCACTCTGTGCAATGCCCTTCCTTTGCAAAATGTCATTTTGTTTTTCGCACAACACCTGACACATCAACTCCTTGTTATTCAACTACTAACTAAAGGCCAAAGTGAAACCCAGGGCCATGAGTCAAGTCCAACTCATTGCGACTGCCTGTTGGGTTTCTGAGGAGGACGTCTTTATTGGAGGATCTAGATTAATTCCCCAGGCTATTTAAGGAATAGCTCTACCCTTCCAGATTCTTGGTCTCTATCTGCCCCCTCAGCCCCCGTGAATATTACTAAACATGAATTCAATGCTTGAAGTTGAGAAGTTTCCGAGCTTAATCAGATAAATGGTATAGTCATTGAAAGCCCCCGTCTTATAGTCAAAATGCTTTGAGTTTGTTCCCTGAGTCTCCTACTTACTGAGGGACATTCACCAAACCATTTAATCTCAATTTATGCAATTCTATAGTTTCTAGGATAGACCTTGGAGAGAGACATTCTGCTTGGAAAGGTAGAGGGTTGGCGAAAGAGAGGAAGACCTTCAACCAGATGGGTTGACACAGTGACTGAAGCAATGGGCTTGGGCATGTTAGGCATGGTGTGCATGGCACAGGATAGGACAGTTTTCATATCTATCATTCACAGGGTCAGCTATGATTCATACTTGATGGCACCTAACAACAACAACAAAGTAGAATCCATTTCATAGGATTTCTGTGAGGATTCTATCTGACAAACATGGGATGCACTTCCTGGCCATGGAAAGAGCTCATTGCTGTTGTTATAATTACTGCTGTCCCTTCTTTACTAGGCCTCACATTCTAGTGGGAGAGAAAAGTAAGTGTTCAGAGGCAAAGAAGAGACATAGCACTGACAATGTTATCAGCACTGTGCTGTGGATACAGAGAGGCAGGAGCCGTCCTCACACATGATCCTCCCAGGAGTCTGCAGTTTGTCAAAGTTCCAATGTACACATAATTTAAAAATAATACTCCAGATTTCATCAGAGACATCAGAGCTCAAGGCTTCTCACGCTCATCACACAATGCTCCCTTCAGCGCAGTCTAGGTTCATGGAACCTTATCATGCTGTTGGCTCAACTTGAACTTTTGGTCAAAGGAGACCCCACAGGACCCTTTCACATCTACTGCTGCCAAGTTACAGTCTCTCCATCCCATATTCTTCTAATTCATTTTTGGACCTAAATACAAGGTTTTGTGTTTATCCTTACTGCATTTCGGGTTTGTTGGTTCTGACCCAGAATTCCAGTTTGTCAAGATAATTTTGATTCTTGATTCTGTCATCTGTCTTTGTTACAGATCAACATCACCAGCACATTTGACCAGTATACCTACCACGTCCTCATGCAAGACACTGACAGGAGTGTGAACCAAAGCAAGACCAGAGAATCTCTGCAGACGGTGGGAAAATCCTTCCCATGTGATTTACACCTTCTGAAAACCCACTGAAGGGTCAGCTGTGAGTCAGTTCTAATTCAACAGCACATAATTATAACAACTCCAAGTTTAACTGTATCCATAATCATTTGAGGCATGACTGTCTAAGCACCTTTGAATTCTTTGAGTAGTACCTCTATTTTGCTATTTTATTCAAGGTGCTTTGATAACTCCCTTGTTTACATCAAGATATACAGGATCTATGACCTAGCTGCTCTTTCACTATTTATAGGTTTAATAGAGAACAAGTGAAGGAACACACATTGCCAGGTAAAGAAGTGCTACAATGACCAATTTCAGGGCACTCATAGGAATCCTGGTGGAGCAGTGGGTAAGTGCTTTGTGCTAACCAAAAGTTTAGCAGTTCAAACTCACCAGGCCCTGGGAGAAGGATATGGCACTTTTCTTCCAGTTCTACACTGTCCAATAGGGTTGCTATGATTCAGAATTGACCTGATGGCATTTTATATACTCAAGATTTCATCAGAGACATCAGAGCTCAAGGCTTCTCACGCTCACCACACAATGCTCCCTCGTAGAGGGCCTTCCTCTCCTGCGCTGTCCCTCCACCCTCCCAAGCATGATGTCCTTCTCCAAGGACCTGTCTCTCCTTACAACATGTCCAAAGTATGTTAGACGGAGCCTCAGAATCCTTGCCTCCAAGGAGCCACCCGGTTTAACCCTT
>NW_006399805.1:5423259-5429233 GCF_000299155.1 Elephantulus edwardii | reverse complement strand
GATTGACAATTAGGGTTAGAATGAGTAACTGCGTGAGATGGGCATGGGATTAACCAATTTGAAGAATAGCATCCTCTGACATTCACGGGATCAGCGCGCCATGATCACAAGACCTCTGGACTCTTAGAACTGGGATATGTTCCTCAACCCTTGGTAGTTTTCTGAAAGCGCAGATTCCTGTGTTTTAGTGAGCCTGACACCCAAAGCATAATTAACTATGTGAAACTGAAAAAGTAACTTCTAGACATTAGTTATACTTAACTACATAACTGCAAGCTTTAAATATATATCTATATCTATCTATGATTACACACAAGTCTTTAACATTTACTAAGATGGCCAGTTTTTCCCATTGATCAGAGAACTCTTTATATATAGGGGCAAACCCCCCCCCCCATTTTATTCCATAGTGATGATTTTTACATTTTATAGTCTTCTATCACTGCATACAGAACAGAACAGAACAGAACAGAACAGAAAAGCTCCACCAACTGCTCAAGGTGAAGCTCCGTCCTGCTCATGCTGCTTCTGTGATGGCACCCTAGTCCCCATTCTCCTCTCTGTAATAACCATCCACTTCTACTGAGTGGATTCCGACTCCTTCAAGCCTCTATTGTGTTTCTGATGCTGTGAATCCTTACGAGAGGAGACTGCCCGTCTTTGTCCCATAGAGCAGCCGATGGATCCAAGCCTCTGACCTTTGATTAGCAGCAAAACATGAAAGGCACGCGGCCACCAACAGAATGTAAGAATCGTTTCCGTGCCTGTTGAGATCAGGACGTGTGCTGAGATTTGGAATAACATATGGAATACTGTAACCAGTTCTGAACGAGGAGCTCTGATGGTGTAGGGTTTAAGTGTTGGACTGCCTAACAAGAGTTAGGTGGTTTGAAACCACTAGTCTCTCCTTAGGGGGGAAAAAGAGTCTGTCTGTTCCTGTTACTATTTATAGCCTCAGGAATCTGATAGGGCAGTTCTACTCTGTTCTATCTGTTCTTTCAGGTACCGTCATCTTTGACTCACAGCAAACCAATGAGCAACAGCTCAGACCCTTGCTCTATCCCGTGCCATCCGCTCCACTACACTCAAGCCTAGCGTTGCAGCCACTGTGTCCTGCAGGGTTGCTTTAAGTTGAAATCAACTAGGCGGCAGCGCATTTTGAGACACTGAAATAGATAAACCCACAGGTCTGTTGGGGAGCCATCTGCCATTTATATATCAGAGAACACGTTCCTAATTTGTTAATGAGAATCCTCAACAGAGAAATATCAAGATCTTCACTGGGGGAAAAATAAATGTTTCCTTGGAGGTTAGAATGAAGATGTCTTTGAAACCAAGGACAGACATTCAGTCTTTATCCTACAGGAAATATGGAAGCCATTAACGCGTGTTAACTCAGGAAATCACGTGGTCAGAGCAGTGGCCTAGAGGGATCACGCTGAGAGATGGTATTTTAGACAACACAGAGGAGGATGAGCTGGAGGGCTATGGTAGACGTCTTGGAATAAAATCGTAGGGTCTTCCTCTAAGGGTGTAGAGAAGAAAGCATAGCGTAGATGAAAAAACTCCTAACTCCAGTAACATGACAGACTAAGATAACTTGCAAACCCTCCCTTCAGGCACGTGTATCTGGGATTGTAGGAGAAAACCTAACAAATAGTAACATTAAAGTTCACAGAGAAGAAATCTCAGATGACAGAACAATGGAACTCAAGAAATTAACATGTGAACTGATGATTGGGTTGCCCTTCGAAATGACGTGAGTCACAGACATTCATAATCCGTGGAATTTGGAGTTTAAGGACCACAGAAAATAAAGTCTTCTGTCTGTACAAGAAGCGGAAATCTAACCTCAGGACCAAATCAAGACACTTATCTGCCTGAACTATCACAGAAAATATAAACCTTAAAAAAAAACAACCCACACCAAAAAACCCAAACATCCTCCAACCAACACCACAGATGACGTAGAAATTCTGTCTCGCTTTGTGGGAAAAAGGACCTTTTGAGATTTTGGCATCAGAGGCTTGGCTGACATATGGACTTGGTTTTAAACATTACCTTACTAGAATGGTCCAGGAACTTCCAACTCAAGAAATTAATATAAAACCTGGCTGGTTCATGGTTGGCAATATTTTGGAATGTCTGGCAGAAGTAATTATAAAAACACTTTAGAGAGACATTCCACAAGATAGATTCATAGAAATAAGGAATCCTCACAACAGATGAACTCATAATACAATAAATCACAGAAGAAATCTCTCCATCATGGATAGAGGCAGGAGAGAGAGCAGTGGAATTCACCAGGAAATCACTACTTCCCACCCCCAGGATTTGAGGTGCTAGAACAGTTGTTGTTGTTTTATTGTTAAATGCTGTCAAGTCGTAGGCGAGACTCATAGCGACCCTATGAATGAAAGTTCTCAACAGTTGTGTGACTTTCATCCTTTCTCCACATTCGTAGGAAACTAGAAAATGAGCATATTTGAATAATTAAGCACATTATAAAAAGAAAGGATTCTCCAAGAACTAGTACAGCAAATGAGACATGTTTTTAAAAGAACCAACAGAAATAATATCATAAAAAATACCATTATTTGAATTAAAATAACAACTTGATGAATGAACTAAACAGCAGATAAAACATATGAGAAGAAATAATTGTCAAACAGCTAAAGCCAAAGGGATTTACCAAAACATAACATAGAGAAATAAAGAGACAAAAAATTGAGAAGGGAAATTAAGATGGGAAAGAGAATGAGATAGTCCAGGGTTTTTTGTTATTGTTGTTTTTTAAAATTGTATTTTTATTATTTTTGTGTGTGTATGTACCGTCAAATCAGATTTGGCTGGTACAGGAGGAGATTGCCCCTCCTTCTCCAGCAGAGCATCTGGTGGATTCAAACTGCTCACCTCTGGGATTGCAGTGCAGCTTCTTGCCACTAGGCCACCAGAGCTCGCAAAGATGGTCCAGTTTTAATCTAAAGGATTTCTAGATGTGAAGAGAATGTAGCAGTTGCTGTTGTTGTTTATTGTCAAATCGGAAAAGACCCATAGTGAGAGGCAATGACTCACTTGGGAGGAGGAGATTGTCCATCCTTTTCCCCGAAGTGCAGCTGGGGGATTCAAACCACGTGCCTTTGGGATTGCAGTGCAGCTTCTTGGTCACCAGAGGTCCTTGAATGGGACAGTTAACATTAAAGGGTACATAAGAGTAAATACTGTATAAGATTATTATTGTAAAAACAGAAGAATAACCAGCGAGATATGTATGAATATATAAAGAGGGGAGGGGACAGGAGCAGGGCTGAGGGTGAGAAGGGGGAAACTTATGGGGTCAAAGTTTGGTGGGTGGTGGGAGGGAGCAGGGAAAAAATGTACATGAATGAGACATGTTGTTAAGTGCTGTCGAGCCATAGACAACTCATAGCGACCCTATGAATGAAAGACTTAAATACTAGTATAACTTTCATCATTTCTCCAAGTTCATAGGGTTTCTGGAGGCAAGCTATTTTGGAAGTGAATGCCACTCCTGCTTCCAAACTTGTTTTAATTGGGAAGCTCCACCAAACATGGTCTACTACAGGTAACCATTATCGCATTTGACACATCAGTGTCACAGTGTTTAGCATCACAGCGACCACGAGTTACCTCTGTACAGCAAATGGACAGGCCAGTGCTATACCACTTAGAAGAATGTTTGACCAACAACAATTAAAAAACAGGGCCGCAGATTAAAATCACCCATCTTTGGCTTGGTAGAATCACTTTCTACCCACTAGGCCAACAGAGCTCTCTCTGTTGTTGTTGTTATTGTTGTTAAGTGCCATAGAGTCATAGATGGCTCATAGTGACCCTATGAAGGAAAGACCTGAACTCTTGTATAGTAACTTCTATCATTTCTCCACATATATAGTTTCCGGAGGCAGCATAACACCTCAAAAAAAATCCAGAAAATTACTGCAATTTTTTTCTAATGTGACAAAAAGCACGAATTCCCACAGTGAAGAAATACACATAATCATGAACGATCAAGCTAGGCTCTCTGAGGATGGAAGGTCATCTGGACAGAGCTGCATCAGCCAAGGTGGATGTTGCTGGTCAGATGGCAGACAATTCAGCTGTGATGTTTAGGAGAGTGGCATTCATTCTATTTCCTCATTTTTGTGCTCAAATATGCTATTTCTCATTGAGATCTCGGAATCACGAGCAGTAACAGGAGCCACCCTGTTGCTCAGAAGCTCCATTTTTACCAGATGAAGAACCCTGGTGGTGTAGCAGTTTAAGTGTTGGGTTGCTAACCCAAAGGTCAGAAGTTTGAATTTGTCAACTCCGCCCAGAGGCAAAGCAGGTAAGATTTATGGCCTCTGAAATCCAATGGAGGGTTTCCATGAGTCAGAATTGACCAGATGGAGGTGGAATCGGTTCGGGGCCTTAGTCGAGGGGTAACCAGAATAGAGAGAACCATGAGAATCATCTGTGCACATCTAGTGTGCCTGATTTCTGAACCTCTGAATTCTTACATGGCGAGTTCTGGTGGCCTAGTGGATAAGGATGAATAAGGATGACAGAGGAATTGATGCCCTCGAACGGTGGTGTTGGAGAAGAGTATTGACCATCGCATGGACAGACAAAAGAGCAAACAAATGTCTTGGAGAAAGTGCAGCCAGAGTGATCTTTGGAGGTAAAGATGATAAAGCTTTGCCTCCCATACTTCGGACATACTGCTAGGAGGTGCTATCCCTTGGAGAGGGACATGATGCTCAGAAAGGTAGAGGGTCAGTGAAGGAGAGGAAGCCCCTTGACCAGGTGGACTGACACAGTGACTGCTGCAATGGGCTCTAGTGTGCCAGGAGGCATGAGGATGGCACAGGATAGGACAGAGTTCAGATCTGTTGTCCATAGAGTTACTATGGGTCATACTTGACTCAATGGTACCTAACAAAAACAACATCAGTGGGTAAGGACTGAAAAACAAACCTAGTCCTGAGTTGCAATACTGGACTCTCGGAAGAAGACTGTGGCATCAGGATTGGAGGAAGACACATCAATAGCCTATGTTGAGCAGGTGACACAAATTTGCTTGCTGAAAGTGAGGAGGACTTAAAGCACTTGTTGCAGAAGATCAAAGAATGCAGTCTTCAGTATGGATTGCATCTCAATATAAAGAAAACAAAGACTCTTACCACTGGACAAATAGGTAGTGTCATGACAGATGGAGAGGAGATTGAAACTGTCAACCGTATCATCTTGCTTGTGGCCACAATTAACGCTTGTGGTGCGAGTAGTCAGGAAATAAGGAGATGCATTGCACTGGGAAAATCTCCAGTTAGGGACCTTTCCAAATTATGGAGGAGTGGTGATGTCAGTTTGAGGGCTAAGGTGTGTCTGATTCAGGCCATGGTCTTTCCTATTACTAGCTATGCATCCGAGACCTGGATGAGGAATAAAGATGACAGAATAAGAATTGACACCTTTGAGCTGTGGTGTTGGAGAAGAGCACCAAACATCCCATGGATGGCCAAGGGAACAGAGAGATATGTCTTGGAGAGGGTGCAGCTGGAGTGGTCTTTGGAGGCATGAACGATGAGGCTTCGCTTCACATACTTTGGACATGTTGCTAGGAGGGGCTATTCTTTGAAGAGGGACATGATGCTGGGAAGGGTGGAGGGTCGGCGAGGGAGAGGAAGACCCTCAACCAGGAGGATTGACACGGTGACTGCTGCAATGGGTGCTCGTGTGTCAGGAAGCGCGAGGACAGAGCAGGACAGAGCAGGGTTCAGATCTTTGACTCACAGGTTGGCTCTGAGTCAGGCTTGACTCAAAGGCACCTAACAACAACAACAACAACAAGATTTTTTTATTGGTTTCCATACAAAAATTCATTTACATGGTGTTTCAATCATTTACATACATTGTATTTTGTTGTTGTTTGTTTGTTGTTATGTGCCATCGAGTCGTTTCCGACTCATAG
>NW_006399805.1:5409565-5420629 GCF_000299155.1 Elephantulus edwardii | reverse complement strand
CAACCCCGTTTTTCCTTGTCTTTTCATCTCCAGAGTAATATATCATATGGTCATCAGACTCAAAATGCCCCAGGCATGGGGCATTTTGAGTCTGATGACCATACATTGTATTTTAAACAATTAATTACTATTGATCTATGCCTATTATTATCAATCTTTTTGAGTCCCTACTGAATATTTCCTATTCCTCCATGCACCCTCACATCCACCCCCATTCCAGCTCTGGGCAAAAATCTTTGAACTATCCAGGAAATAGCAAAAGAAGATGGAGGGAATACATATAATCACAGTACAAGATAGAATTGGTCAACACTGAAATATGTCAGGAATACCATATGATCAAGAGCCAATGGTAAGGAATGAAGAAGGTCAAGGTACACTGAAGTCAGTTGCTAAAAATAAGGTCCGGGAATCAACGGGATAACAACTGACATGTGTCAACTTACAGATGCAGTCCTGGACATGTTTACCAGTCCACGCCATCAAATTCAGAGGACAGCTGCCTGACCAAATGAGTGGAACAGATTGACAGCACCTAACAACAACTAATGATATCATTAATACCACCCACAAGCAAAATATTCCTGAAAGGTCATCTAAAAACGACTAGAACAGCGTATGGGCAGAGAACTGCCAGGAGTTCTGGCTGGCTTTAGAAGAGACCGTGAGACCAGAGACATCACCGCTAACGTCAGATACATCCTGGCTGAAAGCAGAGAATGGTAGAAGAAGGTCTATTTGTTCTTTACTGACTATGCAAAGGCATTTGACTGTATGGCTCATAACAAATTGGGCTAAAATTGAGAATAGGAATACTGGAACACTTATTTGTGCTCATGTACAACCTAGACATAGATTAAGAAGCCATTATCAGAAAAGAGCAATGTAGGGGAGCTCTGGTGGCCTAGTGGTAAGCAGCTGCAACTACAATCCCAGAGGTGCATGGTTCGAATCCACCAGATGCTCTGCCGGGGAAGGAGGGACAATCTCCTCCTGTACCAGTCAGATCTGATTTGACGGTACACACACACACAAATAATAAAATAAAAAAAAAGGGGGAATGAAACACTGCATGGTTTAAAAGTAAGGGTTGAATCCTGTCCCCATGCCTACTCAATCTGTACATTGAGCGAATGACTTGAGAAGCTGGACTCTAACCAGTCTCCGGCATATAATTTTGAGGATGAGGGAGATTGTTCCTGTAGACCTGCTTGGCCATGATCCAAATAAGCATGTGACACGTTACGCACACACTCACTGGATTATAAGCATATGCGGCATTACCACCCAAGTTTAAGGTCTGAGGTTTACTTGTTTGATTATACACAGTAAACGTCTTCCACCAGACAGAGTAACGCGTCTAATTTCTTAATTGTGCTCTGATGAGGTGATGTGTCAATAATAAGGCACTTCAAAGCCAGCAGCTCGTGTCACATCTCCTGAACACCAGCTATCCTGATGACAAATGAAAACAATGACTCTCAGACACGACCTTTCTGCGTATCCAGATGGCCGGCCCTCCCTATTGCGAGAGGAGAGGCTTGGCTGGAACAAAGGGCTGTGCTTTGGACAATGGAAAATTGATTTTCTCAGGAATTTTGGAAAGAGATAAAAAGCTAGTGGCTTTGAAATGGTTTTAAGGAATAGCCCTTCAGATAAAGTGTCATGTGCTTGGTGATCACCTTTACAGCAAGTAGGAGGGACTCCATGCTCTCCGTCAGCCTTTTCCGATCTGGTGTGAAAAACAACGCAAGCTTCTAAGTAAACCAGTATCTAACAAAAATTTGTATTTGAAAATTGTATTGCTGTTGTTGCTGTTATTGTGTGCCGTCAGTCAGAACTGGCTCATAGTTGACCCTCCAGCAGGTTTTTGGAGGCTAGGAATCACATCAGAGGATGCTGTCCAGAGTAGCTGATGGATTCAAACCACCTGCCTTTGGGTTGGCAGCACAACTCCTTAGTACCAAGTCACCAGGGCTTCCTAGAAATAAAGGACTCATTAGAAAGAAAAAGCTAAGACAGGTTTAGGGCAGCGGGGAGCGGAGCACTTAGAAGTGAAGGTTCCACAGTGACGGTGCCTGGCGTGCATGGCTGGATAACTGAGGCTGGACTTGTATTCACGTCCTGGACTTCTGTTCGTGGTCACCATGATCGGTCCTGGTTTTGGCTGAATGACTAGCCCACTCTTGCAGTGCTGGAGAGACTTTCTTACAACAGATCCTGATAGAGTCAGGATCAGCTCCTCCTTGGGGATCTGAAGGCTCCCTCTTCCCGCCTCCCTGATTGTCAGGTTCAGAATTCACGTCTGTGGCTCGCATGCGCCCTTGTGGCCTCGGACCCTGTGGTGCACAGAGGGAGAGGCAGAGAATGGGTCCTGGGCTGGAGGGCTGTGTCAGCCGGGAGGACCAGTGGACGTTTCAGGGACAGCAGGCCACGGGAGAGGCAGCTGTGGCTGGGTCCCAGGGTTATCACCTTGAGACAGGTGCCGTTGGCTTCAGGCCTGGCAGCTGCCTGGTCATTATTCCCACTCAGTTTGAAAGCCTGGTGCTGAAGCCTGAGAGATTCACGAGTCACTTTTGTTAAAGATCTTTTCTGCTGAAATTGCCACAAGTTTCTGTAGTTTGCAACTATAAAACCCTTCCGAACCCAGCTGCTAAGAGGAGTTGTTTTACTAGGGTGGCGAGGACTGCCAACTTCTCCTTCCCATTCTTTGATAATTGATCCCCAGGGCTTAGTCGGATCCCTGCTGACAGCCGGGACCTGCCCGTACAAAGGAGGGGTGAACGCCAATCCTCTGTCAGTGGTCACACACCCTGCAATGTGTGGGCATTGTGGGGGTGCTGGATGCTACACCATCCGTATTCCAAAGACCCGCCGGGTCACCCAAGGTAGATTGTTTACACTGGAGCTTCCAGGGTGTAAGGCCCTGGTGATCTACTTGTGGAAATTAGCCAATCGGCCCTCAAAGAGTATTTGTTCAACGTATTGCTAGAAGGGGATAGGCCCAAGTTGGAAGAAATGCCACATGACAGTAGCTGTGGCTGTGAAGTGCCATCACCACCAATCATGGGGCTGGAGAAGGAAGGGCAGTGTTTATCCTGGTGTGTGTGGGCTTGTGAAGGACTGGAGGTGGCCACTAACACCAACACATCACTCCTTGGAGGTGTTGTGACTGCACCCACTCAACAAGTGAGGAGACTGAGCCTGAGAATTTGGGGAGTCACTATGGGAAGAGAGAAAAAGCACAGGCTTAGGGACCAGGCAAACCTAGGGTGATGTCCAGCTCCTGATACAAATCCAGCCAGCCTAGGCCATTCAGTTAACCAGAAGGTCTCAGCTGGGCTCTGTGTCTCAAAAGAATTGATTCTATTTATTTTGGGGAAGGAGAATATACACGACACAGCACCCATCAACTCAGCAGTTTGTATCTGTGTCGTAGCCTCGATTCTCATCTTTACGTGTGACTGGGCCACAGTGCTCTAAGTGGTATTGCTAAGTAAAGTGAGACTGGGTCATATGTGCAAAACTAGCTTAAAAACTACAGCAGAGTTATTGTTATTTTTCTCTGCCAGTGAGTAGCCTGAACAGGGGTCTTCACTCCCAGGACCACCGGATGTGGAATGCAGGCCTCTTCCTCTGTGCGGTCCTCCTCCCCGCCTCCCTTTTCCCGGGCCTTTGGCTGCCTGTCTGGTTATCTTCAGATCTGCGAATGGAGCATCCGCTCCTAAACAACCCCTTTTTAGGCCCGGCACCTCTTGCTGTGCACCTCCGGAGAGAGTGTGTGGTGTGGGGGGTGCAGGGGAGCTGGGCGCCTTGTGCCCAGGCTCGCAGGGGAAGCCCTGGGGATTCCTCTGGGCAGCAAATCATCCCCTTTTATGGACAGATTCTCGGGCTGCCGCATAGCAAGCCCTGAGCGAATTGTTGGCACGTGAGAGGAGACGATTGTTCTGTCCACAAAGAAAACAGGCTTCTCTGGATGCATGACAGCAGCTGGGTTGGAAAAGGTGCTGGAAAAGGCTTGCGGGTGCTGCCGGACACCTCCTGGATCGGGACAGTCCTCAGAGTTAACGCAGGGAAACCTGTTCGAGCCAGAGTTCCCCAGGACTGCCTTGTTCGCAGCCCCCCAGGTCCTCTAACTTTGACAGGCTGCACTGTTACTACCTTCCTACTGCTGTTACTGAGTTTGCCTTCTCTGACAAGCTTCTGCCTCATACATGTTCTAGTGTTTGCTGGAATTACAGTAGAATCACAATGACCACAAGATCTCCCAACTCCCAAGATGGTTTTTTCAGTCAGATGGGTAGCCTCTAAACTACCATCTATCCATCCTTATCTTAGAGAAAAGATCCTGCCAGATGATACTGTGGTGGCCTAGTGGTAAGGAGCGGCACTGCCAAGCCAAAGGCACACAGTTCAAATCCACCAGCTGTTCTGCCGGAGAAAGATGAGTAATCTCCTCTAGTGTGTTCACTGCCTCTGAAATCCCACTGGAGGCTCAGTTGTGAGTTGGTTCCAACTTGACAGTACACAACTCAGTAACAGCGATGCTGTAGATGGTGGGAATTAGAAGCGAAGAGGATTAAAAAAGAGGCAGAGGTGGTGGGATATGAGGCGTGGGCAAGACGCACGAAGAGCAAGCTCCAGCAGCACGCAGAATACAGAGAACGCTGAGATTGGGAGAAAGACTCAAAAGCAAAGACAGAGGTGAACGAGAAGAGAGGACCATCGACTTGAGGAGAAATCTAGCCGGAAGAAAGGAGCAGAATAGAGACAAGCTCCCTGAGAGCTGTCTTTGGGCTCCTTGACTTTAGTTGTTATTGTTGTTAGGGGCTGTTGGGTCAATCATGACTCATAGTGACCCCCTAAAAAACTGTGCTGGAGCTTGGCTTGTCTGTGCCATCCTCACCATCCCTGATATACTTGGGCCCCTGGTTACAAGCCTTCACTTCTAACTGGAGCACCACCTGTCAAATAGCAAGCATGTCCACTTACTGGACCCCAACCATCCTGGGCGAGCCAATGAGTCTTAGCTGCACTTTATTAGGATTTCTTTTTGTTGTTGGAAAATACACCTATGAGGACACACCCCACTTTAACAGTTTTTCCATGTGCAAGTCAGAGATGTTGGCCATATTCTTCTTGTTGTACAACGGCCCGTCTCCTTTCTTGAGTCCTTCCTACATTGTTCTTAGAAATCCTACCAGCCTGAACAAAGACATTCTTGGACTATGGGCCCAAACTAACTTTTGCTGTAAAAGTTATAAAAATATAACTTTCAATTTTAATTGTGATTTGAGTGAAGTTTGATTGATATTCAAACAGAAAATTGATATTCCATTCAACCATTCATGCATAATTTTGTGTCATGACATCAGTCACATTCCCTGTGTTCGTACAGCCCTCCTCCTACGATCTCTCTGTGGTTTGAGTTTCCATTTATGTTTCTACCCTCTCCTTTCCCTGCCCTCTGAGCTCTTTCCTGGGCCAGGCTACCCTTTTGATCTCATGTGGTTGTTTGTTCTAAGGCCCTCGTACCTCTTTGAGGCTAATGCTCACCTCACAGATCCACTGAGTGGCTGGAACTATGCCCCATGGTGAGTTCAGTTCCAGGCACACAGGGTGTTTAAGGGTCCCTGGCCATCTCTATGATTTTGAGTGTCTCTTTGTCTCCCATTCTCTGCAGGACCCTCTACTGTTACCCCCGTCAGAAAAGTCAGCAGCAGTAGCCAGGTGGCTCCCAGCTCTGCCTCAGGGTTGAGGAAATTGACATGTGAGAGGACTCTTAGTGCCGTGGACTCGTTTGCATACATCTTTGATTTTCTTCACTCTTCTTGGCTTCAGACAGGGAGACACCAGTAGTGCACTGTAGATGATCACTCACTCCCAAGCTTTGAAGATTCCAGTTGCTTGCTACTCATGTTTTTATTTCTGTATGTCATTGAGTCGGAACTGACTCTTAGCTGACAACTCAGTGGGTTTTCGGAGGCAAAGTAGTGAGTGGAGTCTACTGTATACATGGATACATTTGCAGCACTTACAAACACACATGTTGCTAATCATCTGCTTCGTCTGTCATATAGTATCTGGTCTTGGTGTAGTTCTCCATTTTGCTCACAGACACCTGTTTATCTTACCTGCCGGCCTATGTATCCACTTGTAAGCTCGTGCAGCAGACATCTCTATTGTTGTCTGTAACTCCTGGGCACCTCTTTATTTCTTCTTTTTCTTGAGTGATATTAAGCTAATCACCCCGTGTTTTATATACTCTTTCCCAAAGAGAGTCAGATTGTTAACAATTTCAGCTTTCACAACCAAAACTCCAGGCACCACAAGTCAGAAAACCAAAAGACGAATTACACTGAAAAAAAATCTTCTGTTAGGGACCTAAGAAAAATCAGCACCTTTGAGGTCAAGTGCTGAAGAGGAGTATTGAACATACCAAGAGAATAGCAGGTCTGTCCTGCAGAGAATGAAATCAGGTTGCTCCTTGGAGACAAGAATTCTGAAGCTGTCTCATTTACTTTGGGCATGTTACCAGGAGGGGCCAGTCCTTGGAGAAGGACATCATGTTTGGAAGTGTGGATGGACAGAGCAGGAGAGGAAGATGCTGGATGAGACGGATTGACACAGCAACTGGGGTAATAAGGGTAGGGGTGTCAGAGACAGTGAGATTGGTTCAGTATGGGACCAGATTCAGAGCTGTTGTGCATAGTGACACAGTGACAGGGCCACTATGTGTCAGACTGGTTGCATCCGCAACAGCACATAACAACAGTAATAATGGTTCATGATCCTGTGTTTATTGGCCGTCTGAATGTCTTCTTTGCTAACATATAAGTTCCTATCCTCTGACTGGTTGTTTTTTTTAAAAAAAAACTGGATTGTTTGGGTTTTTTTGTTGTTTATGTGTTAGAGTTTTCTATACATTTTAGAGAGAGTAGTTTTTTATCTGCTATGTCATTGCCAAATATTTTTCCTACTCTTTTTACTGTTTTGGATAAATTTTTTGATACGCGTAAGAAACTAATTTTTAGAAGATCTAATTAATCATCTGCTATTGGTGCATTTTGAGTTACAATCGACAGTCTATTTGTGCCCTAAGTTAGGGCCCCTAAATTGATCCCTGTTTCCCCTTTGATGATCTTTATAATTACAGGTTTTACATCTAGGTCTTTGACCAACCTCGGGTTAGTTTTTGTATACGATGTGAGGTGTGGATCTTATTTCATTTCTCTGCCAAGGAACACCCCGTTTTGTTGCTGTTTAGGTGTTGTCTAGTATTAGACAGTATTAGGTGTATTAGGTGTAGTATTAGGTGTTGTGCATGAGTGTAGCCAGGCACATACAAACACACACACACACACACACACACACAGCCATCTGGCTGTAGTCAACATGCACCTTTTGCCATCAGAACAGTGGACCCAGGACTTCTAAGCTTTTTATCCCCACAGAGTGAAACAAAACAATGCTTTGTGTTCAGTTCACAGAATCAGAGGAGTCCCAGGTCAGGGAAACGCGGCTCCTATTTTCACAGATGAGGAAAGCCAGGCTCAGAGACTTGAAAGGTCCAAAGTCACAGCGTTAGTCATTACAGTTAATCAGAAAATTAAATTAACTCAAAATCTCCGTTCCTGAAAATATCCTACTCCTGAGGCTTTGCCTGGATCCCTGAGGGCACATTCTTCTCAGCAGAGGGCTGCCTGGCTACCCTCACCCACCGTGGAGGGCTTCAGGGGATGACAGTGCACCCCCTTTCCATCTTGTCCCCCTCCAGCTTCTGATGCCGGCAGGACAGAATGGCCCCGGTCCTGGGGTGCTGGGTGGGGAGCAGACCTGGGAGGTGAACTTCACAGACCCCGGGCGCATTAAAAAGCTATGTGGCAAGAATCGAATTAGCAGTTCTCATCTCTGGGCTCTATACAGCCACCTTTCTAATCTAGGGTTCCTTTTCAATGCCGGGTAACCTAACAAGCTTATAATTCAAAACACATTTGTTCAGAACGTAGCGGGCGTCCTGTGCAGGCCGGTGCAGGACGAGCTGTCTCCCTCCAGGCCTCCGATGGCGCACAGCCCTGCCTGGATCAGCTATCCGCCTCCACTGGCCTTAACTCGCCGCGTTATCAACTCCCTGGCCTTTTGCTATCAATTAACTGTTCCATTTCATCAAGGCCCACATGCGGCCCGCGAGTGCACGCTAAATGCTCGTTCCCATGCAGGACAGACATCCCCCCGCTGTGCTTTTCCTGGATTTGGACTATTTTTATTATTTACTTTATGTTGCTATGGTGACAGGGCGATTGCAGATGGTAAGGGCTGGGGTGGAGGGCCACAGGAGACATTCATCATCGCGCTGTGCATGAAATGGGCTCTTGTTGCCCCGGTTCCGAGGCCGGGTGTTTATTTTAGAAAGAAGTTCCCAATGAGGACCCGAGCTTGGCCAATGCTGTGGAGCTGGGCGTTCCTCAGGATCCAGGCTCTCGGTGGGAGGGGCGTTATTAGACAGGAAGGCCGGGCCTGGAAACACAGCCACCAGCAACTGTCTGTCAGAGCCTGCCTGGTACCAAGCAGAAGATGCTCCCAAACAAAGGGCCCCTTCATCATTCACCCCGATCCCCTGAAGAAGAGAAACTTGCCCACATCATTCTAAGTATGTTCAGAAAGTATACAAAGAAAACAGGGGTCTCACCAGGTGGTCAGCACCCTGTGTTTGCAAAATAATGGAGAACAAGGTGTGAGTTAGGACAGAGCAAAGTCCATCTGTGTCTGTCACGTCACAAGGCCCACATGCTAAAAACACACAAAGGCTATTTCCAGACTTGTGACGCTGTCCGGTTCCAATGACTCCATGGTAAACATGTTACAAGTCAAATACCCCTTTGTTTTTCCTACTATTAATTATTGTTGCCTGTTAGTATCAGTATCTTTATAAACTTGATCTTTAGGGGTTAGGAATATTACATATAAACTTACAGATGTATATAACATTAAGTGATACTAATAATAAGGTCTTTTAAAAAGATGTAAATAAGATATATTGAAAATGAAGGAATTTTACTGTTCAAGGAGACAAGTGAACTGGGGGGAGGGGTGGGCAGGGAGAGAAGTGCAACAATGAATGAATGAATGGAAATCTAAAATCTTTGTAAGTGTTCATGAAAATTTTTTAAAAAGAAATTTATGTTAAAAGTTAAATAAAAGAAACAACAACTATGAGATACCATCTCACCCCAGTCAGAATAGCAAAATTTAACAGAACAGCAAGCAACAAATGCTGGCGAGGTTGTGGATAAACTGGAACCCTCATTCACTGTTGGTGGGAGTGTAAAATGGTGTAACCACTGTGGAAGGCAGTATGGCGCTTTCTCAAAAAGTTGCAAATAGAGATACCATTTGACCCAGCAATTCCACTACTGGGAATATATCCCAAAGAGACCATAACTGTCATCCAAGCAGATATATGCACACCCATGTATATCGTGGCTCTGTTCACAATAGCAAGGAGTTGGAAACAACCCAAGTGCCCATCAACAAACGAATGGATAGAGAAGCTGTGTTATATTCACACAATGGAATACTACGCTGCATTGAAAAACAAGGAACTCATGCAATATTGTTCAAAATGGGTGAGCGTGGAGGACATTGTGCTGAGTGAAATATCTCAGTCACAAAAGGACAAATATTGCATGGCGCCACTGCTGTAAAATGGGACTGATATCAGGGTTGGGGTAAGACTGAGAAAAACTGGATAAATTGTGTATACTGCACTGAAACAGATGAGGGAGTGAATAATTTAAAAGCGATGTATGATAGGGTATTATGGTTATCACAAGAGTCCACAATTAAGGTTGCATAGTGGAATGTACTTGGGGTGGTGGGAAGGGTGCAGGGGGATTGTGTACCAAGGAAGGAGTGTTTCTTTTACTTTTGAAAGAGAGGAGTGAACTGGGGAGGGGTAGGGGCCTGGGAGGGGAGAGAAGTGCAGCAATGAATGAATGGAAATTCAAAATCTCTGTAAATTCTCATTAAAATTATTTTTAAAAATTAAATAAAAGAAATAAAGACTAAATCCCCAAATTGAGAAAAACAAAAGATACTTTAAAAACTGAAACTCAAATGTACAGATGGAGATAGGAGCATTTTTGAGGTCTATGTCCTTCCAGAGGCATCTCGGAAGAAAGGCTTGGCAGTTGCTTCTGGAAAATAAACCGTTGTAAAGCCCATGGAGTATAATTTTGCCTGGACACATATCCAGTCACCATGGATAAGAATGAACTAGATGGTAACTGGACTGGTTTTGGATTTTCAGCGTAAAGCACAGCTAAATGAAAAACAACAGCAAGACCCCAAACAAATGAAAAACTACCTACAACCATTAAGTCAATACAGGCTCACAGTGCCATCCACTGCGTTTCCAAGGCTGTAAATCTTGCCTGTAGCAGGTTTTCTATTTTCCTCTGGGCAGATTCAAACTTCTGACCTTTCTGTTAGCAAGGCTGCATGTAATACAATACACCACCAGAGCTCCTCACAACTGAGCAGAAGCTGCGATTAAAACTGAGAAATGACTCACTACGGATGTCTTTAGTGACTGATTCTTGGTATCTTGGCTTTTGAATTGATAACTCATAGAATTCCTTCCTCTATGATCAATCAAGGTAACTGCTGGTTCCTGTTGCTTTTTTCAGCCCAGATCAGATCCTTTAATAGTTCCCAGTTCTGGTCATGAGGAAACCCACTGGTGTCCAACAAAGAAAAACAGTGACCCCTAAGGACAAGTGTCTGCCTGCCCTGCCCGTGATGTTCCTGTGTGTTCTTCTCCACCCTGCCCATACCTGTCTCGATGTCCACAAGACTTTGATCATCACCCCCTTACCCTTGGACTCTTGCTGCTTGACCACTTAGACTTGACATTGTCTTCAGATTGACCATTTTGTTCCCTTCCTTGTTCCCAAAGGCCAGCACAGTCCTCCTGGGGCACATTCCAAGGCCCTCGTCTTCCCTGGATCGGTGCTTGACATGCGTGGTCATCCTTTCTGTCTCCTGGGGCACATTCCAAGGCCC
>NW_006399805.1:5394804-5408315 GCF_000299155.1 Elephantulus edwardii | reverse complement strand
AATTTAAAAGTGATGTATGATAGGGTATTATGGTTATCACAAGAGTCCACAATTAAGGTTGCATAGTGGAATGTACTTGGGGCAGTGGGAAGGGTGCAGGGGGATTGTGTACTAGGGAGGGAGTGTTTCTTTTACTTTTAAAAGAGAGGAGTGAACTGGGGGCAGGGGGGTGCTGGGAGGGGGAGAGAAGTGCAGCAATGAATGAATGGAAATCCAAAATCTCTGTAAATGTTCATTACAATGATTTTAAAAAAAATCTGCGTAGCCAGCTTCCAAAAGCAGAAACCCCAGGGTCTGACTAGGGGCTGTATTTTAGGAAATATATCTTTGGTGATTCTGCTTCTGTCACTGACAGAAAATAAAACACAATTTGTGCTTTGATGTTATCTTCCAAGAAATTAATGTAAACTTCCTCTCTTAGAAGCACCTTCAATAGTCGGCTTGATTTGAATAAAATTGTTTACAATTAAAAAAAAAAAAAGAAATCCTCACCACTAAATCAAGAGGCAATATTATGATAGAGAGAGAAAACAATGAGGTTGTCGAAGATTTGCTAGTACTGGAGCCACTATTCACACTGATGGGAGCAGCAGTCAAGAAGTCAAAAGATCTGCCTTGGGCGTGTCTGCTGCCAAGGGCCTCTTTACAGAGGTCAAGAGCAAGGATGTCAGTTTAAAGACGAATGTGTGTGCGACCCCAAGCCATGGTACTCCCGTTTGCTTCATGTGCATGTGAAAGGTGGACAACAAACAAGAAAGATTAAAGAAAACTCAATGCCTCTAAGTCGCAGTGTTGATAAAGGTATTGATATTCCGTGGACTGACATGGTGACAGCAACAGTGGGCTTCAGTATGGCAGAGACCACGAAGAAGGTGCAGCTTAGGACAACATGCCCATTTGTTGTTCACAGGTCACTGTGAGTCATTACGGACTGGAAGCCACGTAACCACAGAACACTCTGTACCACAGAACCGAACTCCGCCTCACCCGGCACCATCTTCACAGTTGTTGCTTACTTTGCGCCCACGGCTACACCCACTGTGTAAGTCCATCTGCTTGGAGACTTTCTCTTTCTTCATTGACACTTTAACTTACCAAATATGGTGCTCATCTCCAAAGACCGATCATACCCAAAGGGCATGAGATGAAGGAACACTGAAACTGCGCGTGGTAGACTCAATGTTCCATTAGTGCACCCCAGAAGGCAGAAAGATTTAAATTTGAGTAGATATCTATGTTTCATTGATTATGCAAAGGCATTTGACTGTGTGGATCATAACAAACTGTAGCTGACTCTGAGAAGAATGGGAATCCCAGAACACCTGAACATGCTAATGCAAAACCTATACTTGGACCAAGAGGCAGTCGTCAGAACAGAGCAAGGAAACACCTCATGGTTCAAAATTGGGAAGGTTGTATGCCAGGGATGTGTCCTATCTCCATACCTTTTCAATCTATATGCAGAAAAGATTATGCCGGAGGCTGGGCTGTATGAGGAGAAATGTGGCATCAGGATTTGCAATATAAATTTTAACAATATTTACTCATTTAAAGATTGCCAAGGCTAGAATGTATATATTCCTTAGAATGGTATTTGTCTCTGCCTCTTAACAAATACATTATTATATTAATCTCTTACCCCCTCCCCTTTCCAATTTGATAAATATTTTATATATGGATGCTTAAAGGAACAGCAGGGAGCTCTGGTGACCTAGGTGTAAGTAGCTGTGCCGCCAACTCACAGGCACGCTGTTTGAACCCCCAGCTGTTCTGCAGGAGAAGGATAGGCAGTCTCCTCCTGTGCAGTTTACTGCCTCTGAAAACCTGCTGGAAGGTCAGCTACAGTTGGTTATGATTCGACTGTACATGGCAACACCAGAGGGGCAATAGTGAAACATTTGGCACACAAAAGGTTGGCAGTTCAAACCCACCCAGTGACTCTGTGGAAGAATGATCTGTTCTTGCAAAAATTACAGTTAACAAAAATCACAAGGGGCAGCTCTGCCCTGCCACGTGGGGTCACTCTGAGTGGAAATTGACTCAATGGCACCTAACAATAACAACACACACATATGCACATACTTTAACAGTATGAATGTGTAAATGACATTTCTTGTAAGCTTGTTACTTACACTACGTTACTGACCCTACATGTAAACAGGATGGAAAGCTGTCAGGCCCTGTGCTGTCGTTAGAGGCCTTGCCATGTCGGGGTCCGTCACAGTAGCCACTGTGTCCACCCACCCTGTTGAGGCACTTCCTCTTTCTTGATGAGCATCTGTAAGCACAGTGGTTAAGAAATCGGGTTCGGAAGACTTTTACAACCTGTTAGGCTCAAATTCCAGCTTTTGCCTCACAGAATGACCTTCAGCAAGTCATTTAGTTTCTCTGTATTTAATTTTCTACTTCTATAAAATGGACATACTATACTTCATAAGATTGATGAGTGGATAAAAGGCTGTAATCCCAGTGAGGAGCTTAGAACAAACATCAGCCTCTAAAGAAATGTTAGCTATTAATAATTGTGTCAACTCATACAATCTTTTGGGCTACGAACTTCCCCGAACAGTCAACTTTTCAAAATCTTTTCAATCTAGAGCTCAAGGTTCCGGTTAAACTCACAGGCACTTACAATGGAAATTACTGTGATTGATAACATCGCTCTCGCGGTTCTGCCTCTGACCACAAGCCAACCTTTGCATGATTTGGGGTGAACAAAATAAAAGTTGTTGTTGTTGTTATGTGCTGTTGAGTTGCCTGAAACTCAGAGACCCTATGTACAACAGATCTAAACCCTGCTCTGTCCTGTGCCAATCTCACTGTCTCTGACACTCCCACCCTGATTACCACAGTCACTGAATCAACCCACCTCATAGAGGGCCTTCCCCTCCTGCTCTCCACCCTCCCAAGCATGATGTCCCTCTCCAAGGACTGGTCCCTCCTTGCAATGTGTCCAAAGTATGTCAGACGAAGCCTCAGAATCCTTGCCTCCAAGGAGCATCCCGGTTTAACCCTCTCTAGGATGAACCTGTTTGTTTTCTTAGCAGTCCATGGTACATTCAACACTCTTCTCCAGAAACTCAGCTCAAAGGCATCACTTCTCCTTCTATCCTCCCTAGTCATTGTCCAAAATAAAAGTAGGTATCAAAGAAAAGATCCACCTCCTAGAAAACCACACACACACAATGAGTATTTGATCTTCTTTTCAGTCAGCACAGAAATGTTCTACATACTGTGTTCATGGATTGAAGGAAGAGAAAGAGAATGTATTTTTGGATTCTCATAAAGAAATAGAGGAGCTCTGGTGGTGAAGTGCATTTGAGTCTGGGCTGCTGACCCAGAGGTTAGCAGTTTGAGTCCACCCTTGTGAAGATTTATAGCCTTATAAAAGCAGTGGGGGCTTATCATGAGCTGGACTCAACTCCACATCAGCGGGCAGTGTATCTAGAAATAAGTAATACAATAGCTGCAGCGATGAACTCTAACATCAGAATGACAACAAATATGTTCTATTGTACACAGAGTCCTAAGAATTAGAATTAATTTGACAGCACCTAACACCACCCTAGAAATAAATCAGGGAGCTCTGGTAGCCTAGTGGCAAGAAGCTGTGCAGCAATCATAATTTTCTTTTTAAGCAAAGCCCAGATATACCATTTATAGACTTAATTGATGAAAATACAAAATACAATAAATGACAAGTTTTATGCATTCTAGTCTTGTGTTTGAGGGAGCTCTGGTAGCCTAATGGTAAGAAACTGTGCTGCAATCCCAAAGGTACACAGTTTGAATCCATCAACTCTATCCTCTCATGTGATTTACAGCCTCTGAAAACTCACTGGAGGGTCAGGCATGAATTGATTCCAGTTCAACAACACACAACAACAGTCTTATGTTTAAGTCACCCGAGTTGTGTCAGTTATAAACAGCAACCATAGGGAACTCTCTTTTTCTACTATCTCCCTCCCCCCCTTCCTTCCTCCCTCCCTTCCTTCCTTCCTTCCTTCCTTCCTCTCTCCTTCCCTCCCTCCCTCCTTCCCTCTCTTCCTTCCTCAGCAATTATTTCTTCTTCAAAATCCATGAAGTCCTAGTCTGTCCAACTCCCCCTCTTCACAGTCTATGAGTGGTTCCGTATCAGCAACGTCAAGTTCTAACCTCAGCATTCTAGGCCCAAGGATGATTTTCTCCTCGATCTCTTCCATTGTATCATCCTGATAAAATGCTTGGAGCACGTTCACAGCAGTTTTTTTCTATAACCTCTGTGTGCATCTTCCTCGAGCTTCCTCCTAGAAGACATACTCATGATAAAATACACCAAATCAAAATGGTAGCTCCCACGTAAGGTTTGCCCTCACTCGGATACATCTCTAGTTGGGGGCACTTTGTACAGGTCAAATCTTAATCTTAGCTAATGGACCAAAATTTCTACACATAAGAGAAAGCATCCTCCTAACTGAATTGTGAGACAAATGAGACTTGTCTGATAAACTGACAACCTATCCCTTTTTATTTCCACCTTCACCCTTTAAGACTTTGAAGTCTTGTCTGGGGTGAAATCCTATTTCCTAGGGACATCCTTCCCAACACCCCCCACCCCTTCCCTATGCATGAATGTGACTGCTTTAGGGGTGAATCCAGCACATGCCACAGGCATAAAACATCCATAAAACAATGGATGTTCCCAATGGAAACCACGGGAGAGGACTGGAGGAGGACTGGGGTTAGGATGCAATTAACCAGCTATCTGGACTCTGAGTTTCCAGGTCACATGTGAGGACTGTAGCTGTGTCAAGATGGATTCCAGACTAAACACTTCAATGAGAAGACGTGGTGGCTAGGCCTTCACGTGTTAGAGAGGGGAGAGATGTCTGATGAGGTTTGGAAGAGTGGGTTGAGGATGGGGAAAAATCTGTGCTGGCCACTTGGTTGGAGAGGGTGCAGGAGAGGAATACCCGGTGATGGAAGACAGAGAGCGGGAACAAGCAGACACTGACTTTGAGCCGTCTCTGCATCTGTTCTCCTCTCTTCCTCCCTCCGTTCTTTTGGTTTTACTTGGCACTTGTATTTGCTCCCAAGAGGTCCTGTAACAAAGTACTGCAAACTGGGAAACTTGTGAGAAGAGAAAGGTGTTGCCTCCGTGTTCTGGGGTCGTGGTGGCATGGCCATGCTCTCTGAAGGGTCACTTTCCCAGCCGCTGGCAGCCCCAGGCAGTCCGTGACTTATGTCCCAGCTGGACGCCAAGCCTGCTCTGTCTTCACACAGCCACTGTGTGCCTCTCCTCTTTCAGAAGGACGTCATTCATGTGGGATTAGGATCCAACCTCCTTCAATACGCCTCCGTGTCAACTAGTAACATCTGCCAAGAGCCCATTTCCAAGCGCAGGACCTGCTCGCAGGTGCGAGGCTTAGAACTTCAAAACCTTTCCTTTGTGGGACCACAGTTCCGTTCACGGTGGTCCTTGACATTCTGGTTCACAACCTGCAAGTGTCCCATAGCAGAACTGGGCTCCACACAGTTTTCAACAGATGATGTTTCTGGAAAAAGGTTGCTCATTCTTTCTTCTGAGCAATCTCTGGGTAGATTTGAACTGCCAACCTTTCAATTAGCAGCCAAATGCTTTGTGAAAGGATGTAGGTGTGTATCTATGTTTATACATGTGTTCGCATATGGATGCATGTCAATTGTGTAGATTTCTTTATATTTATGTACATAATTGACAGAAATTTATGGCCTCTGAAAACCCACCAGAGGGTCAGCTTTGAATTGGTTCCAACTCAAGGGCACACAACATAAAAACAATGTGGATGTTGGGGGTGGGGGAGGAAGACTGAAAAGATAGGCTTAAAAGTGAAGAGTAATTATGGGTGGCTTTGATTTTATTTTTTATGTTTTCTGAATTTTTCAGCTTTTCTACTAACAAACATATTTACTTTTCAAGAAGCAATGTAGACACATCACTCTTCCTGGGAAAGTTATATCTTATATAACTTGTAAGTTAAATCTTATATCAATCTAGTTTGAAAATTTAAAAAGGTAAAAAGGCTCAGAAATATCTAGGTCAGATTATTGGTTACAGAGAAGATATCAAAAGGCCAAAGCCATTGTCATCAAGTAGATTCCAACTCACAGCGACCCTACAAGGTGGAAAAGAAATATAGGGTTTCCACGATCGTCACATTTACAGATGCAGATGGCCACACCTTTCTCGTGAACTTGAACCAATAATCTTTTGGTTAGCAACCACAGTGCTTAACCACTGCACCCCAGGGTGCCTAAGAGACCGGTCTCCAAAGAGAGAAGGTGTCTCTCCCAGAAGGAATCCTCGGCTCTCCCCAAAAGAAGAATCTAATCCAACAAAGGTGTTTGGCTTAATGACAAGAATTTTTATTGCAAAAATATTTTCCATTCCTTAACCAGAGCCTAATCCAAAAGAAACGTCAGGTGTCCGTCACGGTCCTTCCCGTCCGAAACCCCCACCCACCTCCTCTCACTTCGGTCTCAACAGCATTCCTGGGCTTTGCAGATGTTCAGGGGAAAGCTGGAAACAGTAAAGTCTTTGCCTGTTTGTCACCCGTTTGATTAATCCCTCAAATGGTAATAGTGTGGCCTCATTTTTTAACCCACATTCCAGGACTGAGGCTAGAAATAAAAGCTGCCTGCTTGGTAAAGAGAAAAACGTACTCTCATTAACTTTCCTGGAGCCACACGTTTTCCAAATCTTGACCTGAAATGACTCTCAGAGGCTATGGAATATTCCTCTAAGGCACAACAATAATCCAACTATTTCTCTATCACCCCGTTTATCCTCCAAACATTCACGACACTTTGTACCACTTCGACGAAATGAAGGCAAGGTGGCCACTTGTGAAGTTACTTACCCACATAAACACAGCTGGCGAGTAAGAAAACCAGAAGTTGGACAAAAGCAGAGACGGTTCCACGTGGATCTTCCGGGATCTGAGCTCTTCCCATTTAGAGATTCTCCTGCCTGACCAGGACAGAGGCAGCCAGCCTCCCTCCGGCCCATCGCTCGCCCAGAACTATTCACACAGCCCCACCTACCCGCCCAGGGCTGGGCTATGCCATCCGACAACTAGCTTCAGGAGAACACAGGTGCTGGACACAACCTCACTGCAATACAAGCTGCTGCTGCTGCCGTTGTTGTTATTGTTAGGTGCTGTGCGGTCAGCGCCAACTCATTGCACCTGTGATCACAGGTAATGGAACAAAACGTTGTCCGGTTCTGCACCATCCGCACGACAGTAAATACATGTGAGTCTGCTGGTGTAGCCACTGAGTCCTTCTCGTGATGGGGGGAGGTCTTCCTCTCTTTCTCTGACCTTGGTCTTTATCAGCCTGATGTTCTTCTCCAGGGGCTGGTCTTCTGCTGACATGTCCAGTCTTTCAACTAAGACTGGAGCATTCTGACTGATTTCTTCCACGATGGAGCTGTCCCTTCTTCTAACAGTCCACGGTAGCCTGAAAAGCCTCTGTCAACACCGTCATTCCAACGACTTAGCTCTTCAGTCTTCCTTGCTCGTTGTCCGGCTTCCTTAGGCATTTGAAGTGACTGAAAAGACGTGGGTGAGGCCCATTGTCCTCTTCAAAGTGGTGGTTTTGAGTTGGTAGACGTTAAAGAGGATTTGTAGAGGTAATTTTCCCAGGGTGGTAGAGCATGATTTTTTTTTTACTGCTGCTTCTATGAATATTGATTATTGAAAGAAAGAAAATGAAATCCTTGACAAACTCAAGGTTAAGACCATAAGGTTGAGGCCATGTATGATCTTTACCTGAAAAGGAATTTTTCTTCTCAGTTTATGCTTTACCTTTTTCTTTTGTTTTAATATGAATTCACCCTTTCTTTTGTGGAAAACTGATAACAGATATTATGATTTTTACCTTCCAGTTGGGGAAAAAATAGTTATTCTGACCCAAGAAGTCCAGGGGTCACTGGCTTATGATTTCCACTGAGTTGGAGACACCGCAAAGCTGACAGCGAGATTCTGAGTGGTAAATCGCACAGGGGGAAATTGTCTTCTTTCCTTCAAAGAGCAGGGTGGACTCCAGCTACCTGGAGAGACGCCGCATCTGGTCACGCAGCTCAACTCCACGTGGGCGGCCACCAGCACCCCAAGTGGCTCGTCGACCTCTCTCCGGGCTGTCAAATTGGAACCAACGCCCAGCTAGCTGATCCTTCAGTGGGCTTTCAGAGGCTGTAAATCACATGAGAAGCGATTGTCCATCTGTCTCTGGCAGAGCCACTGGTGGGTTTGAACCATGTGCCTTCTGGTTGGCTGTGTGATTCCTTACCCACTATGCCACCAGAACTCCCTATTGGCTTATGGGACAGTTAAATATAAGGAAGGAAGCTCTGGGGGCCTAGTCAGAAGGAGTTGCACTGGCAACCCAAAGGTATGTGGTTCTGATCCATCAGCTGCTTTGCTGGAGAAAGATGGGCAATCTCCTCCCTTGTAATTAACTGCCTCTGAAAACCTGCTGGCGGGTCAGCTATGGGTCGGTTTCGACGTGACAGTACAGACGCCTCCCCCACAACAAATATAAGGAAGATATGCAGTGGATCTATTGATTCGCTTCAGTCTTTGAACAGAATTGCCTTTGGCCCATGCATGCTGTGAAATTGCAAATAAAAATCTAAAAAAGATCAAGAAATCTCTTTGCTGTTCCTTTCTGTAAGCTCTAACAGCTACATGAGGCAAGAGGCACGGGGAGTTGAGGGGATCTGTGAGCATAACCCCATCTTTCCAGCATTCTCCACCCCAAACAGTAGACAACCCGACACCTTGGAATCCAACCACAAATGCTGCCTTTTCAGTAGGCGTTTCTCTGCAGCCGCTTTCCTGATCGACATAACTCTGCTTCAAAAGAAAAGTTGAGAGGTTGGGCGTGGCCACCACAGCTGAAAGCGGTTCAGCCCGCGGATGCCCCTGCCGCCCTCACTCCCGGGTGCCCACCCCTATCGCACAGGGCGAGCTGTGGGCCACGCGTGCCCGGGAGGGGCCCAGGGTGACTCTCAAGCCCCAGAGATGCCTTCCCAGGATGAGCTCACATGTGGGCTATCAGTTCTCAGCATGCAGTTGGTGTTCCTATCAGTAAATGAGGGAGGAATGGCTGTCTTCACTCTCTGTGTTGGCATTTGGATGCCACGTTCCTCTGTGTTGTCCTTGGCCAATGCCTTCGTTTGCTCGTGGAGTCCCTCAGTGGCACAGATGGTTGAGCGCTCAACTGCCAACCAGTTGGGTCTGTTTTGAACCCACCCAGAGGTGCCACAGAGGAAAGGCCTGGTGACCAGCTTTCAAAACATCCCCGGCCAATGAAAACTCACCACGTGCGGTTCCATTCAGCACACACGGCCCTGCCTGAGTCGGAGCTACCTAAGGGCCATCCAGGCCGGTCTGGGTTTGGGCTAATAGTAGCTGCGACCCTGAATCAGTTGCTTCACTCTAGACACATCCCTAAAATCCCTTCTTTTTAGGTGATTGCTGGTTTAAAGATTTGTCTGAATTGGACAGTTTGTAACTTCTCAGTTTCCGACAAGAGTGGGTTTGGCTCTGCTTCAGCTCCTGGGGAACAACGTGCACCCTTCAGAGGACCCCCTCACTTGGCTCCATTCCCCAAAAACAACAAAGCCGGGAGCCCTAGCCTGAGGGCCTTTGACACAGCACTGGTGCTTGGCTCTCGCGTGCCGTCTCAGATGGGTTTCACAGAGCCCTCAGGGACGCCTGTCACTGGCCCAGTTGATAAGTGTGTGAGGCTCAGAGAAAGGTCCCTGGATAACTACAATCATACTCCTTCCCGCCTTGCTTGAAAATGTCTCCATGCTCCAGCCGAAACAAAGAGCAGGGCCTTTGGGCAAGTTACCTCCTAGTGAGACTTCTCTGGGGTGCAGAGTGGACAGTGGGCAGCCAGCCACGTGGAGTGTCTTAGAAGACATGGGTAGCGCAGTGGTAGAGGACTTGTCTTCCATGGGAGAGACCCGGGTTTGATACCCCAGCGGTACAGTCCATGCATAACCACCACCTTCCCTCGGTGGAAGTTTACATGTTGTTGTGATAATACACGGGTTTCAGCAAAGCTTCTAGACTAAGGCAGACTAGGAATAAAGGCCTGGTGATCTACTTCTGGAACCCCGTCAGTGAAGACCCTACTGCCCACAGGAATCAGTCCATAACCAGTTACACGGTGGTCCGGCGACTCTGCAGCCACTATCCTCACCATGGAGGCCCCACTTCAGCATCCGCTCAGCTCCTCCCAAGGTCACTCTTTGGTGGACGAGTCCCCATGGTCCCAGGGGCCTCTTCACGGAGGTGGGGTCTGGGCTTCATTTTCAGGGAGAAGCTTGAGTTCTTTGGAGGGAATGCCATCTTCTCATGTTTCCTGAAATACTTTCTGGATGTGTCTCTAGGACCACCGAGTCCTAAATGTAATACGAGGGCGCCCCCACAGCTCCTCGCTGCTCACCTGCAATGGACACAGCACCTCCACCTGCCCATTAAGTAACTGGGGTCGCCCTGCAGCAGGAGTGAACCCCAGACCTATGGGTCCCCGCAGCATGCAAAGTATTACCAGGTGATGTCTACTAAGGGGACCCAGAAAAGTCTGGCATCCTCACTGACAAAGGCGTCGAGCAGATTCACAAAGAAGCCCAGGAAGGACTCTTCGACCTCTGCACTTGTGAAGCTCTCCACGGAAAAGCTACTCCCATCAGCTCCTGCTTAGAAACAGTTAGAGGGCTGTGCAGCCCGGGGACCAAATTTGTCAGTCATTTGTGCAAACACACCCACCTAGGAGCTCTCCGTTTGGTCTGACCTGTTTCCTAATTTATCCTTGCCCGACGGAGCTGGCTTGGTCTTCTACAGCCGCCTGCCTGCTGCCCAGTGACCAGGATGAATCAACACCCGAGGGAAGGATGTTTCCAAGTGTGCCCTGTCCTCAGTCTGACCTCAGCAAGATGAAGTTTATGAGAGTGAAGTCTCAGCTTCAAGAGGCCCGGCCAGCACATCCAGACCTGCCAAGTGAGGCGTGTGGAGAGCAGAGAGCTCCTTCCCCAAGGAAGTGGTGGCCGTGCAGGACAAATTGTTTGCTGCCAAATGCTAACCTGAAGGCTGCAGGTTTGAAACCACACAGCAGTAGCATGGAAGAAAGTCCTGGCAATCTGATTCTGTAAAGAAAACCCTGTGGACAGTTCTACTGTTTAACACATGGGGGCCACTGTGAGTTCACTTAGCCTCTGCACACAGGTGGGCATAACTGTGTCGGGAAGACTCTGAGAAGATTGGGAGTAGGGCTGTCCTTCTGCTGTTGTCATGGAGTACAGTCCAGGCAGCTGCAACTCGTAGCTACCCTGTGCTCAATACCTCCGAACTGTGCCCTGTGTCCAATACAGTCAAACTTCCCTGTGCTCAATACCTCCGAACTGTGCCCTGTGTCCAATACAGTCAAACTTCCCTGTGTTCAATACAGTCAAACTGCCCTGTGTTCAATACTGTCAGACTTCCCTGTGTTCAATACAGTCAAACTTCCCTGTGTTCAATACAGTCAGACTTCCCTGTGTTCAATACAGTCAAACTTCCCTGTGTCCAGTACAGTCAAACTTCCCTGTGTTCAATACCTCCGAACTGTGCCATGTGTCCAATACCTCTGAACTGTGCCCTGTGTCCAATACAGTCAAACTTCCCTGTGTTCAATACAAACTGTGTCCTGTGTCTAATACCTCCAAGCTGTGCCCTGCCTGTGTTAACACCTCAGAACTGTGCCCTGTGTCCAATACAGACAAACTGTGCCTTGTGTCCAATACCTCCAAACTGTGTGTGTCCTGTGTCCAATAACTCCAGACTGTGTTCTGTGTCCAGTACAGTCAAGCTGTGCCCGAGCCTGTGCCCCTCACAATCTCTGCTGCTCTTTTTTCAGTCACTCTGCCAACCCCGTTCATTGAGGGCCTTCTCCCTCGCTGAACTCTATTCCTAAGCCAAGCCTGATGTCCTTTTCCAAAGACTATCCTCTCCGGATGACATGCTCACGGTGTGCTGGCTGAGGTCTCACCATCCTTGTTTCTAAGGACTATTCTGGCTGCACTCCTTCCGAAACAGATTTGATCTCTGGGAGCCCATGGCATGTTCAACACGCTTGGCCAAGAACACAATTCAATTCTTCTTTGATCTTCTTTATTCACTGTTCAGTTTTCACAGGCACGTGAAGCAATTGAAAAGACCATGCTTTGGGTCAGGACACCTTAGCCTTTTAAATGACATCCTTGCTCTAAAGAACTTTAAGGCAGTCCTTGAGAGGCCATTGCAATGCATTGTTTGATGTTTGACTGCTGCTTCCTCAACTATTGATTGTGGATCCAAGTTGATTGTCAATCAGAATGACAACTTGAAACTTGTTTCTAATCTATCATGATGTTATCTGCTAGTCCAGTGGGGAGGAATTTTGTTTTCTTGTTGCTTGACTTTATACTTTTCCAAGCATGATGTCCTATCCAAGAACTGGTCTTTGCTTACAACATGCCCAAAGTATGCCCACTATCCTTGCTTCTAAGGAGTATTCTGGTTACACTCCTTCCAACATAAATTTCTTTGTTCACCCCCTTCGTAAACATTGATAAGCTGTACCCATGACTTCAGGTCAGCTCTGACTCATAGTGACTCTGCAGGATGGAGGAGAACTCCTCTTGGGTTTCCAACACTGTAATCTTTATAAAAGCAGCTGCTACTTCTTTACCCCATGGAGTGGATTCCAACCCCCCGACCTTTCAGTTAGGTTCCAAGTGCTTAATCACGGCACTGGGCGAGTCCGCTGTCAGGGACCTCTCCAAAATGATGCAATGATGTTAGTTTGAAGACTAAGGTGTGTCTGATTCATGCCATGGTCTTCTCAATCACCTGCTGCACATCAGGGAACTGGGCAATGAATATAGACCACAAAAGAAGAACTGATGCCTTTGAGTTGTGCTGCTGGCTAAGGTCAAGGTCAATTCGGCCACTGGATGAAATACAGAAGTTGGAAGTATTAGGGTGTGTGTGTGCCAGTTGTATGTTGGGGTCACAACACCACCTTCCTTTAAGAGTTTGAGAACAAAATCTCATTAATTCTCTACTTCATTAAGACTCTGAAACAGCATCTGGGGGTGAATTATTTGTATGTTCCACCCAAACAAGCACTCACAAAAAAATAAAATGGAATGAAGTTGCCTCATTTTCTGTAGTATGAATTTCAGAAAATTCCGTGATGTTGCCAATGAGACATTCAAAATTAACAATGGCCAAACATTTAGATGGCAACGCTAGATTGGGCTGGGGGTGGGGATTGTACAGGGTAGGAATCTAACAAAAATTAGAAGTCCTAAAAAAGAAATGCAATGTATAGAGAGCAATAGTGTAAGCATTGATGAACCAAAGTGGGCTGGCCCTGGCCATTCTGAGTAGTGGGCTGGCCCTGGCCATTCTGAGTAGTGGGCTGGCCCTGGCCATTCTGAGTAGTGGGCTGGCCCT
>NW_006399805.1:5392658-5394704 GCF_000299155.1 Elephantulus edwardii | reverse complement strand
GCCATTCTGAGTAGTGGGCTGGCCCTGGCCATTCTGAGTAGTGGGCTGGCCCTGGCCATTCTGAGTAGTGGGCTGGCCCTGGCCATTCTGAGTAGGCAAACCATAAGATCTACTGGGCTGGGAATGGCAGGCCAAAGGTGAACAGACTTACAATTACGCACAAAAAGAACATGTCCAGATCTACCCTAAAGCACCACACTTGTCAATCCATATGCCTTCAAGGTTAATATGATTGCCGTGCAATTTATGCCACAACCTCGAATGCTGAAGATGAAGATTTTTACCGACTGCTGCAGTCTCAAATCAAGTATGCAATGGAAGTGCATTGGTAATTACTAGTGATTAAACGTAAACCTTGGGAACAAAGGATAAATCCTTGTAACCATATGGTTGGGTTGCTTTGTTTTTTCGGTAGTGAGAGGAATGACACCAGAAATCACATGATAGAATTAAGTGAGATTAATGGCTTATTCATACCCCTTTTCAACAACATAAATAGTAACTATACACATAGACCTTATCAGATGTAATACAGAGAAATCAAATTGACTACATCTGTGGAAAGAAAAGGGGGAAACTTAGAACAAGGCCAGAGGCCAAATGTGGAACAGACCATCAACTCCTCACATGTTTATGTTGAAGTTCAAGTTGAAGTTGAAGAAAATTCCAAGTCCATGAGAATCAAATATAAGACTGAGTCTATCTCACCCACATTCAGAGATTGTCTCAAGAACAAATCTGATGCACTGAACCCTAATGTTGGAACACCAGATGAGTTGTGGAGTGACACTATCTCGTACATTGGGTGTATTGCCAGGAGAAGCCAGTTCTTGGAAGAAGACAGCATTCTGGGAAAGGTGGGGGGGGTGGAGGTCAGAGAAAAAGAGGGAGAGACCTTCAATGAGATGGATTGACACAGTGCCTATAATAATGGCCTTGAGCACGGTCAGATGTGGAGAGGATGGCACAGGACAGGGCAAGGTTTCCATCACCAGGCTTTGTTTCTGATGTACCTTCAGCTGAACTTGAACTTCTAGCCTTCCATTGGCAGTCGAGTGCACTTGCTAACCCTGACCAAGCACATCGCATTGTATTTTCACCCTAGTGATTCATATACCTCTTAGCACACGTCTATTTAACGCGCATTGGTCTTTGCGGTTGAGAGCAAGGGAAGGGAGATGACAGGTGAGGCGACAGGTTGGGTAAGAGAAGGAGAGTGGCTGACAGTGTGCAGGCAGGTGGACAGAGGCAACGGGCCTGGTGGTGCAGAAGCAAAGTGAGTGGCTGTTAACAGAAAGGCTGGTGCTTCAACCTTACTGAGAACCCTGTAAAAGAAAGAGCTGGCAACCCTGACCCACAGCCTGCATCCCACCTAGGAAATCTCTGGGGCGTTCTACCGTCACACAGGGTCGCTGTGATCTGGAATCCACACAACAGGATAGAACAGCAATAAAGACCTGTCAATCAGTTTGTTGTGTTTGTTGTGCTGTGGTGTTGTGTGCGTGTGTTGTGGTTCTGAAAGCTGTATGTGTCCATCCGCCATATTTCAGACACCAGTAGGGCCTCCTACGGCGGGCAGGTTCCAGTGCAGCTGCCAGAATGGGACAGACTAGGGAGTCTGCTTCTGAGACGAGTGGATGAGAAAACCTCATAGAGCACAACAGGCTTGTCAGACTCACGTGCCCGGGACAGGTCAGTAGGAGGCGGGTCAACTGTGGAGAAGGATGTCATGTAAAGCAGAGAGCCAGAGAGGGCGAGGAAGACCTTGGTGGAATGGACCAGCACACACAGCGACTCTAACATGAGGGCGGCGAGTCAGGATCCGGCAGCATTTGCTTCTGCCGCGCCCTGGTCAGTACGATTCAGAGCCAATCTCCTGGCAGCTATCTATTTACCTCTTCATCCATATGCTTGTCCATCCAGCAATCCTTCTATCTATCTGTCTGTGTCCATCTGTCCACTTATCCATCCGTCCATTCATCCATCCACCCACCCGTCTATCCATCCATCCGTCCTTCTGTCTATCCATCACCATCCATCCATCCA
>NW_006399805.1:5380995-5392418 GCF_000299155.1 Elephantulus edwardii | reverse complement strand
AAAAAAAATCCAGCATTCATTAGGCATCTGGCTACTACGCACACATAGAAATATTTTAATGCAACCTGATAGTCTTAAATGTTAGGGATTCCCATAGAATATTCAAGCTTTACGTAAGGAAGAGATTAAGATATGGAAAAGGGGATTTACCCTAACACATGCAATAAATAAGCACATGTCATAAAGAGCATTTATTTAAAAAAAGAAAAAGCATTTATTTATATAGGAGATTTTCTGGACATCAGAGAACCTTTGGGATCAAGTACAGCCTGTGATTCCTAAACCCTTGGAGGTTCTCAAACTATTTCAGTATTTTTAAAAGTGCCATGGACCTCCTCTGCCTACTAACCCAGCCTCACTCATGTCCCATTTTGTTTGCTTTGAGGCTGAATTCTATTAACCTCGCATGATGGACCTAGATATCCTTGACTGCACAAAAGTCTTTAAATGGTGATTGAACGTACTAGGTGGTGCTAAGTCAATTCTGCTGTCTAGAAATCCCACGTGTCTCTCAGCACAAGTGTATTCCATGAGGATTTGGGTTCCTTCCTTCTTTGTATTGTGATCTGAGTGAAAGTTTACAAAGTATATTTATTTTCACTTCAAGAATTCAAACACATTTTGTCTCGTGACGTAATTATTATAGCTACAATATAGCCAGACCTTCCTGCTCCCTCCTTGTGGTCCTCATTTCCACTATTCCTTCTAGCCTACTCTTACCTGCTTCTGAGCCTTATTCCCTGCAGTGATCCTGCGGGACTGAGTACAATTGCCCATAGCATTTCTAAGGCTGTACTCTCTGGTGGCTGAGTGGTTAAGAAGCTGTGCTCTAGTCCCAGACTCACATGGTTCAAATCCACAAGCTGCTCCACTGCAGAAGGATGGGCTATCTCCTCCTGTGCCATTTACTGCCTCTGAAAACCTTCTAGAGGGTCATCTCTGGGTAGGTTCAGACTGGATAGCACACAACAACAACAACAACAATCTTTACATAAGCAGTCTGCCTCTGCTCGCCCACAGAGGGGCAGGTGGATTTGAATCACAGACCATTTGTTTTGCAGCCAAATTCTTTAACCACTACATCACTGAGGTTTCTCTCCCTCTCCCTCTCTATCTATTATCTATCTATCTATCTATCTATCTATCTATCTATCTATCTATCTATCTATCATCTATCTATCTATCTATCTATCTATCTATCTATCTATCTATCTATCTATCTATCTATCATCTATCTATCATCTATCTATCTATCTATCTATCTATCTATCTATCTATCTATCTATCTATCTATCATCTTCTTCTTTTCTTCTCTCTCTCTCTCTTTCCATCCATCCGTCCATGGACCATGGGGAGGTCAGTGCAGGGCTCAAAGGCTATCTTGTGCGGAGCAGTGAAGCCAAGGTTAGGGGAGGGACTCCACGCAGCCTTCTCTGAGATGCCTACAAAGAGGTTCTTTAAAAGTCTGGTGCTTCCTTTAGATTTAACACCTTGATACCGCCTGAAGTTTGGTTCCCTCTCACCTAGTTCCATAAGCACCTTCCAGACAACTGCTTTTGGCTCAGTTTACCCATCTTGTGCTAATAAACATCTCCTGCATGGGAGGTGTTCCTTGGTGATGCAAACAGTGCCCAGCAGTGGGACACTTTGATCCCACCGTTGAATGTCACTCAACTACTAACTAGAAAGCCAGAGGTTCAAGTCCACCCACAGGTGCCTCAGAAGAAAGGCCTGGTGATCTCCTTCTGAGAGATGAGCCAGTGTGAGGCTCATGGAGCACAGCCCTGCGGTGACACCCGCGGGGCCCTCATGAGTTGGAGTCGGTACTGTGGCGCTGGCTTCACCGTGTGGGAGGCACATTGTTTGTACACTGAGGGGGCAGGAGGTAGGTGGAGAGAAGAAGAAAGAAGGGTTTGTTTTTCTCTACTTGTAACCCACTCCCTTTTGCCTTATTTTAAACTCAGCTGGGAGAAGCAGTCCAGCAGATGGTACTAGTGGGACCTGGAACCCAAATGAACAGAAACTAGGATGCTTGTTCCCCTGGTCCCACACAAAGATCACTTAGAGCTCTCCATGTGGTCCTGAAGGTGAGGGCTGAGAAGGAAAAGGGGGAAAAGGCAGGCGAACAGATCCCCATGAAACTATGCGTGTGGAGAGCCTGGCATTTAACGTCCTCCTCACAGCACTGTGTCCCCAGCTCCGGGACAGTGAGATACATGTTCCCCCCAATCCCTTCCAAAAAAGCATTCCATAAATTGCTAGCATCCCTGCCCATGGCCCCAGTAAACTCACATACCAGCTTTAAAGTCAACCCTTCTTAAATAGATGCATCAGCCCTTGACTTCAGGGGATATTATTTCCAGACTCCTATCACTCTGGTTTCTTTTTTAAAGTTGCAAACAGCTGTGCTTCTTTGCAGATGTTTTTGTTTCTGGTACCTCCACATGGCTCACGTTGGGCTTAACGAGACATGGAGGCCGTGGCAGAAGCAGGTGCTCGGAGCCAGACATCTCCAATGACCCCCTGTGCCCTCTGCAGTGCCCTGCCCATCTGCCCTTCTCTCCTCTCCTTTCTTGTTTGTGTTAGAATGACTTCTATTTTCAACACGTCCTCCATGTACCATTCACCCTGTACACCTGTTTTTCCCCTTCTTTCCAAAACGTCCCATTGCCTGTAACCTAAACTCACTTTGAAGCAACACCTCCCACCCACCCTGCTGCATGAGAACAAATCACTTTTGGTCCTGATGCGACACCCCTGGGCCAGGAGAGAGCAGAGCTGAAGGAACAAGGTCTTCAGCCCTGCATCGACCTCCACGGAGCAGCTCTGCTTCCAAAGAAAATGGGGCTCTGACACCACTGCTAAACCCTAAACCGAAGCCTTTCTCCAAGCCTGCTTTAAACCAGATGACAAGTTGAGCCCAATGAGCAGAGTGCCTCCCTGAGCAGCGTGTCCTCTAAGGTTCCTCTGTGGGTCACCGGACGCCAGCATCCCCAAAGGTAACAAGTTCACTGTCATAGAAATCCACGGTCGTCCTGCTCGTTCTGACACAGAAACCCTCCTGGGGGGGGGGGGTGGCCTGAAGCTGTGGATCTTTATGGTCAGAAACTGTCCATCTCCCTCTCTCAAAGTGGCAGCTGGATTCGAACTGCTGGCCTTGTGGTTAGTAGCTCAGTATGTGAAGCATGATGCTAACTGAGCCCCCTTCACATTAATGATATTGGCATAATTTGGAAAGGAATGGTGGGAACAGTTATACAACTTGAAAAATGTGGACAACGCTACCGAATTGGGCGTGTAGAATTTCTCAAAATGGTGTAGCCTTTGTTGTGTCTCCTTCCACACACACAGAGCAAAATTAAAAGGGGGGGAACAACCAAAAAAGGTGATCTTGGGAGACCATGAACTTGAACACTGTGGTCTGTGACATGAGGCATTAACACAATGCCCTTTTAAGGCAACCTAAGCACAATTCACCGGGAAATTAAGACCCAGAGTGAAGATGTGATCAACTGGGGTATTCAGACAGGTAGGAGCCGAGTCTGGAGGAGAACCCAGTTTGTGGGCTCTCTGAGCCCCTCACCATGCTGCCCCTCCGACCATCTCAAATCCTCAGTCACATGGTGATCCCAGGACGCCTTCTCCACAGAGCAGTCACCGTTATCTGCGGCTCGCACCTGCAGGACACACAGTAGTTGGAAGTGGACCATCTCACCTCCACCCCAGCTGCAGATAAAGAAGCCTTTGGGTCACTGGCAAGTCAAGAACTTCATTTCCCAGCCTCTCTTCAAGGCAGTGTCCCCCGTTCCTCCCCACGGCCTCCTTCCTCTGTGGTCTGTTGTTGTTGTTGTAAGGTGTCATCTGGTCAGGCCTTAGAGTGAGCCCGTGAAGAACAGAACAAAACGCTGCCCACTCCTTGGCCATCCCCACCCTCTGATGAGCATGAGCCCATTGCTGTAGTCACTGTGGGATCCATCTCATCGAGGGTCTGTCTCCTTGGAGGCAGGAGTGATGAGATTTCATCTCACGTACCCTGGGCCTGCTCAGGAGGGACCAGTTCTTGAAAGGAGACCTCATGACCTCATGGGAAAGGTGGGGAGGGGCAGGGGAGAAGACCGTCAACAAGGCTGGCTGTCACAGGGACTGTAACCACGGCTTTAACCCAGAGGAGATTGTGAGGAAGACGCAGGATTGGAGCCCAGAAGGTCACTATGAGCTGGAATCGAATAGAAGCCGCCTTACCACAGAGCCGTCTATGACTCCACAACACTTAACAACAACGACAACAACAACAGAGAGAGCTCTGTTGGCCTAGTGGATAGAAAGTGATGCTACCAAGCCAAAGGTGGGTGATTTTAATCTGCGGCCCTCAGGCCTGGTGTTAATTGATTTTTGTCAAACATTCTTCTAAGCGGTACAGCACTGGTCTGCCCATTTGTACAGAGGTTGCTGTGAAGCTGAACACTGCGACATCGATATGTCAAATGCAATGATGGTCACCCATGGTGGACAGTGTTTGGTGGAGCTCCTTGATTAAAACAAGCTTGGAAACAGGAGTGGAATCCAATTCTGTAATAGCTTGCCTCTGGAAACTCTATGAACTTGGAGAAACGATGAAAGTTATACAAGTGTTCAGGTCTTTTGTTCATAGGGTCGCTATGAGTCATCTATGAACTCAACAGTACTTAACAACAACCACAGCAAGTTGTACTTGGCTCGATGTGTCCTTGGCCTGCGACGGTCACTCCCTCACTGCAGCTGCTGGCAGCCCTGTCCACACAGTAGGCCAGCACCACCACGTTCCCAAGGATTAAATCTGTGCAGAGCCAGGCTACCTCCTCGCTCTCCTCCGGGAGATTCAAACGGCTGACCTATTGGTGAGCAACCCAACACTTCACCCACAATGTCACCAGATCTCCCATGATCTTATGTGGGATAAACTAGTCCAGGTCCTGTTAAGCTCTCCTGAGCCCTGGTGGAGCAACGGTGACGCACTCGGTGGCTAACTCGTAGGCCAAGGTGCAAACACACCAGAGGCTCTTTGGGAGAAAGGCCCCCGCCTGCTCTTGGAAACCCAGGAGCATGGCAGCGCCCGTGGGGCACTTCTGCTACCCACGTAGCACCCAGCAGCAAGCACAAACCGTGCTGTGATCTTTCAAAGCAGAAACTCTGAAGACAGAGCGCTCTGAGTCTATGAGTAGGAATCACAACGTCCTCTGTTGAGTCTTCAGCCGCAGCCCCGCCCCAAAGCCCCTCTGCCCATTTCCTAGAATTCTGCCTGGCAGGAGGGACAGATGCGGCCTCGCCCCTAACCCCCACCTCCCACTCCTTCTCATTCTCCCCAACTTCTTAGCTCTTCCCGCCTCTGCCAACTCCCCTGTGGTCTCCTGTGTTCCAGGAAATGAAGAGCCATTCTTGATTCCTGGCTTCCTTAAGGAGCAAGCACCCTTTCATTCCTCCCCAAGAAAGGAGGGTGGCTCTCACTAGTGTGACTTCTGGAGGTTCAGGCTCTGGACTCTTTGGGGAGGGGACAAGTGCAGCCCACCTACCCAGCATCCCCTAACCTGGAGATACCTCCAGTTGACAAGGCACCAAGGGCCTCTCTTCCTCACCTCCTCACACACACCCCGCCCTCCTGGCCTCAGCCCCAACTTCCTCCTTGCATTCTTCATACCCGCTGGCAATTTGTCTGTGTGTTGTTTTACTTCATATTTAATAATAGCTTCGTATTTTCTTCTTTATCTGAAATCAAGATGCATGCCTGTCTCATGCGTTAACTCTGGGAGGAAGATTAATGACCAAGATAAACATTGGATTAATTGCTTTTCATTAACTTCATACTTCTTAATTATTACAAAGACTTGGCCTGGACAAGAAACTGTTCCATTTCATCTTCCAAATTTACTAGTATTCATTCTCAGCCAGAGAGAGATGCCTGCACTTCCCTGTTTAATACTCCTGGGCCTGGCCATGCAGAAGATGGGAGAGACATGGATCAGCTAGACTTTGAGATCTCTAAGCTCAGCTTCAAAGTTGAGGGCGGAGTGAAAATGTGCTTCGCTCTTCTACGCCCCAGACTCTCCTGTGCCATCTCACAGGCAGAGACTCGAGGAGTCAGAAAGGCCATTAAGGAACATTTCTTAGCAAGTTTACTTTCCACTCCATTTTAGAAAGCGTGCACTTCAGACAATGAACGTTAAGAAGAGAGAAAGGCTCTATCCTCTGAGAAGAGGCAGCAGGATAGATCCCAATGGAAAGTTTGTGCCTTTCTGTGGTTTTGAGTCATTTGGTCAAGAAATGATGAAATGACACATTTCTGAAGAGGGTGTGTGTTTTGGAAGGACTGAGGTCCAGCACACAGCATGAGTCGGAGGCCAGGCCAGGATTCCACTCTGAGGCAGGAGCTGAAGGAAGTGGTCACGACGGGCATTTTGTCCACCTCAGCAGAGCCTCCCTGGTCTGATGGTGCCTGCTCGTCTCTTCAGCTCATGAACTTGGACCTGTACCCCTAAGGAACCTGGCATGGAAGCTGTCCTTGAACTCCTCACGAGGTTGGCTGGGCTATAGGGGACTTTAGCTGCAGGCTCAGGGGGTCTGAACAGTCAGACCTGTGCAGGGACCTGTGTGCCTGGTGGCAGCAGCTGTGGGAGGGGCAGCCTTTCCCCCAGAGAGGGACGTGGTTTCTGCCCAGTCCCCTGGAGGTCTGGGACCGGCCTCCCACCAACAGAAGAGGAGGTGAGGAAAGAAGCAAGCAGGCTGTACAGACCCGGATGTACTTCCTTCCCCATCACCCACCAAACACTTTCTGAATGAACAGATGGGTCAGTCTGGACCAGGCTCAGCTGCTGTAACAAGGGGCTGTCTCTGGTGTTGGGGCCCAGGAATTTGTATCTCATCAAGTGCTTCAGGTGATTCTTACGCGGGCGTGGGGCTGAGAAGCACTATGTCAGGGCGCTGTCCTTATCACATGCTCAAAGCAGGCATGCTTGTGTCAGCAGGAAGAATGCTGACGTTGAGTGTCACTGAGTCAGCTTCAACTCTCAGTGACTCTGTGAGAGTGGGGAAAGAGAAAGCCTGAAGGAGAAGGAACGAGAAAAAGAGTCCAGGGCAGGAATTTCCTTTTAAGGACTGTGGCCACTGTCATTGATCACCATCATCCCACGGGTGCCTGAGGGCAGAGCAGAAGGACTCCAAAGGGTTCTCAAGACTGTGTCCTCCAGAAGAGGGTCACCGAGTCTGTCTCCTGAGGCACCTCTGGGTGGCTTTGAACCGCCAGTCTGTTAGCTACAGTGGTTGTAAGAGACAGCATCATGTTCTTTCAAGTCTTGTGTGTCACATTTCCTGCATCTCACTGGCTGAGCCCAGAGCCAGGGGGGATGACATTAAAGGTTCCATGATATGACAAGGAAGCATGGACACCGGGGGAAGGGGATGAATTGGTGGCTATTCTGTGGACCTGTAACTCCACTGACTACTGGGATTGCAGTGGTGGAAGCTCTGGAACCTGATGCCCAGATCACCAGGGGGAGCTGTTGGGTCTTGCCCAGCATCTTGCTAGAGAAGTCCCTCAGGATGTTCAGGTCTTCTCACTGAGTGGCCTCCCCAGGTCATTGAGATGACCTCCTTTCCTGTTTAGACCAGAGTGGTTCCTATTGCTTATATCTAAGGACCTGACATTGAGAGTTTTCTGTGGCTGGAACTATGTGGCTCTAAAACTTTATTCTACATTGAACACAACTAATGTGTGTGTGTTTTCTCGAATATAACTTATATCACATGCAAGCAAAATCTTGATCTTGCTGAAGATTATCCGAAAACGACTAGAACAGTACATCAACAGAGAACTGCCAGAAGTACAAACTGGGTTTAGAAGAGGCTGTGGTACGAGGAATATAACTGCTGATGTCAGATGATCTTGGCTGAAAGCAGAGAACACCAGAAGAAGGTCTATTTGTAGCTTATGGGCTATGCAAAGGCATTTGACTGTGTGGATCACAACTGTGGCTGACTCTGAGAAGAATGGGGATCCCAGAACACTTGCTTGTGCTCATGCGAAACCTATACATAGACCAGGGAGCTGTTATATGAACAGAGCAAGGGAACACTGCTGTCAGTCTAGAGACTAAGGTGCTTCAGATCCAGGCAATGATCCTTCTCAATTGCTTATTGAGCCGGACAACGACTAAGGATGAGAGAAGAAGAATCTATGCCTTTGAAGAGCCTGGATGAGATGGACTGACAGCGACTGTGGCAATGGGGGCAGAGGTGTCAGAGGCAGTAAGATTGGCTCAAGATAGTGCAGGTTTCAGAGCTATTGTTCATAGGCTCGCTATGAGTCATGACTCAATGGCATATAACAACAACAACGTGTGTGTGGTGAGGAGGGTGGCGAGAGAGGGTGGTAAAATGTTCTTCTCATCTATTTTCCTACAGTTTCAACATTTATCCAGATAATTAAGCCAGAGTTTGATATGCAATCTCTGGACTTCCAGAGCATCAAAGCAAATGATTTGAAAACACAAGGGAAGTAAATCTCTCATTTCTCAGAAAGTTTTGGGGTAGGATTGGGCTGGGAGTGAGGAAAGAACTGGACCTAAACAAAAACAAGCTCTCCGGCGCCACCTAGTGTCCACTGAGACTCGTCAGGCTCCACGGTCATTTGAAAGAGAAAATGAGAAAAATCACAGTAGCAGCCCTAACGTGAGACTACTTTAGTCTGTAATATTTTAATTTAAAAATGTTCCCATTTCATCGTAAAATTTAATTCTAGAATTTTCTTAAACTAAAATCAGTAGGAGATCGCGGCCTTTAAGATAATGGGCTTTGAGGCGAGGCAGGGGTGGATTTCAAGCCGGCCGCAGTTATGTTTTAGCGAGTCTGGTGGCTTAGTGCTAAGGAATTGCACTGTCAACACACAGATATGCGATTCAAGCTCACTAGCTGCTCTGCAGAAGAAAGCGGAGCACTTCCCCCTGCGTGATTTACTGCCTCTGAAAATGTACTTGTAGTTGCCACTTGACAGTACAGTTTTAAGGAGTCTGGCAGCAGAAGAGTTAAGTCACTGAAAGGTTGATGGTTCAAACTCACCAGTGCTCATGGTGTAAAAGGACCCGGAGGTCTGCTTTCATAAAGCATCTGGCCTAGGGAACCCTGTGAGGTAGTTCTATTGTCACACAGGGGTGTCTCCGAGACACCCACCACCAGATACATGGCAACTAGCCCACAGCTCAGCTTTTCTGAGTCTCCTCAGTAAGATGATATAAAGTGCTCACCTTATAATCATTTTGTGAGCATTAAACCCAAGACGTAATTCAATTTCCAATTGGAGAATACTCTTACAGGGTAGTTGTCACAGCCAAATGATAAAATGTAAAGGTTTAAAATAGAGTTCCTCTGCCTGAATTCAATTGTTGTTTGCCTTTGAGTTGGAACTGACTCATAGCTGTCCCTCCAGCAGGTTTTCAGAGACAGTCAATTGCACAGGACGAGATTGTCCATCCTTCACTCATGGAGCAGCTAATGGATTCAAACCAGCTTCTTACCACGAGGCCACTGGAGCTCCCTACTTGAGTTGCTGTTGTTATAAGCCAACGAGCCATCTGCAATTCACAGTGACCCTATGTACAACAGCTCTGATGCCTGCCCTGTCCTGAGCCAGTCTGTCTCTGACAAACCCACTCCCATTATCCCAGTTACTGTGTCAATCCATTTCATCTGGGGTCTCTCTCTTCTGCACTGTCCCTCTACCCTTCTGAGCATTATGCCCCTCTCCAGCGACTGGTCCTTCCTAGCCACATGGCCATGGTATGTAAGACAGAGCTTCAAAATCCTCGCCTCCAAGTTGCAAACTGGTTTCACCTTCTCTAGGATAAATGTGTCTGTTCTCTTGGCAATCCATGGTATTATGTTCAACACTCTTCTCCAGCACCACAACTCAAAGGCATCCATTCTCCTTCTGTCAACTGTAGTTATTGTCCAGGGCTCTGATGGATAGCAAGTAATTGGAAAGACCATGGCCTGAAACAGGCACACCTTCTCCAGTGCTTTTTTAGCACTTTGGAGAGGTCCTGAACAGCAGCGTTCTCCAGAGCAATTAGTCTTTTGATTTCCTGACTGCTGGTGCTGGGAGTGTTGATCGTGGATCTGAGCCAGTTGACATTGTTGACGACTTCAATCTCTTCTCCATCTATCCTGGCGCTGCCAATTGGCCCAGTGGTGAGAATCTTTGTCTTTCTTGATGTTGAGCTTCAATCCACATTGGAGACTACAGTCCTTGACCTTCTGTGGTAAACACTTCATGTCCTCCTCAGTTTTGGTGAGCAAGGTTGTGTCATCTGCATAACTTACGTGAGTAGTCCTAAAAATACTGTCATTTTCTTTTCATTGTGACATTACGGACATCATTTCAAGAAGCATACACTGAAAAGTACCCAAGTGTCCTCCATAATGTTTCTTTAAATATGATGGGATTTGCAGTTCTTTTTTTAAAAAAAAAAACAGGTTGTAGTTGACTTGGTTCCAACTCATTGTGACCCTTAGGACCCCTGTGTTTTGTTTACTGAAATCTTCATAGAAGGAGATTGCCACATCTTTCTCCTGAAGAGTGGTTGGTGGGATCAAACCACTCACCTTTCACTCAGCAGCCAAGCATTAACCACTGTGCAGCCAGCGTTTCTTTTGCAGTTTGAGAGACTGCCTGTCACGGTGCTGTGACATAAGCACGGCCTTGGGGACGCTGCGTACTCAGATGGCAGGTGCTCTCTGGTGTGAGGGGGTGGGGGGCTCAGGCCACTCGGGAGCTTGCTGGCCCTTCTGTCCACCTCTCCAGGCCCCTCAAGCCACGCCCCCACATTCCTGTGCTCACGCTGTGCTGACCATGGGCCTGGTTCCGACCCACCTGCCCTCCCTCAGGGTCACTGAGGAGACTCTGACCTCAGTCTAGAGGAGTCCAGGCTGTCCACTATCACCTTGAGCTTGAATATATGCGGACACCCCTCAGGAGATTCCCACCCCTGGTCCTTGATGTTTTATTGACTTTCACTCATATAAAACTCATTATATCATATATTTTTTAAAATTTCTATTAAGGAGGCCTACTTATCCTATTGCTATGGAGTCAATTCTGACCCCGGGAGACCCTGTAGGAAAGACAGAGCAGGACGGCTCTGCACAGCTCACAAGGTTGAGATCTTCGTAGGAACAGGATGCAGGCTTTTCTCCTGTGGAGCGGCTGCTGGGTTCAAACTCCTGACCATTTGGTTAGCAGGTGAGTGTTTAACCACTAAGCCACTAGAACACATTTTTTAAAACTACTTGTTGAGCTTTAATGGCCTAGTAATAAGAAGTCACACTGGCAAACCAAAGGTGCATGGTTCAAATCCTTCAGCTGGTCTGCAGAAGAAAGATGGGCGACCTCTCCCATG
>NW_006399805.1:5373361-5378540 GCF_000299155.1 Elephantulus edwardii | reverse complement strand
AACAACAACAACAACAACACATATTCAGGTAGGCTTGGAAGGGAGTTAGATGGCCAGAACTTGTTACAGCAAAACACTGAAACCTCCTAATGGTTTTCCCTGTAGGGCGTTTAGGTTGGATTCAAAGGATGCAGCAGTGTTCCTCCCACATAATAAGCATGTGTGGGGTTTACAAAGCGGGGAGGAATGCTGAGGACAAAGAAAAGAACGCAGACAGAATGAACGCCAGAGCCGCGTCAGTGGCAAACGCACATTAGTGAAAGCGTCAGTATAGTTACATTGTGTTGATATGTCTACTTAGTTTTAAAACCCTTGTGCTGCTACCCTGGGCTCCGATAGGTGGAAGGGAAGTGAAAAACAAAGCAAGAGGCTTGCAGTGTCTGCCCCACGCGTTTGCAGCTGTCTCTGGGGAGAAAACTGAGCTCTGTCCACGTCAGGTCTCTTCTCCCTACCTCTCTCTGTGGATTAGCATGGTGGGAAGCCAGGGCCAGAACTCAGCACAGGTTAAGAACAAATGTCTGTGTCTCTCTCTCTCTCTCTCTCTCACACACACACACACCCAGGACCAATTCACACAGGAAGTGATTGCCCATACGTCTCCCATGGAGCTGCTGGTGGGTTTGAACTACCGGAAAGGAGTGGCCTTTAATTAGCAGCACAACTCCCCACGGATTTATATGACCAGAACCATTTTAAAGAACAAAACTACAATCCCAGAGAGTATAGCACTCCAGAGGTGCACATCTGGGGAATTTTTCAGGGTAGGTTTGTGTGACTCTGCCTGGCGCCCAGCTTCAACAGAGCCCTGAACTCATCACTTCTTCCGTCGCTTCCCCCCTTCCACCAAGACAGAAATATGAACAAATATGAGAGGAGGGGCAGCCCCTGGGCATCAGCCCGGAGCCTGGAGGTGCTAAAGGGTGAGCAGCTGTTTTAGGAAGATGATTAAAGGGATATAAGGTGGTGGTGGGGGGGATGTTCAAAGAGGACAAGGCGGGCAGGCAAAGGTGAAATCAGACTTGAGAGGGTGACAGAGCCTGAGAGTCCTCCGCGGGTCAGTGGGCTGAGCGTAGAGAAGTCCCTCTGGGAACTGCGTGGAGGGTGGGCTGAACCCCACAAGAGGGGAAGCAAGGATTGCCTCTCAAAGATATTGGAAAAAAAATAAGGCAAGAAAGGACTTTGAGCAGGGATGGTGGGGTTATAGAGAACTGGACTGGGACGTATGAGGAGACGGAATCAAGAGGACTGAACAGGAATCAGGAGAGGAAGGGCCAAGGGTGACAGCCATGCTGGCAAAGTGGCCACAAGCCTTCAGAAATCAGCAATGACGTAACTTCGGTTCACATTCTAAATTGAAAATATGAGCTTAATTATCAGATTGACTGAAAGCTGTATTTTCCCCATGATCCTAAGGGGATTTGGTGTTTAAATGAACATTGTGGGTCCACACACACTGAGCTCCATGGTTATATAATCAGAGGAAGAAGTCTCACCCTGGCCTCCTTAGGGTAGTAAAAAGTCCCAACTGGACATGCGTGCAGATCAGAGGCATCTGTGAACAAATACTGACCCCCAGTGTCTACATGTGGAAATAAACATTCTAAGTTATAGAACACGAAGACTCCTGGGAAAGTATATGGAAGCTGAGCTGCAAATAACATTTCCTGTAGTGCAAATCACTTGTTATGCATTAGAGAGCTAGACAATGACTAGAAATGATAGGAGAATTGATGCCTTTAAACTGTGGTGCTGGAGAAGAGTGTTGAATATACTATGGACTGCTAAGAGAACAAACAGGTTTGTCCTGGAGAGGGTGAAGACAGGATGCTCCTTGGAGGCAAGGATTCTGAGGCTTCATCTGACACACTTTGGACATGTTGCAAGGAAGGATCGGTCCTTGGAGAGGGATGTCATGCTTGGGAGGGTGGAGGGATATAGCGCAGGAGAGGAAGATCCTTGATGAGATGGATTGATTTGGTGACTGGGGTCATGGGGTTAGGTGTGTCAGAGACAATGCGATTGGCACAGGATAGAGCAGGGTTTAGGGCTGTTGTACATAGGGCCGCTATGAGTCACAGGCAACTCGACGGCAGATAACAAATCAAGATTAGAAATTAAAATCCTTTAGAAATGACAACACCGGCCGCTGGCTGGCAGATCCCTGAGGAAGCTGGCGTGCGGGCTGTAGAGGGAGAGTCAGGAGGGGTTCAGAGAACTCTGCTCCTGGGATGGTTGATGTTGCTGTGCGCCCTTGAGTCAGAACTGACCCGTCGCTGACCGTCCAGTGGGTTTTTAGTGGCAGTAAATTGCTCGGGAGGCGAATGTTACAATTCCGTGCAGCCAGACTGCTCCTTGGAAACAAGGATGAAGCGTCGTCTCAGGTACTCTGGGCTTGTTGCTAGGAGAGGCTATTCCGTGGAGAGGGACGTCATGCTTAGGATGAAGGAGGACAGAGAAAAAGAGGAAGACCCTCAGCCAGGTGGGTTGATATGGTGACTGTGGCAATGGGAGTACGTCAGAGACTGTGACGATGGAACACGGTTCAGTCGTTCACAGGGTAGCTGTGCGTTGCACTCGAGTTGATGGCACCTAACAACCTTCTTAGCCACCAAAGCTCCCAAGCTTGTTGTCTTGTTACATGTCATTGAGTGAACTGTAACTTTTACACACAGCAGCTATGGGCCCTGCCCTGTCCTGAGCCAGTCTCACTCAGACACATCGATCCCAATTTCCCCAATGACTCTGTCAATCTCATCCAGGAGTCTCCCTCTCCTGCGCTGTCCCTCCCCACTCCCGAGCTTGATGTCCTTTTCCTAGGACTGGTCTCTCCTGCACACGTGCCCAAATTATGTGGGACAGAGCTTCAAAATCCTAGCCTCCAAGGAGAGACTTGATTTCACCTTCTCCAAGACAGACAGACCTCTTTGTTCTCTTGGTGGTCCCTGGTATGTTCAATACTCTTCTCCAGCACCACAATTTAAAGGCATCGATTCTTCTTCTGTCATCCTTGGTCATTGTCCAGCTCTCTGATGCTCAGCGAGTGATTGTAAAGACTATGGCCTCGATCAGGTGCACTTTAGTATCCAGACTTACACTGTTGCTCTTTAGCGCTTTGGAGAGGTCCCTGACAGGAGCTTTCCCCAGAGCAATTTGCCTTCTGATTTCTTGGCTGCCGGTGCCAAGAATGTTGATCGTGGATCTGAGCAAGCTGAAATTGTTTAGGACCTCAATCTCTTCTCCATTATCATGGTGCTGCCAATTGACCCAGTGGTGAGAATCTTTATCTTCTTATCTTGAGCTTCAACACATACTGAAGACTATAGTCCTTGACCTTCTGCAGCAAACACTTCAGGTCCTCCTTAGATTTGGCAAGCAAGGTTGTGTCATCTGCGTAAATGCAGGTTGAGTCCTCCACCAATCCTGATGCCACATTCCTCCTCATAAAACCCAGCCTCCCAAATGATCTGATCCACACACGTTGAAAAGTTATGGAGATATGACATATCCCTGACACACTCCTTTCCTGATTTTGAACCATGCAGTGCTTCCTTGTTGTGTTCTGAGGATTACTTCCTGGTCCAAGTATAGGTTTTGCATCAGCCATTTATTTCAGATGTTAAGATGAACCTTGCTTGCTGAAACTGAAGAGGACATGAGGCATCTTTATGATAGATGGTGAAGAGATGGAGATTGTTAACGACTTCGGCTTGCTTGGTTCCACAATCAACACTCTTGGCACTAGCAGTCAGAAAATGAAAAGATTCATTGCATTGGGAACGTCTGCTGTCAGGGTAGTGAAGAGCAATGATGTCATCCTGGAGACAAAGGGGCACCTAACCCAGACCATGGTCTTTGTAATTACTTGCAATGCATCAAAAAGCTGGACAATGACTGATGGAAGAAGGATGATAGAAGAGGGATCGATGCCTTTGAGCTGTGGTGCTGGACAAGAGTGTTGAACATACAATGGACTGACAGGAGATAAAACAGGTCTGTCCTGGAGAGAATAAAATCAAGCTGCTCCCCAGAGGCAAGGATTTTGAAACTCTCTCACATACTTTCAGCACGTGGCCAGAAAGGACCAGTCCCTGGAGAGGAACATCATGCTTGGAAGGGTGGAGGGACAAGCCAGGAGTGGAAGACCCAGGATGACATAGACTGAGTCAGTGTCTGGAGAATTGGGATTAGGTCTGTCAGAAATTATGAGATTGGCTCAGGATTGGGCAGAGTTTAGAGCTAATTTCCACAGAGCTGCTATGAATCGTAGGTGACTCGATGGCGTGTACCAACAAGGTGAACCACACAGCTGAGGTGGTAGCTGTGGTATAAGTCTCTTCCTTTTGTACTTTGAGTAAAATGATTGTGCTCTGAGACTGTGACCTGACTCAATTACAGAACACCACGGCGGTCCCTGCACCTATTGACGCTGCAGCTTGAGTGTGTTATTACACAGAAGGCTGGTCTTCTTCCAGAGACTTACCCGGTGCTTCTTTCCTCCCCACATCATTTTTCACTATTAGTGTGGACTGTTGTAAATGTTAATGTTTAATTCATTAGTGTAATTTTAACCTTAAATTATCCCAAGTTGGGCCTCCAACCCATTTGGGTCCCTTCTGCTGTTTCATCAAGACGTCTCAGGCTCACTGCGGACTGTGGCAGCTCCACACCAGGAACCAACAGCCTGTGTTCATTGTTGCTGTTAGGTGCCGTCGAGTCCCTGTGAACGAGTCGACACTGTTCTGTCCTGCACCTGCCTTACCACAGTTGGGTCTGTTCCAGCGGAAGGCAATGTATCGACCCATCTCACTGGGGAGGGGGGGAGTGTCCCTCCTTTGCTGACCCTCAACCTTTCCAAGCATGAGGTCCCCAAGGAATGGCCTCTCCTAACAAATGTACAAAATATGTGACATGAAGCTTCACGGTCCTTGCCTCTAAGGAGCCTGCTGATTGTACTTTCTCCAAGACATGCCTGTCTGTACTTCTGGCAGTCCATGGGATAGTCACACTCTTCTCCTAGCCCTGGCTTTATGGAATATTTAGAAACAAAGATCTAGAATATTCAGAACTGAGTAATAGTCATTATGATGAGTTACTGTTTCTGGACCCTTTCAGAAGGCAAGGAGAGAACCAGTGGGGAATGACAGGGACGGAAATGCACGTGTTCTCTCTCTCTCTCTCA
>NW_006399805.1:5329588-5373095 GCF_000299155.1 Elephantulus edwardii | reverse complement strand
ACACACACACACACACACACACACACACACACACACACACACACACACACCTGCAACTGAAAACCAGTAGCTTAGGCTTTTCTTTCCCTCATTCAGTATTAAATAATCAGCCTTTTCATCTGCACACGCTTGAACTTAGCACCAGGGGTAGGTCATCATTTCAGATCGCCCTGCAGAAGTCCCTTATCTATAACAGGCTAACACACTCTAGACAGTTGCTTCAAGTCAAACGGTATGCCAACCAACCTTATAGTAATGGCTGTCATTTGGTGTCCTTTGAGTAGGAGAAAGCACAAAGTTCAGCTCTGATCACCTAGGGCTTCCATATTAACTGACTGAAGACTAGCTCACTTCCCTTCCAAAGTCTGCCCTGCTTAACATTTGACATCTGTTCCAAGTGCTCTGGAGGAGTGGGGGTGAGGGCTGGAGGGACGTACACATGACCATTCATCCCAAGTTCATGAACATGGCCATCCATCCCAAGTTATTGACGTGGTAGGTGGAGAATGGACACACGACTTTCTTGGTGCTATTTGTACTCTCCACTGACCATCAAAACAGTCTTCTAGGTCGTCTACCCCTGGTGTGTCCACTAGCCATACAGTGGTAACTTGTGGTTGCTGTGAAGCTGAAGACTGACACTAATGTGTCAAATGCGGTAATTGTTACCCATGGTGGACAGTGTTTGGTGGAGCTCCCCAATTAAAACAAGCTTGGAAGCAGGAGTGGCATCCACTTCCATAATAGCTTGCCTCCAGAAACCCAATGAACCTGCAGAAACGATGAAAGTCACTTAAGTGTTGAGGACTTTTGTTCATAGTCACTAAGAGTCGCCTACAACTTGACAACACTTAACACCACCACCACAGGTGGCCATCTAAACATTTTTATAACAAAAACATACATTTTTAAATACATCCCTGTCAAAGTGCAAACTTAAGTTGAAATTACCAACCTCAATTCAAACAAAAGCCCAACAATTAAGATGTGGCTGCTGAGCTGTCAATAGGAAGGCTGGCAGTTCAAATCCACCAGCCACTTGACAGGAGAAATGAGGAATTCAAAGACCAGACCAGATAGCTTGATTATCCTCCAATAAATAAGGCCATCCCCACTGTGGGGACAGTGACTCCAGTTCTTTCATTTTGTCCAAGAATGTTGTCATTGAGGGAGATTGGATGACAGCCCTTCAATGAGATGATGAAGTTTCTTAGCCTTTGGAATTGCTAAGCTCCCGTCCAATCAGTAATTCACCTCCCTTCCTAGTCCTGGGTGGAAATCCTCTTAACTACAGCTCAGCCTGGCACCTTCCAGAGCCAGACTGTAGGACAGGTGAGATTTGATCCCATGAAGAGTTATATAAGCAAGGCCCCAAACTTCCAAAACTCAACTATGCAAAACAAACTCAGGAAACATGAGTAGAATCTGCTGCGTTGAGGCCTTTCTTGAGCTTTTCCAACAGGATGGGGAAATGCAGGAGAGAAGGAATGTCTCAAAGGCTTTCCGCTGGGAGGGGAGGAGACCCTCAAGAGAGGTTCATGTCTCCCGTCAAAGGACAGAGACACTGGATGAGAACTCTTTCCAGCACAGCTGTTCTCCCATCCCATCCAATTTTTCTTTCAATCCCTAATAGACAAATTTTGTTGCAACACTGAGGAGTGAGGACAAGAACTTCAACTGCACAGTGGACAGGAAACCAGAACTTCACCTCTGACTTCTCTCAGAACAGCAATGCAACCATAACAGGATTCACTTTCAGATCACAGGAAAAGGATCCTTTCCTCAAAGATCTATAGGATGCACAGAGTCTCCTGAGGCCAGGGGACAAATAGTTACTGCCATCAGAGCGTGAATCCTGTTATTAGGTGACATCAAGTTGACATGGACTCAGAGACCCTGCGAACAGATCCGCAGCGTGTCCTATCCTGCACCTACCTCATCTCTGTCAAGTTCAAGTCCATGGTCAAGCCTTCTCACTGGGGGTCCTCTTTCCTTTGGCTCTCTACCTTTGCCTGCATGATGTCTCTCTCCAAGGGCTGCTTCCTCCTGAAAATGAACCCAAGTGGAGGAAATAATTCCAGAAGTGTCCATGGAGGAAGTGCATTTTTGGAAAACAGTCAAAATTTAAGACAGAAAAGTAATCTGAAAAGTAGGAGGATGGGGGTATAGTTTTAGAAGAGATTGCCTGAAGAAACCGTCCTTGTACACCCGGCCCTGAGAACACTCATGTGAGAGCACGCAGAGTTAGTGCTAACTGAAGACTAAGGCGTGGCTGACCCAAACCATTGTGTATGTAAGTGGTGAAAGCTGGACACTAAGAAGGAAGACTGAGGAAGAATTGTATCTCTGAATTGTGACGTTGGCACAGAATCCTGAGTAAACTGCCAGCAGCATGAACAACTCTGAGAAGCTCAGCCAGTATGCATCTCAGAAGTGAGGGTGCTGAGATCTCACTTTACACTTTTGATGTTAGGTGTCCGAGTGGAACAGATGGCACCCTGTGAATGACAGACGTGAGCTGCGCCATGCCCTGTACCGTCCTCACCATTTCGGTACACTTGAACCCGATGTCACAGCCTCTGTGTTAACCCCCCTCCCGGAGGGGCTTCCTATCGCCGCTTTCCCCAGCATGATGTCCCTCTCAAAAGACTGGCCCCTTCTGATGACACGTTATTGTCGTTAAGTGCCGTCGAGTCATAGATGACTCATAGCGACCCTGTGAATGAAAGATCTGAACACTGTTCATAGAGTTTCCGGAGGCAAGTCATTTCAGAAGCGGATGCCACTCCTGATTCCAAGCTTGTTTTAATCGGGAAGCTCCACCAAACACTGTCCACCATGGGTAACCATTATCATATTTCGCACGTCAGTGTCACACTGTTTAGCATCACAGCAATCAAGAGTTACCTCTGTACAGCAATGCACAGACAAGTGCTATACCACCTAGAAGAATGATTGACCAAAACCAATTTAAATCAGGCCTGAGGGTCGTGAATTAAAATCACCCACCTGGGCTTGGTAGCACAACTTTCTCTCCCCTAGGCCAATGTACCTCCCTCTCTGTTGTCATTATTAAGTGCCATCAATTTGTAGACGACTCACAGCAACCCTATGAGCGAAAGGCCTGAACACTGTTCACAGGGTTTCCGGAGGCAAGCCACTTGGAAAGTGGATGCCACTCCTGCTTCCAAGCTTGTTTTAATCCGGGAGCTCCACCAAACACTAGGAGGCACCAATCCTGGAGAAGGATGCCATGTTTGGTGAAGGTCAGCCAAAAAGAGGAAGACCATCACCATGATGGCGTGGCAGTGGCCACAGCGGGGCTCACCATGGCAGCGGCTGTGGGGTGGCACAGGTCCAGGAAGGGGTTCTCTTGTACACAGGGTTGTGGAGTTTGAAATGACCTGTCAGCACCTAACAGCACGTCCTAACCAAGGGGTCTGCTGAGTCAGTGGTCAAATGCGGACTGTTGTGTAATACTGAGTCAAAACCGACCCCTAGCTGACCCTCCTGGATTGTCAGAGGCAGTAAACTGCATGGGAGGAGAGTTCCCTTCTTTCTCCTATAGAGTAGCTGGTGGATTCGAACCATGTGCCTTTGGGATTGCGGCACAGCTTCTTGCCACCAGAGCTCCCTAAATGAGCATTAGGGAAGGCAAGAACTTCCGTTTTCTGAAGCACAATTTCCACTTTCAGAAAGACAGGTCATGAGCTGCCAGTTAATAAAAATTTAAAACTCTAAAAAGGACAATTCCCAGAGCAGCCAAGGCTGCTCTTTGCCACTGGGTCATCTTGCCACGTTGGACCCACAATGGGACAATCACTTTAGCCTGGGCAGTGGAGCAGGGCCAGCTGGCCCCAGGACAAAGCCAGCTTGCAGGGGGAGGTATCCAGGACGAACATCGCCCGCCCCACGGAACACATTCCTTGTGCAGGCTGGCTTCTCTTTAACAGAAAAAACAGCCAGGCTTTCTGGCCCAGTTTCAGGGGAAGCTGAAGATGCCAGGACTCCTGGTCCGGATTAATGAGGCAAAACAAGCAGGTCCACTGGGCGGGCTAGAGGCTGAAGGGCCGGGGCTGCTGAGAGTAATTGTACACCATGTTTCCATCATTATCTGCTCTGTTCAGATTTAGGTCAGTCTAGATTGCAAAGAAAAAGAAACCAAACCAAAAACAAACAGTGCAATCACATTCTATCAGTGTCAACAAAAAGGATGTCTGGAAGATTCCAAGTGGCTGGAGGGGTGTGTGGCAGCAGATGGTACTGCCAGGGACTTCCCTACACGTGGACGTTTAGAAGCAGGTCCCGGGCAGTCACAGCCCACTCCAAGACCTCAGGCTGCAGGCGGCCTGACAGCTGCTGGAGAACCTGGAGACAGATCCCAGAGATGAAGCTGGCAAAGGTCTGGGTGCAGCCTTCCCAGAGGTTTAGACGTGTAAGATCTGGCGGCTGCACTATCCACTCGCACCTCAGGGCTCTTCTCACAGAGCAGGTGGTGGATTTGAATAGCTTCCCACTGGAACTGTGGCGTAGCTTCTTACCACCAGGCCACCAGAGCTCCTCAAGTAACTGGCTAAAAGGTGCCTGGCCTCCGTGGCCTTTGTGTCACCGATGTGGCCAGCAGTGACCGAGCCCAATTCATCCCTTACTAGCTGTCCTTTAGCCGGTACTACCAGGTCACCATCACCTCACAGCTGACCCTCCAGCGGGTGTTCAGAGGCAGTAAACGGCACAGGAAGAGACTGCCCACTCTCCCACGGATCAGCTCTGGGCTTGAACCGTGCACCTTTTGGTCATTAGCACACTTCCTTACCACTGGCCCGCCAACCCTGTCCGTGTGCGGAAATAAGCTGGGACTCTCACACATTCAGGGGAGACAGGAGCTCAGATGAAGAAGAGACTTCACTTACAAAGAAAATCAAAACACGGAGTGGGGGATCATTTTCAATCACATTTATTTCTAAACCAACTTTAAGGGTCCAAATATTAAAGCGCAAAAAAAGAAAACCAAAATAAAATAAATGAGTGCACAAGCAGGTTTGTTCTGCCAATCCTAGTGGCCAAACAGGATTTAGCAGATGTCACATCAGGGATATCCCTGAACTAGAGACAAGCTCAAGACCTTTCTGCTGGTGTCACTGTCTGCTTAGAGGACACCCCTGGAGTCTCACTCAGTGAGCCTCTGGTCTCCCCTATCAAAGCATCTCCTTCCCTAGAGGAAAAGACTAGCAATAAATACTTCCGTCTACTGAATGGTCTAGCATCCCTTACCCTCATCCCCGAAAGTCTTAGAAAAGAGAAAGGTGAAATCAGCTGCTAAGACAACTTAGTGGACAGCAATGCTCGGTGTAAGAATGTTTGTGTTTTGTTCACTGCCACAGCCGTGGGCTTGGAAGAGCCTGCCAGCGGTAACTCACATGGTGATGTGCTGAATGAGGACCACCTTGAACTTCACCTCCACGTCCTACTCCCCCATCTCAGAAATGGATGGCTCTGATCAAGCCCCAGTGACCCCAGCTCAAGGCTGAGGTTGGAAACGAACTCAAACAGGGCTTACAGACGGACGAACTCTGCAGTCTTAGGACTTCTGCACTCGAGCATTCTAACACTACAATCTAGACGAGGACGAGCTACCCACGTTAAACTCTGTGCACAGTCAAGCTCTGGAAAACACCAGTGAGAGGGAGAGCTCCAGGGAGAGGGAGACCAGAGGGAGAGCTCCAGGGAGAGGTATGAGCACCCGTTACACACCGGACGCCACGCGCCCGCACCCAGGCCACGGCCACTCCTGGGAAAGACTATTATTTGGCCGCTCGTTTCACTTTTCCTTGATCTTCCACCTTCTTAATGGCCGCCTGGATGGCCTCCTGGTTGCCCAGGAACTGGTGGGGCCCAACGGCATGCAGGTTTTCATCCAGTTCCAGGAGGATGGGGACTCCAGTGGGGAGAGTGATGTTGATGATGTCTTCATCCGAGATACCTGGGGTCAGGAGAGGAAGGGACAGGTGTTAATGACAATGCCCAGGGGCAGCTCAGTGTGGCTGCTGAACTTGGTCATTCACTTAGTCTCACCCTTCCTTGGTATCTGAACAGAGCAAGGAGCAGTGAGGGATTCCAGCTTGAGTTCCTGGGAGCCAAGAACGTCCTAGAGATTTTAAAATCCTGGACAGAGTCACAGCACCAAGTTCTACACCTGAGGGCAGTTATCTTTGCAGGCAAGCTGGCTGTTTCTTGTCCATGAAATTACTCAACTTGATGGCACCTAACAACAACACGCCCACATTCATGTTACTCATTTCCCACAGGTATCATTTCACCTTGAAATACCTAAATGCAAACCCCAAAGAGTTGTTCCTGGTTTTCTGGGGGGTTTTTCGTTTGTTTTTTTTTTTTCTTTTCTTTTCTTTTTTTTTCATGAAGCCCCCAGGCTGGTGATTAACACTAGGACTTTCCCTGTTCTCTGAATCTGCCTCATCTGATTAGGATTGTGTTCAGTTTTCCAACATTCAAAACTCAAATTCACTGCCACCGAGTGGGAACTGACTCACAGCTGACCCCAGTGGGCTTCTGAGGGGGTAAAATGTGAAGAATGAATGAATGAAAATCTAACTTCTCTGTAAATATTTGTTAAATTCACAATTAAGATAAAATTTTATTTAAAAAAAAAAAAAAAGAGATTGTCCATTTTTCTCCCTAACAGCTGCTGGTGAGTTCGAACCACCAGAGAGGTAAGGACCCTGGATAAGCAGGTCAATTCTCTTCAGACTATGCCATCAGAGCGCCCCAGGCTAACTGCAGCCAAACAAGAGTGATCCTGGGACAATGCAGATGCAACAGCTAGAGGGGCCCAGGAAAGAAAAGGGACCTTGTAAACTGACCCCGTCCACCTGATGGCCACCCCAACCACCAGGAGAGGGAGCAAAGGTGTGTGATTAACAAATCAACCGGTGCACTTGGTAATCTAAAGTTCCTTGGTCACTTTTCTGAGCCTAAACAGGAAATTCTAGGAAAGAACCACCGTAATTTATCTTTGACCATGAGAGTTGGTGCTTTAGTCAACACAGTGCCTGTGCAGCAATACTACTACTACCACTACCACCACCACCACCACCACCACCACCACCACGACCCTGATTAAAGAAACGGTGACTGTGTTGCGTGTAGCCTATTGGGCTGCTAACTGAAAGGTCAGTAGTTCAAATCCACCAGTTGCTGTGTAAGAGAAAAAAAAAAAGTGCCGTCTCCTCTCACAAAGACTAGGAAAGCTGACAGCGGGTCTATGAGTAGGAATCGACTCGACAGTTACGATAGTTATGCTAATTATTTCTTATTACTGACTCCGATCAACAACAAAGAGCTGAGTGCCTCCAGCCCGCCACCGTATTCTTCTAGGTGTGCTGTGTGTAACTCATTAAATCACCATGGAGCCCTGTGAAGGCAGAGTTCTGACAAGTTCACGCACGGCCTGGACTGAACCCAGACGCCCCCACGCATTTCATACTGGGACTGCGCTCATGCACCTCTGGGTTCACAAGCAGGGACGAAGTGGGTGGAAAGACACAGAACTGAGTAAACACACAGGTCACTCAAGGCACCGCCCACTATAAAAACACGCCTTTACCACACGGGCCTCTGAATTCTAGCCACACGCTTCTGCCAGACGTGGACGGATGGACTCAAGTCAAGCGGTTCAATGGGTTCTGAAGAGTCCAAGAGTTCATCTTGACTTGGGGATGGGGTGGTGGTGGTGGTGACAGAATAAATTAGCACTGGTTAGTTATCAATGAACTTTGTCATTTTAATTAGTCACTGGTCACACCATCAGCTCCAGCCAGGAGCCACAGGTCACAGCACTGGACCCCTAATGTCTCTGTGGTTCTTCACTGGAATTTCCTGTGTAGGCCCAGAAAAGTGACAAAGAGCATTGGATTACAAAGTCACCATCCCCACAGGACCGTGCAACAAGCAGGAGGCCTATCTCGGATGTGTGTGTCTCCCTTAGGTCCACGGCCCATCGTCTGCCACAGCCCCTAACTGTGGACAGGGCCCCTCACTGGACCTTCATTCCCAACACCTTGTTATAAAAAAGAAACACAAGCTCTCCAACCCAGCACTCTCAGGGTGTGGGCTCGGGAGCATCCGGGGGAACAGCATGCAGCAGACGAGTACGTCATTTCTCCCTTCCAGGCAGAAAACACTCCCTATTGTTACAGTCGTACCTTTCGGTTCTAGGCGAGCCACTCAGCCCCTGCCACATCCCCACTCTCTATCCCTGTGATCTCATTCACAAGTGTTACTGCCTTGAACTCAAGTCAGCAAGACAGACAGGCTCAGACAGACAGCCGCTGCTGAGCTGCGAATGAACGGGTGCCCTGGATTCTGAGAGCCTCAGGCTCCCCACGCCAGCCTGTCAGCAGGCTGCTGCTGGACCCACAGCCTTCCCTTGGAGACAGAAGGAAGGAGGGCCAGCTGCATGTGGAGCGGAGCCACGTGACCCCCAAATCTGGAGCGTACTCCTGAGGTCCCAGGTCCACCTCACCAACCAGCCAATAAGCAAGGCTCTATGAGCAGCACTGTGGGAAGGACACTTACGACTTGAACATGACTCGACCTCAGCTGAACTATATTGCATCACTTATAAAGTGAAGATCAAAAATCTCTTCCAGCTCCCGCGTTCCTCTGCTGTGTCCACACAGGAGTCGAAGCCCCTCAGGGGCATAAGACACGCTCACCTCCTGTCCAAGGACTTGGGATGGAAACTATCCTCCGCATGTCCACATCCACATTACCGGTTTTCCACAGGAATTACTGAACCCCAGGAGCCTTCCCTTATTTTCTTGTTTTCATTCTTCCTCACATGGTGTCCCTAGGCTAGTCCTAGCATTAGGACTTCTCAGGAATATGTCCCAGATTTTACATCTTTTTTTTTCTTTCAGATTTTGCATCTTTAGAGTTTACAGACATACTTGTTCACTGAAGGGTAAGAAAGATGAATTTTACAGTTTTCTCCAGTAAGTCTAAATTTCACTGCAGAAATCAATGCTAGAAAGCAATGATTTAGCAAAAATAACCATGTTTGGGTTCCAGTTTGCCAAGAGAGGCAGAACCTATGAGCTCCTATCTATCAGCATCTGAGACTCACCACTTAGTGCTGTGTGCCTTCACAGAACCCCGACCCCTAACTCATGGTCACAAAGGGCCCAGGACTCAGGGCACCGTTTAAAAAGAACTAGACAGCGCCCTTAAAGTTAGGACCTTGGCAAGGATGGCCTCTCTAACACCTTTATTCTACACTACATGAGGTACGAACTCAGGAAAGGAGACAAGAAGATGAAATAAAGGCATAAGGACTGGAAAGGGAGAAGTAAAACCCCTTCTACTGACAGTTGACATGACCTCTGTCAGGGATGCCTTGTGCCCCCACCTCTCTCCCTTGACATCTGCATCATAGTGGTTCTTGGGACTCCAGTGGTTTGGCATTTATGTACTGATGTAATACAGCAGTTATGCAATGAAACAATCATCCCCTTGACTGACATAATCAGCCCATCAGCTGTAATGGGATTGGGGGAATGGAACACCTTATGTGATGAAGGGGAGCCCTCAGGGGGTGTGGCCTGCATCTCCTTTTGTCTTACAAGAGATAAAAGGGGAGAGATTTGAGCAGAGAGAAGGAGGGACCTCAGTGCCACCAAGGAACAAGAACCAGTTGAGAACCGAGGTCCCTGTGATGACAGCCTCACAGGTTCCGGGCAGGACTGATGCCAGGACACAAGGAGACCACCAAGCAATGCCAGGCCCACGGACGCTGGCAGGGTCAAAAACCCTCCCTCAGAGACAGACAAAGCCTTCCCATCACTGAGCTCCCTGACTTCAAACTCCGAGCCTCCTCCTAAATTGTGAAGGAATACATGCCTGTTAAAGCCATTCACTGGAGTCATTTCTGTTACAGCAGCAATAAACCAGTAAGACAGTCCTGGATCGAGATAATCCTCAGAAATACACCAGAAAGCCATTAGAGTAAGTAAGTCCAATGAAGCTGCAGTGAATAATAAAATCAATACACAAAAATTAATTCTATATCTCAGATGCAATAAGCAGATGGAAATGGAATTATAAAAATAATTTCATTTAAAATAGCACCAAGAATACTAAGTAATAAAGTTAAGCAAATTAAGTGCAAAACTTGTCTTCTGATAATATTAAACATGAGCTAGAAGAAAAGAAAGACCTTAATAAATGGGAAAACACCCTACTTTAAATAAAATGGAAAAACACCTTTCTTTCAAGGGAAGGAAGACACCGGTAGATGGTAGTGTTCCCCAAGTTTATCTACAGAGCTGAAATCTCAGAAGTTACAAAAATTGGCAAGCTGACCTTAAAATCACATGGTCTCATACAATACTTTTGCTTTGGGAGTTAATTTTGCATTGTCTAGCATTCAACTCTGTGTACACAGCATACTCTGAAACTACTGCTATAGAGAGTCAAGAAAAGGTTAACACACAGAAAATGAACTTTTCTGGAAGGTTACCATAGGTGGGTTTGGAAGCAGGAGTGGTATCCACTTCTGAAACAACATGCCTCTGGAAACTATGAATTTTGAGAAATTATGATAGTTATAGAAAGGCTTCAGGTGTTCTGTTCATAGGGTCGCTATGAGTCGAGTCGACTCGACAACAATCAGCAACCACTACCACCACATATGGGAGGGAAAGAAATGTTCAACCACTAACCAGAGGTTAGATCTATGTTAAACTGGGTGAAGAAAGAGACAACACACAAAGGGTACAAGTCACAAAATAATGAAGACAAAAGAGGCACTGGGCTAAGGGCAAGAGAGGTGCAGCAGTAACCAAAAAAAGGGGTGCAGGAGTAGCAAAGAAAGAAGATTGCAGGAGAAACAAAGAAAGAAGATTGCAGGAGTTACAAAGAGGGGTGCAGGAGTCACAAAGAAAGAGGGGTGCAGGAGTAACAAGGGTACAGGAGTCACAAAGAGGGGTACAGGAGTCAGAGAAAGAGGGGTGCAGGAGTCACAAAGAAAGGGTTACAGCAGTAACAAAGAAAGAGGGGTGCAGGAGTCACGAAGTATAAGAGGAACAAAAGTAAAGAGGCACAAGAGTTAAGAGCAACAGAGGGAAGTACACAGTCCTGCAGCAGCAGTAATCACCACCACCACCTGCAAGTGGATACAGATAGACATGCAAGTTGAGCAGGTGTGGGAAGGGATCAAGCCTACACTAAGAACATACATTTGGCAGAGGATATTCTATGTATGTCTTTATATGTGCTGCAAATATGTCTATGAAAACAGGAGAGCATACAGGAGGAGGCAAAGTTAGAAAGCTTCGGAGCCACAACAACTCACCTTGAGGAAGTAATTCACCGAGTCTGGGGACACAGGACCATACGCTCAGGGGACATCAATCAAGTGTTGCAGACCGAGGGTCCCAAAGAATGGAATAATTTTATAATTATTAATAATGAGACAAACAGCCAGGAATGAGATAGAGCAGAGAGCATAAAACAGGGGGCCAGCAGTTCTCGACTGAAGACCCCAAGTCATGTTTCTCTGTGTATTTATTGATAATCTGGGGAAGCAAATAACAAAAGGAATTCCTTGTAAATGAAGGCTCTATTTTTCTCTATTGTCAGCCCAATGCTCTAGCTCAGGAAGTATTTCCCAGGAAGTAACACTCTGTAGGGGGGCCCTAGCTGTCTCCTGTCTGCAGGGAACAAACAGCTCATTTTCTGGGATCTGCCACAAGAGAAATCCTAACTTATAACTCTGCAATTCCTTCAATTCCTGAACAAGGATTTTCATATAATATAAAGTTTGGCTTCCCATAATCAAGGTCAACAACATGGCATACTGCACAAAGGCAATGTCTACCATCTACTTTGACAGTAGTAGCAACTGGGGTCCTGAAAGCTTGCGAGCAGTGGTCTAAAGATCTCTCCCAGTCTGAAGCAAAGAGAAAGAAGCAAAAAATTGAAGAGGCAGGAAACAATGAGTCCAGATAGTACTGACAGAGGCACTATAAGCCTCAGCTCTCAAGATTCTGAGCCCAGAAGAACTAGAGAAATGGTGCCCGGCTATTACCACTGACCGTTTTCAAAGGATCGTTAACAGATGGTCATAAACAGAAGAGGAGAAAAAGAAAATAATTTTAAAAAGTCCAGGCTGGTCTGACAGAGACTGCTGGAACCCTGATATTACCCTCCAAGCCCGGACGTGAACTCATCTCTGTAGCTCAACTTCCAGCCAAACGACAGACAGAACTGTGAGGTGACATTAAAACCAGGAAGGTGCACACTTCTCAGACCGACCAACCACAGGAGAGCATGAGGACAGCATGTTCCCAGAAGAATCACTCAGAAGGCAGGACAGACAGACAGATGTAACAGGAAACACAGGGATGACAACAAAATAAAGTGACAGAAACTGAACATAATTGAGACTAAGCTATTAAAAATGTGTTTTCAAAGAACACTACAAAGAGTAAAGAGACAAGCCAAAGAGAAGTATAAAAAGTTTTGAACATAATCTGATAAGAAACAGGTACCTAGAAAATATATATATATATATATTTTTTTTAACAAACCTTACAACTCCTAACAAAAACACAAATAACCAAATTTTCAAATGAGCAAAGGATCTGAAAAGACAGTTCTCCAAACAAAACATGCAAACAGGCAAAAGGCAAATGAAAAGATGTTCAGTATCATTAAGCCATCAGGGAAATGCGAATCAAACCACAAGGAGATACAGCTTCACGCCCACACTGGAAGGGCTCCTGTGGGCTCGTTGGAAAGTCAGAGTGAAGGTCAAGGATGAGGAGAAGCTGGAATCCCTACCCATTACTCTAAAATGCTAGAGACTCTTTGGAAAGCAGACTGGCAAATGCTCAAAAGGCTAAAAAGATTCGCCAAAGGTCCCAGCAAAGAGTGACGAGAGCACAGGTCCACCAAAACGTCCTGCACACAGACCTTCACAGCAGCTGCACTAACAGCCCAAACTTTGAGAGACGCAAATGTCCACCAGCTGATGCATTAACTGTGGCGCAGCTATAGGGTAATAAAAAGGAATGAGGGACGGATGCAGGCAGTAGCATGCATGGACTATGGTATTATGGGGCATGAAGTCAGTCCCAAATGTCCACATATTTTAACGATTGCATTTAGAAGAAATGTCCTCATAGGTAAATACGTCTCATAAGAAAAACGAAGGCTGCATAGTGGAGTGGACTTGTGGGGAGGGACTGTGTAACAATGATTTTTTTCTTTTACTTTTCAAAGAGAAGAATGAACTGGAGGGGAGGGGTGGGCAGGGAAAAAAGTGCAACAATGAATGAATGGAAATCCAAAATATCTGTAAATTTTCATTAAAATTAACATTAATAATAAAAGAAAAACATAAAAAAGAAAATACATCAGGAAAACTGGGGGAAAAGAAACTTGTTTCTATAATATACTTTTTTAAAAACACTGCTTCATTTACAAAGTTCATTCAATATATATTGGTTTTCACTTGATCTTTCCCATTTCCTTCACTCCCCCCAGTAAATACTTTTAAAAACAACAAACAACAAATCCACATAACCTCTTATAACTCATACAAAAAGATAAACCACCAAATTTTAAAATGAGCAAAGGATAGAGACAGAAAGCGGACCAGTGGTTATCAAGAGCGGAGTGTCAGGAGTTGGGGATGGGAGGCTCAGGGGTGATGACTGAGGGGCAAGGCCTGGGGTCCCTTTTGTGAGATGATAAATTTGTTCTCAAATTGATGGCATGGTGATGGATGCACAATTCTGGGAACACATTAAAAGTCACGGAGCTGTGTACTTCAAAGAAAAAATTCAAACTATTTGAAAACTAGAACAGAATGAAGAACAAGAAGGTTAAAATCTTCTCAAAACACAGGCCTACAAAGGTAATAAATACTGGGGTTGACTCCTTTACCCCCTCAATCCCAGGGCTGGTGCCCAGGACATCTTGACTGTTCTTGGCTTTGTACCACAGCTTCAGGAAGAAGATGAGAAGGCTTTTGTCCCCGTTGAAGGTTGACCCCAACTAGACTGAAGGTCCCGCGTCCCTGTGTTTCCAGGGCTGCTAACAGGGCACAAGCAGGTCTGTCTGATGCCAGGATGAGAGCCGACCAGGTCAGGGGTTACAGTCTATGACACCACCACCCCCACCCCAAGTCTTTGGTCAGGGGCTGGGGCACATTTACCTCTGACCTGAGACACCTGGTCTCAGGCCTAACCTGGTCGAGCACTCCCACTCTCAAACTCTTAGTTAACTAAAACGCTTAGTTAACAATCTCCTTCGCACGGGACCCGAGCAGAGAGGCACCTGAGCAAAGGCCACCAGAACTTTAATATTTCACCGAGCGTGGAAGGAGAGTTCAAATACAACAGAAACGTTAGCAGTAAGTGGTGAACTTGGCCATTCTGCTTTAATGAAGACTCAAGCCGTTCACACAGCAGACCAATTGCTTACATACCCCAAGTGGTTAATAATCAGTCAATAAGACTGAAGAGACAGAAATTTGAGAATCACACATTACGGAACCACAGTGAATCGATTACTCATTACTCACTTTTGGCCTAAAGTATAATCTCATTTGAAAATGAGTTAAGCCAGCAGAACTCGGCAAGCTAGAATACGCATCTGTACTGGATTAAACACAACCTCGTCAGTGTCCTATTATGTATTCTCTTACTGCAAACCCACTCACTGGAACACCATACGGAAGTTAAGACGTGCGGCCAGACACCACATCTCCTGCCTGATAATCAGAATATTCTCAAAGGCAAACAGTGGTGCTCGTGCCTGGCAACTAACATTGTCTCCAGTGACTCCATCTTCATGTCTCGACATCTGAGAGTTACACGCAATCAGTTTCAATAAACGGGAACTTTCAAGTTAGACATCATTAAAGAGAGGCTGGATAAGTCTCCCAAAACTGTTGTCCGGAGGGAGCCCTGGTGGCCCAGTGGTAAGTGTTGTTAACCAGCCCACCAGCTGTTCCCGGGAGAAGGACGTGGTGGTCAGCTCCCATGGAGGGTCACAGGCCTGGGGACCCTGAGTGGTAGTTCTGGTCAGTGCTGTTAGGCTAGGAGGCTGAAGTGACTCAACTCATTAATAGACCGTTTTCTTTTAATCAAACAGTTGTTGTTGTTAAGTGCCGTCTAGGCGACTCATAGCGACCCTATGAAGGAGAGTCCTCGACACTTGCATGATTTTCATCCTCTCTCCAGGTTCACAGGGTTTCTGGAGGCAAGCTATTAAGGAAGTGGATGCCACTCCTGCTTCCAAACTTGTTTTAATCAGGGAGCGCCACCAAACACTGTCCACCATGGGTCACCATTATCGCATTTGACATGTCAGTGTCACAGTGTTCAGCTTCACAACAATGGTGAATTACTGCTGTAAGTGGCCACACCAGGGTTACACAACCTAGAAGAATGTTTCATCAAAAACAATTAAAACAGCCTGAGGGCCCTACAGTATTTTACAATGTTGGCACGCCCAAATGCTGGCAAATTCTGGGCCAGAGATCCCTACCTAATTCATCTAGCAAGTCCGCTCTGTGGCCACCCACTTGGGACAAAAAGCTCCCCAGCGTTCCACATTTGTAGGTGAACTTGCACCAACCACTGTCCCTTCACCTCTCCATGTCCCCCACTGTCCTGTCACATCTCCATGGGACTCATCCCGATCGCTGTCCGGTCACCCCTCCATGGGACCTGTCCCCAGGGCTGTCTGGTCACCTCTCCACAGGACCCGTCACCACCGCTATCCTGTCACTTCTCCACGGGACCCGTCACCACCGCTGCCCTGTCGACTTGACTTCACAGTGAGCTCGCGCAGAGCAGAACTGTACTCCACGGGGTTCTCAGTGGCGGGAATCTCACGGAATTCAATCACCAGGCCCTTCCTCCACGGCATCCCCGAGAGGATTTCAACCTCCAATCTCTTAGTCAAACACATTCACCATCACTGAGTCAGAACCAACGCAGTAGATCCTCCCTTGGGTTTCTGAGGCTGTAAATCGCGTGAGAGGAGACTACTCACCCTTCGCCCAAGGACCACTGGTGGATTTGAACCGCTGACCTTTCATTCAGCAGCTTGACCTGTTATGCACTATGTCACCAGAGCTCCTTAGAGCAACAACTGGAAATTATTTGAATGGTCTAACAGTGATGGAATAAACATTTCTAATTTAGAACAAGGCAGAGAGAAAAGTGGTTCTACATTTGCTACAGTTAAAATATAGAATGCATTTTTTAAAAAAACCTAGATATTAATCAGTACTACTTTTTAAAAAATTTCTATTACATTAATTGTAGTAGATTTATTCATAAGATGGGAAAAAGACTGGTTTTACAATGCAATCTGTTATATAGGCGATATACTTTCCTCTGGCCTCTTCCAGATACAACCTGAAGCTGCAGCCAAAATTTTTAACCTCCCAGTTAAAAAAAGAAATCTTAAAAACTCAGTTCTACTTTAAACGAAGGAAGGTTTACCATACTGCAAAGCAAATGTCTGCCTCACGTAAGAGAGGCCTGAATTGACCGCTTCTGAAAATACCACACTAAAATGTCAAAGGTGGCCCTCGTCCCCACAGCCTCCGAGGGCCTCCAGCTGGCCTCTCTGCTCTGCCTAATTTCAGCTCCCCACTTCTTGGCCCTGTTATTCACACGAGTGCACACACTTCCTCAGGCCCTTGTGTCCTTCCTGAGTCCCTGGCGTGCTGCTCTTACTCCAGACGTGGAGGCCTGGCCCTGAGCTTGAACCCAGACTAAACAATCCACTTCCTCTGGCAGGCTCCGGCGGAACGCTGCGTCGCAGTACCTGGCTTCGCCTTCAGTGTGGGCCGGCAGAAAACAAACAGGAAGTGACCGTGCCAACCGCAGAGGGGGCACCGTGCCAAGCGCAGAGGCAGCACACACTCCTGTCTGGAGTTGGTGGCCTCTCGGCCGGTGTTTTGTTGTTCAAGGTGCTGCTGTGTGAGACGCACATCAGAGGCATCGGAGCGGGCTGGCTTGAACCCAGGCTGGCTGGGACAGCAGAGGTCACTGCTTCTCAACACCAGGAAAGCGTTCCTTCCAAAATGAATCTTTTAGTCCCTATTTTCACACACCTGTTCAGTGGCACCACGATTAAGCACCAGTTTATTTGGCAAAAGGTCAGCAGTTCAAACACACTAACCAACCCCACAGGAGAGCAGGTTGCCGTCGGCCCCCAAAAGACAAGAGCCTCAGTGAGAGAGCAATCAGCTGAGTGAACTACCGCGGTCTCCTCAGGACAAACACTGAACAAAAACATTATTGTAAAAATAGAAGAAACAGTCCAAAGGGAGAAGAAGAGAGGGGCAGGGAGGATGTCATGGAGTCGCAGACTCTGGTGGGCAGAGGGACTGAGGGCCTGAAAAGACAGGGTGATGTTCTGATTGCATTCAAGTCAAGCACGACTCATAGCAACCCTGTGAACAAAAGGCTTGAAGCCTTTCTCCAACTATCGACATTTATCAAAGTTCACAGAGTTTCCAGAGGCGTGTTATTTAGGAAGTGGATGCCGCTCCTGCTTCCAGTCAATGGTGATTATAAAACACAGTCTATGGGACTGATCACATGAAACACAATGTATACAAACTTCGTAAGCAAACCATTAAAAAATAATTAAAAAAAAATGTCCAGCCTCGGAAACACTACGGGGCCGCTCTTTCTAGTCTGTCGTACAGGATCAGTGGGAGGTGGAATTGACTCCACGGCAGTGGGTTTGGGCTTTAAGTCTTAGGAGTCCTAGAAGCACAGTGGTTAGAGACCCCAGCTGCAAACCAAGAGGTAGGCAGTTTGAATCCAGTGGCTACTCCATGGAGACACAGAGGGGGCAGTTTGCTTCTGTCAAGATTAATCCAGAAAGCAAAGCCGCTGCCACTGAGTTGGCTCTGGCCCTGCTGGTTCCTGAGAAGGAGAATGTTTACAGGGAGAGGCAGCCAACCTTCCAGGGCAGAGCCAACTCGTGGATTCGAACTGCTAACCTTTCCCTTAACAGCCCAGTGCATTACATACTGCACTTCTAGGGCTCTTTCCACAGAACCGTGGAAACCTGGTTTGGGGTAGTTCTACTCCGCCCTACAGGTCGATATGAAAACCTGCTGGAGGTCAGCTAAGAGTCACTTCTGACTCGAGGGTACACAAGAGCAGTAAAGGTCAACATCAGCTGAAATCAACCCGATGGCAGTGATATTCTGGTTTAGTTTTAAGTCTTCTTTCTTCTGAACGTTAAGAACTACTATCAAATTAAAAGCCAAGTGACTTCGGGAATTATATATAATTTGAGAGCAGAGAGATGACATCAATAAGTAAGTGGACAGGCCGCCCCCAGCCGAGCAGCACTCTCTAAGCAGAACTGTGGGCCCCACGCACGCAACGTCACAGCCGAGTGCTGTCCAGCCTCCAAGCCCCCACAGCCGACGCTCACTGTGGGGCTGGACTGTGCTGACTCTAGGAGGCCGGGCAGAGGAACCCCATCAGAAGTCCTGCTGAGGTTATAGAATTTGGTGGCAAATTGAGTAGATAAGAGTTCTGGGTGAGCTCTGGTGGCCTAGTGGCAGGAAAATGCACTGCAATCCCAGAGGTGCGCGGTTCAAATCCACCAGGTGCTCTGCTGAAGGAGGAACAATCGTCTCCTGTACCAGTCAGATCCAATTTGACAGTACACACATAAAAAGAATAAATAAATAAATAATTTTTTTTTTTTTAAAAAAAAAGTTCTGGCTGGAGGAGTTTTATCAAAAACCAAAGCCCCGTGTTGCCCATTCTGACTCCCAGTGGCCCCTGGAGTACAGAGCAGAACTGCCCCGTGGGCTCCCAAGGCTGTAACTCTTTCATTACATTTACAGAGATTTGGTGTTTTCATTCATTCATTGTTGCACTATTTTCTCTAACCCTCCTCCCCAGTTCGTTCTTTTTCCCCCCCCTTGAAAGTCTGTTTTAACTGTCCAATTGCCACAGTGCTTGTCAAAGCCAGTTCTGATTAATCTCCTTTGTCAGTGTGTGTCCTTTGTCAAGGCTATAACTCTTTGTGGAATCAGAGTGCTACATCGTTGCGTGGGGTGGCTGGTGAGGTCCAACCTCCAACCCTGGGGTAAGCAGCCAGGCTCCACCAGAGCTCCCATCTTCTCGGAGAGGAACTCACACCTCACATCGCATTAGCAAGCCTCTCTTCCCCTACACAGTCTTGCTGCAGCTGTCCGTATCTGCTTGCTGGTGTAAAGGCCTTTGATAAGCAGCTCTACTGACCGTGGCCGAGGTGCTAAATAAAGTCAGAAGCTCTAGAAGCCTTGAGAAAGCCCAGCAAACACCGGCCGGTCCAGTGGTCCAGCTTTCAAAGGAGCAGGCAGGTGTGTGTGTCTTGGCCTTTGTCAACTCAGCTCCATGACAATCAACTGAATCAGCTCATTTAGAACAGAAACAAGGACCCAGTAAGGGTTATGGGATTTCACGGTTAAAGAACACCCTTGCAGTTGAGGTTTGATTTACACACAGTAAATTCACTATTTGGTATACAATCCTGTAAGTTCCAATGGGCAGAATGGGCACAAGCCCAGCAGAGCCGTTCTAACCTCCCCGACCACTCCTCACAGGCCCTGCGCAGTCTCCACCCCCCGCCCATCTGTTTTCTGTCCTGACTTTTCCTTTTTCTGAACAGATTCTGCAAACACAGGTTTTTGAGCCTGGCTCTTTTTACTCGGGAATGACGCAATGAAGAGTCATCTGTGATCAATCTCATCTGCAATGTGAGGGTAGGCCAGTGGTTTGTTCCTTCTTATTAAATCAGTTTCTTTAAGCAAAAGCAGCTTAAGGATCAATGACTGATGAAATGAAATAAAAAAGCATGACTCAGCTACACTAAACAGTGTTAAGCCACAGCTTTCCTGTGAGTTCAAGGCCTTGCTCCAGTTTCCTATGAGAAACAAAATGGGCAAAATGCCTGGAACTGTGTCTGGCACAAGGTAGGTGCTTGGAAACAGGGCTACCTGGACAGCAGTCATGTTAGATTCATTGATTCTCATCAGATTCCCTTTTCATGGGTTACCTGCCACGGATGCTCTTGACCCAGCTTTTTGTGTGTGTGTGTGTGTGTGTGTGTGTAAGTATCGAAAGAAGATGGAAGGAGTACACAGAATCACTGTATCAGAAGGAAATGGCTGACACAGAGGAATTTCATGAAATAACATATGAGCAAGAGCCTATGGTGAAAGAGGAGGAAGTTCAAGTTGCTATGAAAGAATTGGAAAAAAACAAGGCTCCAGGAGCTGACAGCATACCAATTATTTCAACAGACAATGCCCTGGATGTGCTCACTAAGTTGTGCCAGGAAATCTGGAGGACAGCCAGCTGGCCAACTGACTGGAAGAGATCGATATTTGTTTCCATTCCCAAAGAAAGGTGACCCAACAGAGTGTGGAAATTATCAAACAGTATCATTGATATCACATGCACTCAAGATTCTCCTGAAAATTATCCAAAAACATTTGGAACAATACGTCAACAGAGAACAGCCAGATGTGCAGGCTGGATTTAGAAGAGGTCGTGGTACTAGGGTTATTATAGCTAATGTTAGATGGACCTTGACAGAAAGCAGAGAATACCAGAAGTATGTCTATCTGTGCTTCATTGACTATGCAAAAGCTTTTGTCTGTGTGGATCACAACAAGCTATGGCTGACTCTGAGAAGAATGGGAATCCCAGCACATTTGATTGTGCTAATGCGAAAACTATACTTTGACCAAGAGGCAGTCGTCAGAACAGAGCAGAGAGACACCGGATGGTTCAAAATCAAGAAAGGAGTCCGTCAGGGATGTATTCTGTCTCCACACCTTTTCAATCTGTAGGCAGAACAGATCATCCGAGATGCTGGGCTGCACAAGGAGGAATGTGGCCTCAGGATTGGTGGAAGAATCATCAACAACCTGCGTTATGCGGATGACACAACCCTACTTGCTGAAACTGAGGAGGACCTGAAGTGCTTCAATATGAATTGAAGCTCAACATCAAGAAAACAAAGATTCTCACCACTGGGCCAATTGGCAGCATCAGCATGGATTGTGAAGAGATTGAGATTGTTAACAGTTTTAGTTTACTTGGCTCCACAGTGAACACTCTTGGTAACAGCAGTCAGGAAATCAGGAGACAAATCGCATTGGGAAAGTCAGCTGTGAGGGACCTCTCAAGAGTACTGAAGAGAAACAACGTCAGGCTGGAGACTATGGTGTGCCTGATCCAAGCTATAGTATTTGCAATTATGTGCTATGCATTGGAGAGTTGGACAGTGAATAGGGATGATAGAAAGAGAACTGATGCCTTTGAGCTGTGGTGCTGGAGAAGAGTGTTCAATATACCACGGACTGCTAGGAGAACAAATAAGTTTGTCCTGGAGAGGGTGAAGCCAGAATGCTTCTTGGAGTCAAGGATTCTGAAGCTTCATCTGACATACTTTGGGCATGTTGCAAGGAGGGACTGGTACTTGGAGAGGGACATCATGTTTGGGAGAGTGGAGGGATGGCACAGGAGAGGAAGACTCTTGATGAGATGGATCGATTCTGTGAGTGGAGTGGTGGAAATGAGTGTGTTTGAGACAGCGAGGTTGGCACAGGATAGAACAGTGTTTAAAGCTCTTGTACATAGGGTTGCTATGAGTCGCAAGCGACTCGATGGCACATAAGAACAACTGTCAAATTGGATCTGACTGATACAGGAGATTGTCCCTTCTTCAGCAGAGCATCTGGTGGTTTCAAACCATTCACCTCTGGGATTGCAGTGCAGCTTCTTGCCACTAGGCCACCAGAGCTCTCGATCCAGCTTCTTATGAAATGGTATTCCAAACAGAAACTAGATGAGGGGAAGGAATACCTTTCAGAGAAGCTGGAAACAGAGAAGTGCAGGCTGATATCGTATGAGAAGGTTCAGGGCGCTGGTTTGGCTGGGATTCGTGACTCTAGCATGTTCATGATCATGACCTCGGCCCAGGCGTCTGAGAGCTCTCTGAGCTTGTCTTCTTTCCCACCAGTGCTCACAGGGTTGTGTCACAATACCAAACATTTGAGAAACAAGGTAACGTCTTAAGAACCATGTGCCTCACTGTGGATCTACGTTAAGTCTCGGCAGAAACAGACCAAGCACTTGTAGAGTCAGGGTAGGCCAGTATCCTAACTAGTTCTTTATCTAGGTCATTCTTATGTCAAGCTTAAAATTTTCAAACACTAAGAATAACAAAATAGTTTTTAAGATGCTTGAAGAGGGCAGTCATTGATGTTATTACTCTTCTTCCCCAAAAGCTTTGGGGTTGTCAAGTCCCACAGCAACTCAAACTCTTGAAACATGGCATGCAAGACAGCAGTGTCAAAACTGGGGTTTCTGGTGAGTAAATTAATTTGTAATGGTTCTTCAAAGGGAGCGGAAAACTCACTAAACTAATGGAAAAGACAGGAAAGAAAAGAGTATGTGCGCTTTCTCTTGGGAAGGTCACTGGTGCTTACCTCTTAACAGCTGTGACAAAAGATGTTTTTGTTGATTGCCGTCGAGTACAACTCATAGTGACGATGAACAAAAGACCTAATGCTTATCTATAACTATCATAATTTCTCCAAGTTCATAGGCATGTGGTTTAGGAAGTGGATGTCACTTCTGCTTCCAAACATGTTTTACAACCGGGAGCTCCACCAAACACTGTTCACACTGGGAAAACATTATGGCATTTGACACCCCAAAGGCACAAGATTCAGTAGCAGAACAAACCCAGAAGACCTCATTACAGCAAAGTCATGAAGAGTGATGTACAAAATAGAAGAATGTTCCTCCAAATATAACAACTGTCTCACTTAGTCTCAGTTAAAATCTTACTTGGTTAAGCGTCATCAAGTCGAATACAACTCATAGCAACATAAAAATATCAGGCTCTTATGTTTCAATATACACTGTAACAGAAGCTTTATTAGCGAAGGTTGAAAATTAAAAGACCCCTGACACAGGAGACGAACAGTCATTTTAAAAACGATCCTGAAACACAGTCCAGTCAATTCCATGCACATGAAATCATCTCTTCCATGTTAGATTTGGAAGTCAGAGTGATCACCACAATGTCAAATGAATCTTAACCGTAACGCCACCAGGGGGTAGTAGAGGCCAAAAGGGCACAAAGGCAGACCTGGCAGGACGGGTCAGAAACATCACAAACCCTCCTCCCGTCCCGTCTTCCTGTCTCAATCCTTCCCTGCTCGCGGTGGGGGCCCGGGACTTGTTCCTAAGGGCACATTTTGGCTGTTCTGCCAGTAACTTCCCATGATTGGCTGCCATCTTTCCTGGTCACCAAGCCAATCCCACCACTTCCATCCCTGTCTCTATACACCTCTCAAAGACACCTCATCCTACTCCGCTTTTCCATGTCCGCAGGCTTCCGACGGGTACCATTTACCTCTTCCTGCTTGTGCGCCACTGTTTCAAATCAATCATTCCAAAAAGCAAAACACTGTCAGGTTGTTTATCATGATAAATGAATTAAGAATTAGTTTGATAAGATGCTGTAATTAAGTACATTGTTGTTATGTGCCGCGTCGAGTCGCTTGCGACTCACAGCGACCCCTATGTACAACAGCCCTAAATCATGCTCTGTCCTGTGCCAATCTCACTGTCTCCGGCACACCCATCCCAATTATCCCAGTCACTGACTCAATCCACCTCATAGAGGGTCTTCCCCTCAGTTGTAATTACTGTTATAAAACAAAATATGCATGACTGAATGAAAACTAACAATTTCTAAAGTTTCACTTAGAAAAATAAAAATAAAAAAAAAAGTTGGAAAAATACCTAGACATAATTTGGTAGAAATATATTAAAGATACAGATAGGTAGATATGTGTGTATACAGATATATATGTATATCTGTATGTGTCTAGTTAAATAACTATGCCTATGAGTTGGTAGTGACATGGGTTTCCAGGACCACGAATCTTAACGGGGGTAGGGAAATTGCACACTTTTCTCCTGCGGAGCCACTGGTAGATTCAAAAGTCAGGAAATACACAACCTCTGGATCAGCAGTGCATCACATGAAGGGCAGGCCAGTTGTTGACTTAATGGCCTTTACCTGTGACTTACTTTCACAAGTTAATGAGTTTTAAGATATTCATAGACTTAAGCATCCATCACCACAGTCAATTTTAAAACATTTCTAGAACAAGGTAGGAAGCATCTTACTACTGCTGTAGCAGTCAAGACAGCGTGGTACTGGTACAAGGACACACACACAGATCAATGGAACAGAACTGACAACCCAGACATCAGCCCATCTACCTATGGTCAACAGATTTTTGACAAGGAGATAAAATCAGTTAAGTGGGGAAATGACAGCCTTTTAAACAAATAGTGCTGGCAAAATTGGAAAACTTATCTGTAGAAAACTCAAGCAAGATCCATATCTCACTCCATACAAAAAAAAAAAAAAAAAATCACACGAAAAACCCAACCACACAACAACCAACCAACTCAAAGTGGATCATGGACCTAGAACTAAAACCAAGGACTATAAACTTCATTAGAAAAAAGCTTGGAAGAACCCTAGAAGTCCTAATTCACAACATGAACAGTCTTCCAAGCATCCTGAAAAATCTACAACCAGAAGAGGATAAAATAGATGAATGGGACCTTCTAAGAATCAAATCCCCATGCGCATCCAAAATCTTCAACAAGGGAAAGCCACAGACTGGGAAAAAATATTTGGTAATGACATGTCAGCTAAGGGACTTATATCTAGAATTTATAAAATACCTAGCACCACAAAAAGATAAAGGTGAACAATCCAACTGAAAAATGGACACAGGATATGAACAGACACACCAAAGATGACATTCAGATGGCGAGCAAGCACATGAAGAAATGTTCAAAATCTCTAGCTCTAAGAGAGATGCAAATCAAAACAACTATGAGATATCATCTCACCCCAGTCAGAATAGCAAAATTTAACAGAATAGCAAGCAATAAATGCTGGTGAGGTTGTGGAGAAACTGGAACCCTTATTCACTGTTGGTGGGAGTATAAAATGGTGTAACTATTAATGGAAGGCAGTATGGCACTTTCGCCAAAAGTTGCAAATAGAGATACCATTTGACCCAGCAATTTCACTACTGGGACTATACCCCAAAGAAACCATAACCATCACCCAAGCAGATATATGGACACCCATGTTTATTGCGGCTCTGTTCACAATAGCAAAGAGTTGGAAACAATCTAAGTGCCTGTCAACAAACTAATGGATAGAGAAGCTCTGGTATATTCACACAATGGAATACTACACTGCATTGAAAAACAAGGAATTAATGAAATATTATATAAAATGGATGACCCTGGAGGACATTATGCTGAGTGAAATATCTCTCTCGGTCACTAAAAGACAAATACTTCATAGTATCACTGTTGTAAAATGGGACTGACATCAGGGTTGGGAGGAGACTAAGAAAGATGGGATAAATTATATATACTACATTGAAACAGATGAGGGAGAGAACTTAAAGGGGACATGTGATTAGGAATTATTGTCATGACAGGAGTCCAAAACAAGTCCAGGAGTCCATAGTGGAGTGGACTTGGGGGGAGGGATTGTATAACAATGAAAGATTTTTCTTTTACTTTTCAAAGAGAAGAGCAAACTAGGGTGGGGAGGGGTGGGCAGGGAGCAAAGTGCAACAATGAATGAACGGAAATCCAAAGTCTCTGTAAACGTTCATTAAAATTAATAGTAATTTTTAAAAAAACAAACATTTCCACTAACCCAGAAAAAAATCCCCACCCCTTACTATCTCTCCTCAATTTTCCACCCCTGTGGGTCCTAGGCAAACCATTTCTTTGCATTACCGATTACACAAATTTGTCTATTATTGGTGGTTCATGTACACGGAATCATAGGACATGTGGTCCTTTGTGACTGTTTCCTTTGACTTAACAGACCGATTTCAAAGTTCACCCACACTGAAGCATGTGTTAGTACTTCATTCCTTTCTATGGTCAAATATCCACCTCAAAGATTGTTGTTGCCGTGAGTCAACACCAGCCCACAGCTGCCCCTCCAGCCGTTTACAGGGGCAGTAAACCGCCCATGAGCCTTTGGCCTTTGGGATTGCAGCGCAGCTTCTTACCCCCAGGCCATCAGCTCATCTACCTTTCATTTTACCAGTTGATGGGCATCTCAGCTGCTTCCACTTTTCACTATCACAGGGACTAAAACTATGAGGAGCTAGGTGCCTATTTCAGTGTGGACAGCAGTGTCCATTTCCCTTCTGTATGCGCCTGAGAGAGACCTTCTGAATCTCATGGTGACCACGTGTTTGGCCCTCGAGGAACTCGAAGACATGTTCCGACATGCTATACCATTTTATCAAATTATTGTAAATACCATTTTATCAAATTATTGTAAATAGACGGTTGATTTTCAAACCTCCCTCAAATACAGAATAGTTGCTATTCTCTGTCTAATGTAAACCTACCACAGGTAATTCTCCATTGTCCCCACCACGGTGACCACCTTATTTACCACCCTTGCCTCTCCTCCTGCCCCTCTCAAAGAACACAGAAGCAAAGAGATAAAGCGCTCACTAGTCCGAGTCTTTGGGCTGCCTGTGATTCCTTAATAGGTGAAGAGGTTGTCAAGCCAGCAGGGAAGGCAGAAGGGAGAATCTAGAACAAACTGTCACTGGGGCTGCAGGCCAGTTTTAAAAAGATTAAAACCTAAGGCTAAGAATGAATTACTCCAAACAGGACAAGCCGTTTTATTTTTTTCAAAGGGGGGAATTTCCTAGTATAAGGAGGAAGACAGTAAGATTCTGAGAAGACGGAATTTTCTTCAGGAAAGACCAAGTTTCATTTTGGACATAAACTCGTGGTTAGGATACACTACTAGCTGCCTGAAATATTCCAACTCTGGACTTGAGCTGGTAACTCATCAGAGGTGACTATTCTGAACAACAGACAGCAGGCTTTATATAGTTCAGTAAATAAAGCATGCACATACACGATATACGTACAAATGAAGCATTATGTCTATCTAAAGTTTTCAATTGCCAAAAAAATCTGTAGAATTTAGATTCTGAACAACCAAGGGATGTCAGGTCTTCAAGGAACACCCTGGCTATTGACCGTGTTAATCGAAAAGGACACACACACATGAAAGCAATTATCTTAAACTCCCATTAAGGTCACGTCATTTTGCTGCCACCAACCTGACTCCCCTTCTTTTACATTCAAGGCCAACATTTTCATCGTTTTCCCAGCCTTCCAGCGAAGAGTAAAGCAGGTGGAAAGGGGGACTGTCGTTAGGTGCTGTCAGGATGACTGACTCACAGAGACCTTCTAACAACAGTTCTGGGTCTTGCCCTGTCTTCTGCCACCTGTACCTGAACACCTGGACGCTAAGGGCTGATGATAGTAAGAGACAACACACACACACACACACACACACACACACACACCCCAGCAGTCCACTCCCAAAGCAAAAGGCTCCAGGATTACATGGTGAAGGGACAGCAGGAGAGAGAACTTGAGCGTTCAGACCTGAGTGTGAGTCCTCAACAGTTAAGGCAGCCGATTGCTTAGGAAGAAGGTAAGAATGCAGGGCCTTTTGGAATACTGACTTCAAGATCGGAGAGTTCAATGAGAGGTTTTCTTTCACTTTTCTAGGCGAAGAGTGAATTGTGGGGGAAGAGGGTGGGCAGGGAGAAAAGTGCAACAATGAATGATTGGAAACCCTAAGTCTCTGTAAACTTTCATTAAAATTCATTTAAAAAAAATAATTGCTGGGGGAGAAAAAAGATCAGAGTTCAAATAGAATGGCAATCATTAAGATACAAATTACTTCCAAAATATTAGAATTGAGAGAAATGGCTTTGTTTTGTTGTTTTGTTTCCCTTCTTTCAGTTTGTTCTAGAAGAAGCCCTAGTGGTCCTTTTACCCAAAAGTTCAGCAGTTCAAAGTCACCACCTGCTCTTCAGAACAAAGATGAGAGAGTATTCATCAAGATTTACAGCCTTGGACACCACAAGGGACATTTCTCATCTGGCCTCCAGGGTCACCATGAGTCAGGACCCACCCGAGGGCGCTGCTCGGTTAGGTTACTTTGTCCCAAACCTGCTTCCGGTCTGGACAGACAGGACTTGAACAAGTAAATAAATCACTCAGGAAACCTTAGTCTGAAAACAAAATTATTGTTTTAAGCTTGGAAGAAACTGAGCAAACCCCAAATCATTTACCTGACTCCAACAAATAAAACTATTTGAGCACCACTTTTACAGATTATTTCTTTGCACCTTACATTTGTTTTCAAGCTGCTTCTACATTCAGTTAGGCTGGACGCAGTGGTACTGGAATGGGCCCAAATATGTCAACTGTGTGTCCTGGAGTGGAAAAAGTGTCCAGTCAAAGCCCTGAATGTGCCAAGGGACACAGCAAGCCCTTCCAGAGGTCTGATTCAGGAGACCAGGTAATTACCATACCTGTGGAAAATAACACACTTTTAGAGGGGGCAGCTGGCCACCTCCACCGAGCAGAGCCCGGATGTTCTCACCCTACTGATCAGGAGATTTGGTCGAAGTACCACCACATGCTGTCCTTGCTTTCTGAGACGAAGGTAAAGTTTCTAGCAAAGCACTAGCCTACAATTTCTCTCATTCTGGTACATCCACATTTTACAACTCTGGGTCTGTCCTGGTTTCACTTCACTGGCCATGACTAAAGCAGGGAGAACTGGTTTGAAGTCCTACTTTGGACAGAAGTCCCAGAGCTAATCCTCTGGAGATCAGAGGTTCTCAGAGAGGGGAGTCCAGAGCAGCAAAACTGGCAGCTCTGAGATCTTGTCAGAAATTCAGCTACGTCTCAGACCAACTGATTCAGAAACCGTGAGGTCCAAAAGTCTGCATTTCAAGAAGCCTTCCCGGAGATGCTGACACTCACTAAGCTATATACTGACTGTTTCGGATACCACGGGATGTAAAAGGCACTGGACTTGTTTTCTACAATGACATGACAATGGCAAATGGCGATGGAAAGTCAGTGGCACACTGTTAGTTCTGATACTATGTCCTCTCTAGATTAAGGCCACTTAGCAACCTAGTGAGAAGGAACTACACTGCCATCCCAAAGGCATACGGTTCAAATCTACCAGCTTCTCCTTGGGAGAAAGATGGGAAATCTGGTCCTATGCAACTTATAGCCTTTGACAACCCACTGGAGAGTCAGCTATGAGTTGGTTCTGACTCGATGGCACATAACTGGGAAGCAGGAGCTCCGGTGTTGTAGTCCATGAGGACCTGCTCTGCTCATCCCAAGTGGTGCCTCTGTGGCAGCCTGAACCCACCGGCAGCTCCATAGGAGAAAGACAGGCCATCTTTTCCCCTGAGATTTGTTGTTAAGAGCTGAGTATGACTCATGACGCCATGAACAACAGAGCTCAACGCTGCCTCTCCTGTGCCATCCTCCTCATCTCTGACTTACGTGAGCCCTGAAAACCCACTGGAGGGTCAGCTACGAGTCAGTTCTGACTGGACACCAATAAGTACGTTCACTAAGAAGAAGCGCGTGAAGACATTACCTTCCAGATGCTTCAGGAGCGCCCTACTGGAATTTCCATGCGCTGATATCAGAATGGTCTTGCCGCTCAGCACTTCTGGAGCAATCCTTTCGTTCCAATAGGGAAGGAGTCTTTCCAGAACATCCTTTAAGCTCTCAGCCCGCGGCAGCTGATCGAGAGGCACGTCGCACACCTTGTATCTCCGGTCACTGTAGATCTCGTGGTAGTAAGGGTGGGACTCATCGATGGGCGGCGGGGTCACGTTGTAGCTTCTTCTCCAGATCCTCACCTGCTCCTCCCCGTGATTCAGAGCCATCTTCTCTCGATTGAGACCGATCAGGGCTCCATAGTGACGCTCGTTCAGACGCCAGGAGCTTTCCACGGGAACCCACTCCTGCCCCAGCTCCTCCAGGATCAGCCAGGCTGTGTGGATGGATCGATTGAGGATGGATGTGAACACAAGGTCAAACTCAAAGTTCAGCTCCTTGAGTTGCTTCCCACAGTTCCGAGCTTCCTCCAGTCCTTCACTGTTCAGTTTCTGGTCCACCCAGCTGCAAAAGCGGTTCTCCTTATTCCAGGCTCCCTCCCCGTGTCTTAACATAACAAGCTTGTACTTGGACATACTGGTGGTGGAGCTTCCCTGGCGCTACAAGTGGGTCAGTGTTCGGCAGCAGCTGTAAATCTAAGGAGAGAGGAAACGGAAGAGGATGTTAGAGTCCTCATTCAACCAACAAGCTAGAATGGAAACACATGTTTTATGACGTCTGGTTTCCAGAGTAACTGGAACTTCTCTCCATAGGCTTGCTGTCAGACATGTACAACCCACCTCCCCGTGGTCTGGACAGTCATCCCCTGCAATTAATTACAGGGAGCCCAGGTGTCTGATATCTTCTGATGGCTGGATAGTGAGTTAATTGAGTGATACGAAATAATAGCACAGCTATTTCATTCTAATGGCAGGTTGCATTTCGGCCTGAGAAAGAAAGGAGGTCTGTGCTTACAACAGAAAGGATTTACTATAATTTTAGCTGTCATCTGACATACTTTGGACATGTTGTAAGGAGGGGACCAGTCCTTGGAGAGGGACATCATGCCTGGGAAGGTGGAGGGACAGCGCAGGAGAGGAAGGCCCTCTGGGAGGTGGATTGATTCAGTGATTGGGGTAATCGGGATGGGAGTGTCGGAGGCAGTGTGACTGGCACAGGACAGTTTAGGGCTGTTGAACATAGGGTCGCTATGAGTCGCAAGCGACTCGACGGCACATAACAACAACAAAAGGATGGCAATGAGCGAGAGAACTGTATAAAAGGAACATATGATTAGGTACTATTGGCACGACAACAGTCCAGAATAAGAGATGCATAGTAAAGTGGTCAGGGGGCAGGGACGGGGGGATTGTTTAACAGTGAAAGAACCTTTTCTCCAAAAAAAGTGAACTGGGGAGGGGGATAGCTAAGGAAGAAAATGTGCAACAATGAATGAATGGAAATCCAAGTTCTTCAGAAAAATTTCATTAAAATCTAAATGAATCAATCAAAGGATGGCAAGTGCTGGGAACACCCAGCAGCAGACTCTGGATGCAGAGTATCCTTTCCATTGGACTTTCTCTCTGTGGAAAGCAAAGATCGACTGCCAAGCCTTCGTGTTACAGAAGCTGTTGGGTTCATTACCTCAACGAGCCACCACAAGTATCCATTACGTCACGGATTGGTGGCAACGTGCTGTTTACCACCACGAACGAGCACACTGAAGAAATGTCAGGTATGTAAGAGATCGAGCCAACATCCAAGCAGCACTGCAATAATTTCAAGTGGCATTAACACCAAATGTGATACGTAACCCTCTCAGGGCTGAGCTCTGGGCAGAAATCAATCCAGATGCAAAACAAGTTATCAGAGGCACACAGCAGAGACACGCTGCGGGTAAAAACAGATTAGCAAGGACAGGTCCTGAGGGGGTGCGAGGAACCCCACTGATAAAGAGGTACCTCCCTTCCACCTCGATCTTCCAGAAGTCTCCACACACTAGCCACCTACCTGGAGAAGAATCTAGCCAAGTGGCTCTGGCGGACCTAATCCCTTCTGAACTTCTGACATTTAGGCTGGTGGTCCAAAGGTGTGGAGAATCCACAGATCTGGCTGTCCCAGCCTCCATGCCCCTGGGTGCACAGAGCTGCATGGACAAACACTGCTCTGTCTCCATGCCCAGCGCTCCCCGCCTCCACCCTGGAAGTCCAAGCTGGGGAGTGAAGATTACATGAGCGTCTGGGCCTGGTCTTCTGCCATTCTTGGCAACTCCCATCAGCCAGAGATTTTCTGTGGCACTTACACAGTGATTCACCAACAGTTACATAATATTTGATGACAAAGTTGCTAGAATCTCCATCTAGTTTCTTGCTGCCTTTAGTAACTCCTAGACATTTTGAGGTGGAGAAAAAAAGTCCTTCATGAAGGTTTCCTGTCTCAGTGGAAAGCAAGCCGGGGTCCTGAGGAAGGTAGTGATGTGGAAGGAGTTTACAGCGAGGTGTTTCAGCTGACATTCCTCCTTTCTCTCCAAGCATCAGGTCTAAAGTTTTTTGTTTATATGGAATATGGATGTGCTCAGTGTTGCCAGGAGCCTGGACTCAGCGAGACGCACCTCAGAGGGCTGAGAATTCTGGAGCTGGGCAGTGGAGTGTGTCAGGGAGGTTGAACAGGGACCTGGGTGACCGATGACAGGTTGCTGACAGAGTTTCTCAGACCAGAGACGAAAGACCCTGAAGGCAGGAGGCTACAGCTTGAAGGCCCCACACCAGAACCACCCTAACAAGAACCGGGGAGAGGTCAAGCCATGGATTCACATTGTAATGGACGCCTGAATTTTGTTTTGGCTTTTCATTTCCAAAATGTTTTCCTGTAAGATCCCAGACCCTACCAATTCTGGATTTCCTCCTGCTTAGAATTGGTTATCATTTGTGTTTTCTTGAAGGTGGGCAGGAGGGTGAAAAGAAAAGTTATCAAATATTTCTCTACCAAACCCTCGGCTTTCTTCCAGGAAGCCCCTGCAGGCTCAGCAGCTGTTTTCTCCCAGGAGGAGGAGAGCAGGGTAAACGACTTTCTAGACAGGAGCACCCATTCCCTCATTCTTGGATTGTGAGCGCTACCAACACACAAAGAACCGTAGTAACAACATCACGACACTCGCCCACCCACCACCGAGCTTTGCAGCTTAACATTTTGCAGAATTAAAACAGAAGTAAACAAATGTTTCTGTTTTCTTCTCATAAAGACATCCTTCCTTATCCTCAGGAGCGGAGAATGGCTCCAAGGGAAGGTGCCAAACTTGCATGTCTGTTTCAGATCAACAAAAAATTGCTTCCTTTCCTCTTTCTCAGCCTTATCAACTGACTTTCTCCCCTTAACTGCAGCCTATTGACCATGTGTTGAAATTTACTGAGATCTTGGGTTTGCAATCATTTCATAAGATTTCCGTGCACTGCTAGCTGGTATAACAAGGGTTTACCAGTTACCAACCTGAAGTAACGCTGGAATCAGGTGATGGCAAGGTAAGTCTTTAAGGCAGGGCTCTGCGATCTCAGATGCCTACAGTGGTCAGACAGGTGTGTGAAGAGGGGTCAAGCTGGACCACCAGGGGCAAGGAGAACACAGATGGCAAAGAATGGACAGGTTACTCTGGTGAAGACAACCTTTGTGGCCATGGTCAAGGCTGTCCTAGAACCCACAGACCCAAGAACTCCATCTCCAGAACTTCTCTAAACGACAGAAAGGCGGGACCGCCGAAATCACAGGCTCCTGACATGAGAGAATGCAAGACTCAGCTCAGATCATGGGGACCCTGTAGATTTTGTTCATATAGAAGTAGATGTCTTTCAAAACTTCACAATGGCAAGCTTAGAAGCAGGAGTGGCATCCACTTCCATAATAGCTTGCCTCTGGAAACCCTATGAACCCGGAGAAAGGATGAAAGTTATACAGGTGTCCAGGACTTTCGTTCATAGAGTCGCTAGGAGTTGCCTACAACTCGACGGCACTTAACAACAAACACCACAATTTTCAGATGCAAAAAAAAAAAAACAAACCCAACAAATTCCTTTAATAAAAGGGGGAAGCCCACACTCAGCTCCATGTTGTCCTGGGAGATGGGAAAAATACACCACCAGCACTCCTTGTTAAGTGCCTTCAAGTAGATACAACTCATAACAATCCTGTGAACAACAGATCTGAACCCGGCCCTATCAGTGCCGTTCCCACCATCCCTGATATACCTGAGCCCGTCTTGATGGTCTCCCTCTCTTTTGCGGATTCTCTACCTTTCCCAGCATAACATCTTTTTCCAAGGACTAGCTCCCCCTAACTACATACCCAAAGTCTGTGAGATGAAGTTTCATCATCCTTGCTCTGAGGAGCACCCTGGTTGAACTTCCTCCAAGACAGATTTGTTTGTTCATTTGACAGGTTCTAAGATATTCAGCACTTTTCTCCAGCACTACAGTTCAAAGGCTTCCATTTTCTTTGGTCTTCCTTATTCACTGTCCAACTTTCTGATGCATAGAAAGTACATGAAAAGGCCATGGCTTAGATCAGGGGCACCTGGTCTGACACCTGTGCTCTTTAGCACTTTGGAGAGGTCCTTGAGAGCAGAGTGTCTCAATGCCACACATCCTTTTGATTTCTTGACTGCTGGTGCCAAGAGCGATGACTGAGTATCCAAGCTAGATGGAATCATTGACAACTTCAATCATTTCTCCAACTATCACGATGTTGCCTATTGGTCCAGCGGTGAGGATTTTTGATGTTGAGATGTAACCCATTTTGAAGACTGTACGTAGTCTTTGCTCTTCTGCAGCAAGTGCTTCAAGTCTTCCTCACTTTCAGCAAACAAGGCTGACAATTACATAATGCAGGTTGTTGTGGAGTCTTCTGATCCTGAGGCCACATTCTTCTTCATCTAGGCCAGCTTCTTGAAGGATCTGCTCAGCATACAGACTGAGTAGGGAAGGTGAAAGGCTGCAGCCCTGACGCACACCTTTCCCGATTTGAGCTTTCACTCTGAGAATCATGCCATATTGAGCTTCTCTTGCTCTCCTCATGTATTTGCTGCAAACTTCCTGAAGACTGAGCCTGTCAAGATCCCATTACAACCCTGAATGACTTCCTGTTGGCCTCAGGACAAAACCCTCAATGTGACTCACAAAGATTCGGCTTTCTGCTTCCTTGAGCACTCCTTGTTCTTTCTTACCTCAGGACCTTCGTACATGCTGCCCCCTACGCCAAACCACTGTCTTCATTGCCTCTCCTCCACTGCGACCCTACCCCATGCTGCTTTGGGCAATTTCTACTGCTCTTGTGAGCCAGTTGGGTCACAAGCCTCTAGCGAGTTCTGAGAGCACATCACCCCTCTTTGTCCCACAGAGGACCATGTGCTTTGGGTTTGGCAGTTCCTTATCATGAGGTCACCAGAGCTCCCTAATCTCTGAGTGACTGTAACAATGAACTTGAACATTAAAGACAGTGTGGATGAAGTAGGGTAAGACAAGGCTCAGATCTGATTTTCACAGGGTCACGACAAGTCCTAGGAGTCAACCTGACGGCCCCCGACAACAAACAACATCCATCCTTGAGATCAATTCTGTGTAATCAAAACAGAACAGGAGCCACAAATGCAAGCTGCATCCTGTATTGTTCCAGGCCTGGCAGTAACTGCTGTATTTGGCAGCTGCCGTTACGACTGTCCAGCAAGTTACCGCTTAACTGAAGAATGTGTGGATGCCGTTACTACAAAGCCAGGGCCAAGCATAATCAATCAATGTATCTTTGCACCCTTCACATCTGGCACATTCATGGCCTCGTCACCATGGAGACAATGGTGACTCCAGCCGACTGGCTCAAGAACAAGCAATCCCCACGTGGCAAGCTGGGACTCCTGATGAGGTCTTCTGCCTGCGACACCCACGCCTTCCCAGCCTCCCCACCGACAATTCTCAGGCCGTGGGCTGAGGCCCCAGGCTCACCTGGCTTCACTTCAGAGAAGCATCCCCAGTCAGAGCTCGCCCTTCCAGCCCAGGTGAGCAGGGGAGGGCTGCTGAGAAAACACCTCGGGGCACAAGTCAACCAGCCACAGACACCCCACCTACAGACTCCTCCACACCAAACTATACACTATGCTTCAGGGCAAACTGCAAGTCGTTCGGTTTCCTTTTCTGTAAAATCCACCAACCCACAGTTAGCTCTCTTAAAGTTGCTCTCATATGCCTCAGCAAAGGTTACAGGCGTCTGCATTTACTAATTTTAATTCATCATTTACTTCCTACCAAAATAGGTTACACTGGTAACCCAAGTACCACACCCCAGGGTGTTTTCTAACAGGGCTACTACTGGACTCTGGATTTCGTCCTTCCTGGCACCCTCAGCCATCACCCCTTCCATCCAGCTATTACCTCTCAGTCTCTGACGTCTAACTTATCCCCTGTTCTCCACTGAGAGAGGGGCTCCCAACAGCCTGTCCGCTCATTCTTATTTAACGAGATGATCTTCTCTCAAGATGCAACTTGCTCTGATCTGTAGGAAGTGATATGGCTGACTACTTCCATCAAAGGAAATATTCTTCTCCCTGAGATTTTGGTGATTATGTCCTGGTCTTGCTGTGCATCAGAGAGCTGGACAATGACTAAGGATGACAGAAGAAGAATCAATGCCTTTGAGTTGCTGTGTTGGAGTACAGAACATCCCATGAACCACCTAGAGAACAAACAGGTCTTGGAGAGGGTGAAACCAAGTTCCTCCTTGAAGGTTATGATTTTGAAGCTCTGTCTCACAGTTGGGCATGTGGCCAGGAGGGACTGGTCCTTAGAGAAGGACATGATGTTTGAAGGGGTGGAGGGACAGTGCAGGAGAGGAAGCCCCCGGATGAGATGGACTGACACAGTGAGGTAATGAGGTTAGGTGTGTTGGAGTCAGTAAGACTGGCTCAGGACAGGGCAGGGTTCAGAGCTGTTGTACACAGGATTTTAATAAGTTGCAAGCAATTTGACGGCACATTACAACAACAATAACATATCCTGATCTTGAGTATTTCTTCCTACTGGTCAACAATACTACTCTCTTCATGATGCTATTGGACATAGCACTGACATTCATAGAGTGTTTCCTATGTGCTTGGCACAATTCTAAACTTAAAGCGATACGCTGTGGAGGAGGCACTATTATTACCCCCATTTTGCCAATGCAGAAACTTAGACACGGGTGTTAGCTTGACCAACGTCATACAGGTGCGAACTCAATTTCAGGCCGGCAGGACCGCACAGCCGTGAGGCACCGTGTAACACCACCACACTAGCACCCACAGCTCTGTTCTCAGCCATTGGCTTTTAGAAATGGTTTCTATAGAAAACCCAACTATTTTTACTACTTTAATTATGTTCAAATGGTTCTTTGTAATCAGGTGGTTCCAAACATTCATGAATCTCTCCAACTGGACTTACTAATTCTCTCTGAATATGTGGCAAACTCCCTTTGGCCATGCACTATGCTAGGCGTGGGAGAGGCATGGAATCCAACGTGGAGAATGTCTTCAAGGAACTGCTGGGGGAAGGTGATGTGTGTGTGTGTGTGTGTGTGTGTGTGTGTGTGTGTGTGTGTGTGTCCCTAAAGCAGCAGGCAGTCTACAGCATGAGAAAACACTGCACTGAGAAAGAAGATGGGCAAAGAGATTACTCCTACATAAAGCCTCTTAGAGAAGGACATCAAGCTTGGAGAAGTGCAGTGTGAAGGAGAGGAAGACCCTCAATACTGTTGCTGTTGTTGTTGTTAGGTGCTGTCGACTTGGGTATGACTCAGAGACCCTATGAACAAAAGATCTGAACCCTGCTCTATCCTGTGCCGTCTTCATACTTTCTGACACACAAGAGTCCATTGAAGCAGTCACCACATCAATCCACCTGGCCAAGGGTCTTCCTCTCCTTCGCTGACCTTCCACCCTACCGTTTCTCCACATCATCGTGTCCTCTCCAAGGCATAGCCCCTCCTAGCAACATGCCCAAAGTACGTGAGGCAAATCATCATTTCTGCCTCAAAAGAACACTCTGGCTGCACCCTCTCTGAGACCCCTGACAAAAAAGATGGAATGGCTGGAATTTGGGCTAGCTGGCCAAACACGTGGCTCATTTGGGATGGTCTTGCTGCAGACCCGATTCCCCAACATAATCACGACCAAAAACTGCTTTCAATCTCAAGTGTCCGTATTTGGTAAATTATATGGTCACATCATGATAACTGGAGAGAACATTCACATTGCTGAGAATTTCCTTTTACTTGGATCCTCAAACAATTCTCATGAAGTAGGAGTCAAGAAATGGCCTACTGCTTTGGGGAAATGTGCCGCAAAGACCTCTTTAAAGAATTAAAGAGCAAAGCTGTCACTTTGAGGACTAAGGTACATCTCACTTGAGTCATGGTATTTTTAATCACCTCCTACACATTCAAATGGTGGATGAGAAATTAGAAGACGGAAGAACGGATACATCTGAATGACAGTGAAGAATACAGAATATACCATGGACCATAAAAAAAAGAATATTAAATACGTATTAAATATATGTATATATATACACACACATATACATGTGTATAAATATACACATACACACATATATACACATATACACACATACACACATATACACATATATACACATACACACACACACACAGACACCAGGGAGCTTTGGAGGCTTAATGGCAAGAAGCTATGCTGCAATCCCAAAGGCACACAGATCGAGGCCACCAGCAGCTGCTCTGTGGGAGAAGGATGGGCAATCACCACCTGTGCAATTCAATGCCTCTGAAAACACACTGGAGGCTCAGCTGTGGGTTGGTTCTGACTCTGCAGTACACAGCAACAACCACAATAACCAGACATCTGTCTCAAAGAATCACAGTTAGAATTTTCTTAGAGTGAGGACGCTGAGACTTTGCCGCTTGTACTTCAGATATCTCATCAGGAGGGATCGATCACTCTCTGGAAAAGGATCGCTTATTTGGCAAAGCAGAGAATCCTCAAAAAAGAGAAGACCTTCTATGGGCCAGATCGACAATGAGCTCGGATTCATCACCATGTGTGAGGAGGGCACACGGCAGGCCGTGCTTGGCTCTGTTACCCACAGGCTTGCTGGTGGGCTGGAACTGACTCAATGGCACCTAACAATGTCATCTGTCACCTAACAACAAGAAGGGTCATCCTAAGTACCCAACGGTCAGACAGGAAGTGGTGCTGGTGTTACCGTGTACCACTGAATCGGAACCAACCTGTAATTTGAATGGGAGGAGATTATCCCTCTTTCTCCCAGGGAATACGTGATGGATTTGAACTGCCTACGCTGGTGTTGGCAGCAGGGCAATTCCTTTCCACTATGCCACCGGAGCTCTCTTGAGGAAGCTTACTAGGCTCCAGTGGCTTCATAAAATGGGAAACAGGAGGAGACTCACCCGGAAAGAGCAAAGAATGTAAGCTCTTCTGAAAATCACCAATTTGCTAAAGGCTTAAGAGCATGCATTTCAGGGGCTCAAACAGTACTCACTGATCCCAATAAAAACTAGAAAACCCAAGGGCACGAGTTTAACTGTGAGGTTTCTGCTATCATCCCGCTTTCATTTACAGAGACCAGCATAATGGCTGTTAAAATGGGGTGAAGTTGATGAATGCGAAAAAAGGCTTGGCTGACCACAGATGTCGGTAAAAAAATAAAATTAAATTAAAAGTGAGGCAGTAACTATTTTGGACTCTGCAGGCCATGTGCTCCTGGTCACAAATACACAACTCGGCTCTAGCTGAAGGCAGTCACAAACACCACCTGCAGCAACAACGATGGCTGCCTTCCAATAAAACATCACTGGAACTGGAGGAGCCCTGTGCCAAGGAAGCATCCAGCCACTGGCGCTCTCGTGGCACCGTGGGTTAAGTGTCTGGCTGCTAGCTGAAAGGTACATGGTTCAAACTCACCAGCAGCCCTGCAAAAGAAAGCTGAGGCAGTGTCTTCCGTAAAGACACACTGCCTCAGAAACGTTAAGAACAGCTCTCCTCTGTCCTACAGAGCCGCTCTGAGCCAGAATTGACCCGAGTGCTGTTTCAGGGTTTATGAAATTAGAATTCAAATTGCCTATGATTTGCATACACATAAAAAGGCTTTTATTTCAACCATTTAAAAATGTAGCAGGCAATTTAAACTTCTTGTTGTTATGTGCCATCAAGTCACTTGCAACTCTGCTTCAACAATTTAGATCCTCCCAGAAGAGCTGTGGATGAGCATTAACATTACTGGTAAGTATATTTGTTTTCTCCTGGACACAAGAGCCTACTATTTGGTCCTAAAAGCCTTCTGAGGTCCCAACTCTTCTGTTTCTTAGTTGCTGGAATTGACAGAAAACCTCATAAGCAGTTCCTTACTTCACCTCTGCCTTGCAAGTCACCTGCAACTCATAGCGATTCTACATACTACAGCTCTGAAGCCTGCTCTAGCCTGAGTGAAGCTTACTGTCTCTACACGTAACCCCATTTCCCCAGTCACTGAGTCAATCCATCTCATCCAGGGTCTTTCTCTCCTGCACTGTCCTTCTACCCTCCCCCACATGGTGTCCCTCCCCAAGGACTGGTCCCTCCTTACAACATGTCCAAAGTATGTCAGACAGAGCTTCAGAATCCTTGTCTCCATGAAGCAGCCAGGATTCACCTTCTCCAGGACAAACCTGTTTGTTTTCCTAGCGGTTCATGGTATGTTCAGTACTCTTCTCCAGCACCACAGCTGAAAGACATCAATTCTCCTTCTGTCATCCATAGTCATTATCCAGCTTTCCAATCATAGCAAGTAAGGCAAAGACCATGGCCTGTATCAGGAATTACCTTAGTCTCCAGACTGACATCATTGCTCTCCAGTACTCTGGAGAAGTCCCTTACAGAAGACTTTCCCAATCAATTCATCTTCTGATTTCCTGGCTGCTGGTACCAAGAGTGTTGATTGTGGAGCCAAGCAAACTAAAGCTATTAACAATCTCAATCTCTTCACCATCTATCAGAATGCTGCCAATTGGCCCAGTGGTGAAAATCTTTGTTTTTTTGATGTTGACCTCAATCTATATTGAAGGCTGCATTCCCTGACCTTCTTCAGCAAGCACTTCAGGTCCTCCTCATTTTCAGCAAGCAAGGTTGTGTCATCTGTGTAACACAGGTTATTGATGAGTTTTCCTCCAATCTTGATACCACATTCCTCTTCCTAGAGCCCAGTGTTCCAGACACAAAGCCAAGGCTGTGGCATGGTCCAGCTGATTAGCATTCTTGTGTCTACTAGCTGTTATCAGCATTTGGACCATTTAACTACACATCTTTTCATGGATGGTTCCAACATCACTGATTATACTCCTGTTAAGTAAAATCTGAACTGAGTGTGCTTTGACTAATGGAATCCCATTTATTATCGTTTCTATCTCCTAGAGAACATCCCAGTCAGTGTGAGCACGCAATTTTTGTTTGGTGAAATTATTTAGAAATGAGTTCAAGATGGCAGGATCTCTGATGGCAATGTGGGTAAGACATTCAGCTGTGATCAAAAGTTGACAGTGTGGGTGAGAGAGAGAGAGACAGAGGAGCAGACAGAAAGACAGATATGAGGCAGTGTGTCACCCTGTGGCGCAGATCTACTCTTTCTTCAACAGTCACTATAGTCAGAACAGACTTGATGGCAGCACACTGGGTTAACCTAGGCTCCAAATTCAACTACAGGAAGAAAATAATTCAACTTATTAGCCTCCTTCAAGAATATAACCTGCCTTTTGGACACATCTGCCCCCTCTTAGACGTCTTCCTAAGTCACAGTGCTTCATACTTCAGGGGAACTCATGGGGTCACAGTTTGGTAGGTGGAGGGAGAGGGGGGGAAAACCAACCCCAAAAAACCCAACAATGTACATGAATGAAACAATGTAAACAAATCACTACATGTAAACCAATTAAAAAAGAGAAGAGGTGCTCTGCAAACATCTTGACAATAAAGAAACACTGATACAAAGGAAACACTTTCCAGGTGATTTGTATTTTCAAAAATACATAGACATTCCAAAAATAAATAAAACTTAAAAAAACTACACAGAAATTCCATCTACTTTGGCTGCTGCTTCGCCTTCCTACTCCTCAAACAATACCTACTCTCCTTTTTCTAACTGATGTTTCATCTTGTCTTTCAATTCTCCAAGAAATTTGTTTCTGCCCTTTCTTAAGTTTAGAAATTAATAAAATCTCAAACTCCAGTGTTACAACTCATGAACAGGTGGGAAAAAAACTACAGGATAGTGGCCTCGTGGTAAGAAGCTGCGCTGCAAGCCCAAAGGCACACTGTTTGAATCCACCAGCTGCTCTGCAGGAGAAAGACGGGCAATCTCCTCCTGTGTGATTCACTGACTCTGGAAACCCACTAGAGGGTTGGTCAGCTTTGCTACCCAGTTGGAACCAACGCAACGACGACAGCAACAAATGATGTGACTGAAAAGTCAATCAATGGTGTATCATTTGAATCCTTTAAAAGGAAGGACACAGAACCAGAGTTACTTTGGTCCAAAGCTCACTCTTAGGGATTAAGGATTCAGTTGCTTCTATAGACCATTCAGAAGCTTTTCTGGCACCACATCTGCACTGTGTATGTTTTAGGAACGCTTATGCTTGATTTTCTTCTAATTCTAACTGTAAAAGACGAACAGGTTATATTTGTAAAAGACAAAAAGAGAAGTTGGAGTTTTGTAAAGTAAAATGAAACAACTGTTAAGAAAAATGAACTGTGTGTACTCAGTTCCTTTTCCCTCAACAATCACGCACCAAATGAGCTCAACATTTACAGTTCAAATATGACTTTCCCAAAAAAGAAATAACTGCTATCGAGCCATCTTCTTCAAATTATTAGCAGAGATGAAAAGGAATGTGACATCCACATTAGAGGAGGACTCATCAACAGCCTACATTATGCTGAGGACAAAAGCTTATCTACTGAAAGTGGAGATCTGAAGCACTCACTCCATATGCTCAAAGACTCCAACCTTCAGTGTGCGTTACATCTCAACATCAAGGATCCAAATATCCTCACAACTGGACCAACAGACAAGAACATGATGGACGGAGAAGAGACTGATGCTGTCAACTGTTTCATTTTACTTGGATCCACAAGAGCAGCCGTGACAGCAGCGGCAATTAAGAAATAAGAGAATTGTTGCAGCAGGAAACCTGCTCTCAAGGACTTCTATAAAATGCTAAAGAGCAATGATGTCCGTTAAGCACTTAGGTTTGCCTGAGTCAAGCCACGGTCTTTTCAGTTGCTTCCTCTGCATCTGAAAGCTGGACCAAAAAAAAAAAAAAAGGACTCATTAACAAAGCTGGCTTGAAGGAAGTGGAAGAATAACCAGCGTGCTCCGTAGAGGCCAGGCTGGGGAAGCTTTGTCTTGCTCACTTTGGGCAATTCCAGTCCTTGGAAAGAGACATCATGTGGGGAAAGGCATAGAGGGTCAGCGAAAGAGAGGAGACTCTCCTGGGAGAGCAGTGACACAGTCACAGCAACGGCTGGAGCACCACGTGGGACGGTGCGAGACACAGCATGGCGAGGCGAGGCTCAGCTGCCCACAGAGCTGCAGTGAGTCACCGTCAACAACAGCAGCCCTGAGCCACGCTCTAACACTTTTCCCAAGCTTTATAGGTGTCCTTGCATCATAATTAGACTTCTTCACCTGGAGAGAAGGCTATCACTACTGGGCCATTTACAGGCCCCATTATCCTCCCGTTCTCCAATGTTACATCTTCTCACAGCCTCTGGTAACCATCTGTTAAGGGGGCTTCCTAAAGCAGACCTT
>NW_006399805.1:5287905-5319484 GCF_000299155.1 Elephantulus edwardii | reverse complement strand
TGTGTGTGTGTGTGTGGATTTACAGCTCTAACGAGATGTTTGCCCGGGGCATATCACTTCTTCCAGGCTGCATGTTATCCCCACCATCAACACCACCCACTCAGGACATCTCCTTTCCATACCGGGTTCTTTACTTCCAAGATCAACACAAACTCTTTCCACCAAATTCCAAAAGTTTGGAGTTTTCAAAAGTCAACAACAACCAACCAACCTTGGCATAGTTCCAGTTCACCCACCTCCTGACAATGTGATCATGAACAAATCATTTCAATCCTTCAAATCTCAGCCTCCTTATCCATAAAGATGAAAACAAACCAAGGAAGCAGCTATTCCCAAGAAGTAATTAAGTGCATCAAATGAGCTTAGGGTGAAACACTCCACCAGAAAGCTATCCTGGGCTAAATGGATTAACGTGTGACTAACTGACCAAGAACCAACAAGAGCTCGGGCCCTTCAAAGTGATTCTGATTTGTTACAATGTGGCTGTTGCTGTTAAGTGCCATCGAGTCAAATGTGCCTCAGAGAAGCCCCATAAACAGCAGAACCTCGTACTATCCTCTGCCATCCTCGCCGTCTCCGACACACGACCCACTGTCACCATGCCAACCCATCTTGTTTACCATGAATAAAGCAAAATCTAGAACTAAAACTAGGATAGAGGCAGAGAATAGCTTAAGTGGTCAAAGGAGAAGTACAGTCAAATACTGGGTGAGATGGTGACAAGATACAGTGCCAAGAGCACAACAAATGCTAAGCAATATTCTATAATGTAAACGTTTCAGTGATGTAACAGTTACATTTTACAAAGTACACTTTTTACATACTTGCGGCCCAGTTTAAGTGAAAGAGTTTACATATTCAGTAATACTTTCAGTCTCGTTTTCCACATATACCTGCCCTCACACCAAATTTCATTCCCAAGATGTTCGAAAGGCCTCTTAGTCCAAACATATGCATGTCCTCTGTTCTCTAGGCAGGAGACACACAAGGTTGAAAGCATGAGTGAACCTAGACGCCACAATCATTACTTGACATGAAACACGCTAATTTCTATCTCAGCCAAGTATACACGGCACAGGGGTCAAAAGAGGAAGAGAGTGAAAGGACCCACCCAAGCCCTAACAGTGTTGGCCTCCAGGAGATGGACTGAGGAGCACATTTTCAGCCACATAAGTCTGTAAAGCTTTTTCACAGATCCATCTGTATAAATACGGACAGAAGGGATCATGTACTAACCCTGAAGCTAGGAACTTCTATTTGCTCAACAGATTAGCACAAAATTTTTTGTAACGAGATTTGCTGTGGACTTCTGAAGGGAAAATGTCTACTCGTCTTTATTTTAAAAACAGGCTTCTGTTACAAACACACAACAACAAAAATACAAATATGGGGCCTCAGAAACAATCTGCTGTAATACCTACTTTTTAAAGCCACAAAAGTAAGAACCAGGGAGGTAAAGTGATTTAAGATGATACAAACAGCAAAAAGCTTCAGGACAAAAAGCTGAATTTCCAGCCTTCTAACTTGATGCTCCCCTGTGTGATCAGACTGAGACTGAGTTCTCTGAAGTCCACAATCATTTGGGGAGAATTTGTAGTGTGCAGGGCACTGGAGGAATCCAGAGGAAGATAATCACAGAGGAGAGCTGAAAGACAGACATGTGTTCTGCCTGCATTGTAGAAATCCTTACTCCCTCTCAGTGACAGATTATTGCTGGTTTTAGGTGCCATCGAGTCAAGTACGACTCACAGCAACCCTACAAACAATAGTCCTGAACTCTGTCCTGTCCTGTGCCAAACTCACACTCTCTGACACACTCCAGCTCATTGCTGCAGTCACTGTGTCCATCCACCTGGTTGAGGGTCTTCCTCTGTTTTGGCCACCCTCCACCTTTCCAAGAATCATGTCCTTCTCTAGTGAATAGCCGCTCCTAGCAACAGGCCTTAAGTATGTGAGACGAAGCTTCACCATCTGTGCCTCCAAGGAGCACTCTGGCTGCACCTTCTCCAAGACACCCATCTTTGTTCTCTTGACAGCCCACGGGATATTCAGCAACTCTTTTCCAACACCACAGCTCAAAAGCATCAATTTTTCCTCTGCCATTCTTATTCATTGTCTAGCTCTCTGCAGCACAGTAAGTGACTGAAAAGAAAAGTAACCTCATCGCTCCTCAGGAATTTGGAAAGGTCCCTGGCTACAGACTTTCCCAGTGCAATAAATCTCCTAGTCTCCTGACTGGTCCCAAGTGTAATGACTGTGAAAGACAGCATCTGATGATTGGCCCTCTCCACCCCATCCCACCACCCCAAGGTCTTGTTGGGCATATTGTAAGGAGGGGCCGATCTTTGAAAAAGGACATCATGCTTAGAAAGGCAGAGACTCGAGGGCAGGAATGGGCAGGGCGAAAAATAAAACAAGGAATGAATGGAAATCCAAAGTCTCTGTACACGTTCATTAAAGTTAATAATAAACTAAAAAAAGAAAAGCAGAAAGACTCAACAAAGGAAAGGAATGCCTTCAAAAAGCGACTATAAGGACAGACTTGAGTGTGTTAAGAGTTGGTGTGAACGGAACAGGATACAGCAGGGTGCAGAGCTGTTTTTCACAGGGTCCCTGAGTTTTATTCAACTTGATGGCACCTAACAACAACATCATCATGTCGTTCTGGAGCGAGTTCTGGTGGCCTCCGAAATTTCATTCATAGGGTCCCTGATGAGGCCTCTGGTGGCCTCTGGAATGTCATCCACAGGGTCCCCGAGTACTATTCAACATGATGGCACCAAACAACAACAACAACAACAACATGTTTTTCTAGAAGGAGCTCTGGTGCCCCAGTGGTGCTGTCAATCCAAAGGCACACAGTTGAAATCCATCAGCAGTTCTGCAGAGAAAGATGGACAATTTCCTACTTACAGCCTCTGAAATGTCACGGGAGGGCCAGCTGAGAGTCGTTTCTGACTCAACAGTACTCAATAACAACAAAAGCAATGTTTTCCAAACCGACTCTGCGTTCCTCTGTTAGCATTCCCACCCCACACTCAAGGTGCTCATCCTTGAAGCAAGCAAGGGATAGAATGAGTTAGCTAGCAACTTCTCACCCTTCCAACCTTCACTGCGAACTTTCACTTCAATTACACACTTCTCCTGGGACACCGGCCCTTGGTCTTGAAAATCGACTCACTGGTTCATTTTGGGGACGCCGAGCATGTGTCCGCTGCAGACCTGCGCACTCTGCAGGAAGCCCTGCCCGCTGCCCCTTCCCCGGGGCGGCGGAGTGTTTGCTCGCAGGCGCAGGTCTGACAGCGCGCAGGGAGCAGGGCATCCCCCTGCCAACAGCCGGCGCCTCCTTCCAGGGAAGCGCACGCCGCAGCCGCGGCCCGGGCGCACATCCTTCCTCCTCTCCGATTTCGTCCTGGCGAGCAGGCATCGTGGCAGCTGGCAGGACCGAGGGGGCAGCGAGGAGGGACCGGCGGCCAAGGGAGCGCGGTTCCCACCAACGGCGCTCGGGGTGGGCGCACGAAGCTCAGCCTTTCCTCGCACACAATCACCCCGCACCGCGGCCGCTCACGGCGGCGAGGGTCCCCGGGAACCTTAAAGTCAAGCGCACTCACCTGCAGTGAAGCCAGCAGCGGCGGCGCCACCGGGTCGAGAGGAGCCGGCGCCTCCGAGGACTCATCGCGGCCGCCGGCATCTACGCGCTTTTCTAGCCCCGAGCCAGGCGCAGGCAGGCCCGCCGGCTCTTCCGATTGGTGAGCGGAGCTGTCACTCTGCCAATTCGGGCCCGGCGGACCCGCCCTCCTCCGCCGACTGCCCAAGGTCTTTTCCGTTTCCAAACCCGTGGGGTAGGAAGTGAGGCTCTGATTGGCTGATTGCAAAGACGAGCACGCAGATGGGCCATTAAAAATCTGGCTTCGAAGCTGGTGGGCGGGCTCTGGCCTAGGGAAGAAGGAAGACCAGCCAGTGAGTTTACTATCCAGAACCTTGGAAAAGCCGGGGGCCAGAAGATCACCGAGTGTTTTGGGTTTCCAAAAGCATTTTTTAAAATTTTTAAGGTTTTTTGGTGTGCTTTTTTTTTTTTTTCTTCATCTTGATGGCGAAACCTGCCCTTGAAGAACGTGGCTGCAGGAGCTCGGAAATGATGAAGTGACGTTTCTCCCACCCCTGGGAAATGTACCCCTGCAACCTGGGAATGAAGCAAGGATTAAATCGCGACTAAAGAGAAAGCCTTTAAAGTGGCCAGTTCATGGGCAACAACAGCTCCTTTTCGCTGGCGATTTTACAGGGGGATCCCCCACCCCCACCCCAGGTGCAGACAAGTGATGGATGGAATTCACGAGAAGCTCGCAGCGCTGGGGCCGGAGGGTTTGCAGAAGATGGAGGCCATGGTCACCGATGGGGAACCGGTGGGAATAGTCGCGGGCGGGCAGCAGGCCCGCGATCTGCTCTCCAGACTTGACAGGCCAGGCGAGGGCTTGCAGCTCTGGACGAAGGGTGGGCGCCAAAGATGAGCATTGACGTTTGGTGACCACTCGGAAGTCCCCCTTCCTGTTCCTCCAGCAGCTGCCCTCCTGGTGGTTAGTGTTTCGTCCCATAACAAGTCCAGTAGGCTGTGACCCCATGGGGGTTCTCAGAATAATTAGGGAAACATTTGAAATGGTTTTGGTTGTTGCGTTTCTTTTTACATTTTTAACTTTGTCACACGTAAGTATTAAATTGTAGTTCCTTCTGTTTCTCTTTGGTCCTTTCGACATGATTCCTCCTGGGGTATCAAAGAACAGCCTAGTCCAGCACTCCTGAAAAGGCCCAGGTGTCATCCCTTCAGGTTTCCTGAAGGCCTAAGTGCCCTCAAGTGTAGCTGAACGCTTAAGTGGCAGCAATTACCAAGATTCCTGGCCAGAGCAGCTGCAGAGGTTTCCAGGTTTGTCAGTTCTGAGGAACACAGCTGCCAAGACTTATACACTGTCCATTTGTTCTTCCAACGGCAAATAGAGACATTGTGGTCGTTTTCAGCAGAATATGATTAAAACTCCCTGCCATGCATCCTTTGAAGTATGAAGAGAGCCATTCAAGTGGCAAGTCACAGGACTTTTGACTTTTAGGATTACTTGCTCTGATAAGGGCATCTGCTTATTGGGACTTCACTGTAATTGTATCATGGAGACCCTAAATGCTAGTTTGTCACATAAATGTTAATGGTATCAAATATCAGCTCTTTCGAATCATTCCTAAGCATGTTTGGTTTTTTAATAAGTAGTTTTGGCAAGCAGTTCAATCAATGATTGTGTTTAGTAGGAATTAAAAGGCACTTTTAATCAGAAATAAGTGTGGTTCTTAACAAAGAAGCACAGGTGACCATTTAAATGTCTTCTGTTTTCCAAGCAGCGGACACACAAAGATGAAGACAGTCCTCTGTCATTTAAAAAGAAATGTACTTGTAACCAAGATTCTGGAAGAATCTGAAAGCATTCTAGAAAAATCACTGTTATCCCGTCAAAAAACTCTTTTCCATATTCACTCTGATAACATCATATCCTATACCCTATCTTCTGGTCTTTTGGAGGATCTCTCTCATGAACTAAAGTGACCTTGGCTCACAAAGATGACCATAAACATGTTTATGGAAAAGGTGAATGCCAAAGGATATTAGTACTTCTCTTTGTCATATACCACTGAGTTGGAATCAGCTCAACAGTTGACCCTCCGGTGGGTTTTCAAAGGCAGGAGAAGATTGCCCATCCTTCTCCCATGGAGCAACCAGTGAATTCAAACCAGGTGACTTGGGGTTGGTAGCACAACTCCTTACCACTAAGCCACCAGAGTTCCCTTGAGCACTTGACAGAAATTAAATAGGGTCCCTCAGCCAAGCAGATGAGGAAGTTGACACTTCAATGATTTGCTGAGAATTACATTGCAGACTGAAGGCAAATCTGGCACCCAAAAAGCCAAGTCAGAGATGATGAGGATGGCACAGGTTGGGACAGGTTTCAGATCCGTTGTTTATAGGTCACTGTGAGTCCTGCTAGACTTGATAGTACCTAGCAACAACAACAAAACATAATTCAGGGGAAACACTTTTCCTGCTGACGCCTCTATCCCCCAACAATATTTTTAAATTACTAATATTTAGCACCCATTAAAATCAATCATGAGAGACTCAATTCTGATCTAGCAAATGTTTTGGATACTATGAAATTAGTTTCTTGTTCCCTACTTCAGCCAACTTTTGGCATGGTTGTACTTTCACCTAAACAAATGAGAAAGCAATAAGGTGTTACACTCACATTCTGTTGTGTGCCTTTGTTTCTGTCATGTGCATGTGTTGAAGTCAGTGTTCACCTCTGTACTTCATTAAAGATTGACAAAGCAGTTTGCTCTGTTCAGGACATGAATCAAATTTTATTTTATAATAGCATACATACCTGGTCAAAATCATTTCATGGCTAGTGATACGCGTGGCCTTTCCTGGGAGTTGAGCTGGTCCCCATATATCAAAGCATCCCCATGGCTACTCTGCCGTTCTCGGCCTGGCAATGACACTGATTCCCTAGATTTCCTCCAGGAAAATCTAGAGTCAGTCGGTTCCGTATCCCACGCACAAGTCTTATCCCCTTAACAGTGTGAATAGTCACGTTATGAGCTGGCTGTTTGCTGCAAGTATTCTTCTCCTGTCATCCTTACTCATCAGCTATCAAGTGCATCAGGAGAAACTGAAACGACCATGGATGAGATTAGGCACCCTGACATTGTTGATCTCGCTCTCTAGCACTTTGGAGAGGCCTTTGATGGCAGATTTTCCCCAACATGTCTTTCGATTTCTTAACCACTGTTACCATGGGTGTTGATTGTGGATCCAAGTAAAAGGCAATGATTGACAACTTCAGTCTTTTCTCCATCCGTCACAGTGTAGGATCTAGCACGTGAGAAATGCTCAGTAAGCGTTAAGTCTCCAGTTTGGAGGCTCGTGTGAAGCAGTTGGATTCTGGTGGGTGGATTCTCTTTGTTAAGTTGAAAGTCAGATGTAAACTGTTGAGTTATTTTAATAATCATGTGTAAGCTGATTGGTCACCTGGATTGAAAGTCAACAATCAGTTGTGGGCTGAAAGCTTCTTTAAGTCAATCAGGACCTGGTGGGCGGGCCTTTGTATTTAAAAGTCAGTTGGCTGGCGAGGTTGTGGAGAAATTGGAACCTTTATTTGCTGTTGGTGGGAGTGTAAAATGGTACAACCACTGTGGAAGGCCGTATGGCACTTTCTCAAAACGTTGCAAATAGAGATTCCATTTGACCCAGCAATTCCACTACTGGGAACATATCCCAAAGAGACCATAACTGACATCTAAGCAGATATATGCACACCCATGTTTATTGCGGCTTTGTTCACAATAGCAAGGAGTTGGAAACAACGTAAGTGCCCATCAGCAAACGAATGCATAGAGAAGCTGTGGTATATTCACACAATTAAATACTACACCGCATTGAAAAATAAGGAACTCATGCAATATTATTAAAAATGGGTGACCCTGGAGGACAGTATGTTGAGTGAAGTATCTCAGTCACAAAAGGACAAATACTGCATGGTGCCACTGTTGTAAAACAGGACTGACCTTGAGGTTGGGGAGAGACTGAGAAAGATGGGTCCAGTAATGTGTACTGGATTGAAACAGATGAGGGAGAAAACGGTTTAAAAGGGATATGTGATTAGGTATTTTTGTCATGACAGGAGTCCACAGCGAAGGCTGCATAGTGGAGTGGACCTGGGGGAGGGTTTGTAAAGCAATGAAAGAATTTTACTTTTCCAAGAGGGTAGTGTACTAGGGGGAAGGGTTGGGAGGGGAGAAAAGTGCAACAATTAATGAATGGAAACTCAAAGTCAAAATTTAAAAAGGGGGGGAAATGTCAGTTGGGCCTGAGGCCTGCCATTGATTGTGCTTGGGAAAAATATTGTTCTGAGTGATATAGCACTTGCCTGTCAGTTTTTGTGTTTTTGTTGTTTTTTTTTTTTTTTTTTTTTTTGTGTGTGTGTGTGTGTGTGTGTGTACCGTCAAATCAGATCTGACTGGTACAGGAGGAGATTGCACCTCCTTCTCCGGCAGAGCGTCTGGTGGATTCGAACCGTGTTCTTCTGGGATTGCAGTGCAGCTTCTTGCCTGCCTGTCAGTTTTAAATACTGAAATAACCTGGGGTTGCTGTGATACTGAACACTATACCACTGTTGTGTAAAATGCCATCATGGTTACCCACAGTGGGCACGGTTTGGAAGAGCTCCCAGATTAACAGGCTTGGAAGCAGGATTGGCATCCACTTCCTAAACAACAGGGCTTTGGAAACTAGACATTAGAAAAACGGTAATAGTTCTAGAACAGAGATCTTTTGTTCATGGGTTTGCTATGAGTCCTAAGTGACTCAACTGCACTTAACAACATTAACAATGAAGTCCCTGGGTGGTGCAAATGATTAAGTACTCGACTATTAGCTGAATGATTGGCATTTGTTTCTAACATTCCCTACAGGGACCTGAGGAGGTAGGTTTGGTGATCTGCTTCCTGAGGTTCACAGCCAGGAAAACCCTGTGGGACAGCTTCACTCTGCCGTTGGACTCAGGTGAGATCAGCATGAGTCAGGATCCATGCAGTGAACAGCAGTAACAGTTACTAACTGTAAGCAGGTAAGCGTGAAGTGTTTTAACTTCACCCAAGTCTTAAGGGAAGAACTTACAAAGGTCTGCACAGCTGCGCTCCGCTTAAGTACAGACTTGGACTTGGGCAGAAGATGTAGCACAGGAATGCCCATGGTTATCTTCTGCTGCCAGAGAGGCAAGAAGCTCTGGAGGCCTAGTCCATAGGCTGTTGGGCTGTTAACCCAAAGCGCACACCTCTCCGGAGGTTCGAATCCACTGTTGTCTCTGAGGGAGAAAGATAGACAATCTCCCATGTGATTTACAGTCTCAGAAACCCAATGAAGGGTCAGCTATGAATTGACCACAACGAAAGACCCAGAGAGATGTGGATCTGGAAATGGACTGAACCCAGACCCAGGGTCAGGAACCTCAGATCTGGGGAGGCCTGAACCAAGGGAGACTTCCTACTCGGAGCCTCTACATAAATAAGCATTGCTTTTCTGGGGTAGGAAAAGAGTCAGATTTGTGTTTCCCTGCAAATAAAGTAGCACTTTGAATAAGAAAGAAGAACGTTGCAGATAATAATAATAATTAAAAAAAGACTCGTTCTCCTTTTACAAATTTTCTTTCCTACAGCTTGATGGGGTAGAGGATAAAGGGGACCACAAATGTTTTTTAAATGTGCACTTATATGTGGCACTGAACAAAATGGTTACAGTTCCTGTCCTGTGACTTTCATTTTTGAAAGATTATATTTATTATAACTTTTATTACAAAATTATGGCTTCTGCTGTAGACTTGGAAAATATTTTAAAAATTAAACCCTCCATGATCCTATCACCCAGAGAAAATTCATTGTTAACATTTTTTTAATCTTTCTACTTCTTCATCATATGTAAATTACTCTAAAAGTCTGCACTGGGGCTGCGTATACTGTGTTAATAGCCGAACTTAATTTCTCATGGATGTTTTCCCATCTCATTTCAAGTTCCACCAAATAGACATCCCTATCCTGTGATTTTCAGTCACTTGCTGTGTATCTGAGAACTGGACAATGAATAAGGATGACAGAAGAACTGATGCCTTTGGGCTGTGGTCTTGGAGAAGCGCGCCAAACATCCCATGCACTGCCAAAATAACAAGCAAATATGTCTTGGAGAAGGTTACAGCTGGAGTCCTTTTTGGAGACATAAATCATGAGGCTTTGCCTCACATACTTTGGGCATGTTGCTAGGAGGGGTATTCCTCAGAGAGGGACCTGATGCTTGGAATGCTGGAGGGTCAGTGAAGGAGAGGAAGCCCCTCAACCAGGTGGATTGATTTGGTGGCTGCAGCAGAGGGCTCGAATGTGTCAGGAAGTGTGAGGATGGCACCGGACAGGACAGGGTTCAGATCCATCGTTCATAGGGTCTCTATGAGTCATATTCGACAGCACCTAACAGCAACAATTGTTACTGGAGGTTGTCCCTTTATCCCCCACCTCCCTGAGGTTACCTAGTCTTTAACATGAAGCAAAGGGTTTGAGGGAGGAGAATAGAGATTGAGGGTGATTAAGGCTCCATTACCAGCACCTCACAAAACAACTACTATCTCCGTTTCACAGATGACAAACATGAGACTCAGATAACTTGTCCAAGACAACACAGCAGAGCCCAGCTGCCGCCTTCCTGCTCAACACTGACCATTTTTCACGGTGCATACTCCGTGTCAAAACCTACGAATATGACTTTATTATTCTTTGTTTCTGTGAGAAACTTGTCAATCTTCAAATTCTAAGATGTGTTATCTGCTCTCAAAACAAAACCCTCCTTATTGTCCAAGAACTTCTGCCTTAAGGACCCTTGGTAGTGTAGTGGGTTACAGGTGGGGCTGCTAACCAAAAGGTCGACAGTTCAAACCTACCAGCTGCTCTGTGAGAAAAGATGGAAGCAGTCTGGGGTGGGATCAACTTGACAGTGGTGACTGGCGGGTAGAGGTTACCTCAAGGAGCTCTGGTGGCACAATATTTAAGCACTTGTCGGCTAACCATCTGGCTGGAAATTTGAACCCACCCCGTGGCTCTGTGACAGAAAGATCCCTGATGACGATTACAAACTTGGACACCACACAGGATGGTGGCCCTTTACAGGAACACCACGGGGCTCCCCAGCCAGCTGGCTCTTTGTCTGAAGAATGCATCCTCGTTCTTTATGTCGAATGAGATTTCCGCTCCACATATTTGCTTATTTTCCTAAAGTGACCTCAGTGTATGTACAATGGAATGTCAGACTCATAAAAGGAAGTTCTTACAAAAGCCGTATTTGTTCTTATAAACGTGACACACATTTGTTTTCTTAGCTTTAAGACTTTCTAAAGCATGACTAGATAGACAGCAGTCAGCCTCTTCTTCTGGTTTGGCTCCTAAACTGGCTGTGAAGGAAGTTCTTTCTGAAAGAGGCTCTCGGGATTATTCAGAGCCACGAAGCATCCTCGAAACAGATAGATAATCTCGCACTATGTCACCTTGAAGGCATTTAACACTTGAATCGGATGTTTCCTTTCTGGAGTGATTTGTTAAAGCTTCTTTATGTGATCTTAACAAAATCCATGGTTGTGGTTGAGGATAAATTTTTAAAATACTTTTGTAGATGTCCCCCTCTTTTCTCCATCCTCTGACATTACTACCTACCTCTGCTTCTGGCCCGAGTTCTCTTGCTTGCCTCCTACCGAGTGCCCCTAAATGCACCTTGGCTCTCAGAGAACCTGGGTGATGTTGGCACAGTCTTTGTGGTCATACACACCTCCCTGCTCCTCCAGGCTTCAAACAATGCAGCCGCTTCTCATTGTTCAGTGCTGGCATGCTCCCCCTCCCCTGCCCTCCCTCTGGACATTAGACCTTTGCAGGTATTTTCCTGCCTGCAATGGTACACCTTCCACTTCCCTCTCTCCTTCCCCTTCCCCTACCTTGTCCCTTTCATCTAATTAGCTCCTTTTCAACTTTGATATTATCCAGGGATCATTTCCCCAGGAAAACCTGATCCTTATACCTGGGTCAGATCTCCTAGGTTGATTGCATGTTGTCAAGATGCCATGCACCTTTTCCTTATGGAAATTTTACATTGTGCAGTGTCTCTCTCCCACTGCTCTGCAGGCTCCAGGAGAGCTTAGCCTTGGTGCTTTGCTTCATCACCCCTCCGAAATGACCACAGTCGGTGCTCAATAAGTTAGCAAGTCAATGCATGGAGCGAAGAAATCTGGAATTCCCTCCATAACCTATGTGATCTGTATGCTGACCAAGTTATCTGAGGAGCTCTGAAGAAGATTCTTCTTCAGAATTATATACAATACCTCTTATTTTACAGACGAGAAAATTAAAGTCCAAAGTGGTGAAAGAATTTGTTGGTTTTTAAAAAATTTTTTATTATTATTCATTTTAATGAAAGTTTATAGAGACTGAGGATTTCCACTCCTTTATTGTTGCACTTTTTTCCCTGCCCACCCCTTTCTCTCCCCAGTTCGCTCTTCTCTTTGAAAAGTAAAAGAAAAATTCTTTTATTAATATTCTATCCCTCCCCCCCAAGTCCACTCCACTATGCAGCCTTCTTTCTGGACTCCTGTCATGACAATAATACCTAATCACATATCCCTTTTAAACAGTTTTCTCCCTCATCTGTTTCAATGCAGTATACATGATTTATCCCATCTTTGGGAAAGAATTTGTTAAGATCATAAAAGTAATTAAACCCAGTGCAAGAATCCAAGATTCTTAACACCCAGGTGAGCCGCTGATGAAAGTATCTGGGAATAAGAAACTTATCTAAGAAGAAAAAAATATGGTTTGAGATAAAAATAAGTACAATTGTACAGTGGAAAAGAGTGTGGACTTTGGAGACAGACCACCCAACCCTAACTCTAATCGATACCTGCTTTATCATCATGGACAACTTGTTTTATGCGCTGTATTTTTAAATTCTGTCATATGTTGTTATGTGCCAGTGAGTTGGCTCTGACTCATTGCTGACCCTTAGTAATGGTTCTTACCACATAAGGGTGTTATTTAAGCAACATGATATGTGGAAAATAAATTGTAACTAAAAGGCTCCATGGGGAGGTCCACCTAAGACAGCAGACTGTTCAGAGACATCGCTGTCTCCGTCTCTCTATCCCAAGAACCAAGAGGCCAAGTGAGACAGGCACACAGGGTAGTTCTGGAACCGTGAGCATCAAATGGGAGGAGACAGAATTAGCTCAGACACTGATTCGAAGAAGAAATGACAAGAAATGAGAAATACAGGATGGAAGTGCCCTGCTAGCTGGTCCAGCACAGCATGACCGTCTTAAGACAGTATTCCTGAGTTAAAAGGCAGCTTCACGGAGTCCCCATGAGGACAGAGACAAACGGTGTAGACAAATCCAATGTGAACTGAGGTGAACAGAACACAAACCAGATCTAAAGATGGAAAAATGCAAGAAGGTGAGAAAGACAGCTCTAGGGACCCAGGTGAGCACAAAGCAGGATGGAGGTCAGTCAGCAGGGATGGACCAGGAGCGGCCCTGCAACAGGCAAGAAAACAGTGGAAACGGGCCTTTACTGAGCAATACTTTCAAAGGGAGAAGTGTCCTTTTAGTCGATGGGACAGTGGACAGAGACCTCCTTATCAGGCTGGACACTTTGTCCTCTTATCTTACAGGAACAGTTTTGAGAAAGAGCTCTTTATCAAGGTGAAGCCCTTTGTTGATAACTCTCGTTTGCCTCTTCACCTTGTAATCTATGGATGAGAGTACCTTCTGTTAAAATAACTATAAGACCTGCTGACCTTATAAAAAAAGATGACCTTTTCAGTGAATTGGAAGGAAAACTTGAACTGTTTGAAAATGTAACTGAATTGCTCAGGTTTGCTCTGAATCACAGACTGACCTAATTTTCATTTTCTTCTTTACATTATGTGCTGCATCCAAGGATTCTCCCTTGAAGCAGTTCAAACCAAGAAGGTCCTCATTCAATGAAAGCAGACCTCACCCAGGAACAAGGTACACACCTACATAAGTAGTCTGGACATGCCCAGGTGTTCCCTCTTGACAAACTTGAACTCTGCTAAGAGCTTTCAGGTGCCGTGTGAGTGACTCCTGTATGGCCTTCTAGTTGGCAATCACCTTGAAAAAAGGTGTTCCTTGATGACTGAGTACGTACACAGACACCGTCTTGGAAAAAGATAATCTAACAGAATGTGGAAATTACCAAACAATATCATTAATATCACATGCAAATAAATCGTGGTAAAGATTGTTTTAAAATAACTGGAACATAGACCTTTCAGAAATTCAAACTGGATTCATAAGAGGCTGTGGAACTAGGGATACCATAGCTGATGTCAGATGGATCTCGGCTGAAAGCAGAGAATACCAGAAAGATGTTTATTTATGTTTTCTTGACTATGCAAAGTCATTTGACTGTGTGGATCCTAACAAATTATGGCTGACTTCGAGAAGGGTAAGAATCCCAGAACAATTCATTGTGCTCTTGGGAAACCTATGCCTACAATAAGAAGCCGTTGTCTGCACAGAACAAGGGAGAGCTTCATGGTTTAAAATCCAAAATATGTGCATCAGGGTTGCATCCTTTCTTCATACCTATTCAGTCTGTACACTGAGCAAGTCTTTCAAGAAACTGGACGCCATGACAGAATGGTCAGCAGGGCTGGAGGAAGACGCATCAGCCCCCTACCAGCAATGAACAGAACTATCAAGTGAAAAACGACACCCGCGGAGAACATGCTGCTCAGAACAGTCAACTATATGAGATCAAAAGGGCCACATTTGCCCCCAGACAAAGTTCAGAAGGCAGGAAGGGGCAGGAAAGAAGGGCAGGAGACAGAGAGCCAGGCAGAAGGTGAGAGAGTTGCCATCACATGGAGGGGGCTGCAGCTAACATCAGGAAACAACAACACGTGTAGAATTTGTTAAGTGGGAAATGAATTTGCTCTGTACACTCTCACCCAAACCACAATAAAATTTCAAAACAGAAAAGAAAAAAAATTCTCAATGGCAGATTAATGAACTCAAGGCACTTTCTAATTTACAGGGTGAAATCAACGTTCTTGCTTTTCTCTCGTTTGTTTGCTTTTTTCTCCTGAGGAGAAAAAAACAGTTCTAGCAAACAACTGGGAGTGGACCTCCCTGGGCAGTGAAGGGCTGGTTCTGCAAGATAAGGTTCCAGGGACCATGACATGGAGGGCAAGGCATGTGATCACCTCGTTCCTGCAAGCGCCTGGGCTCAGACGCTGATTGAGCTAATAATGTCAGCAATGCCTTCAGCGGGGTCCAAGGAGTGCGGTCTGTAATGGGTGACCCTCTCAGAGGGGGGCACACCAGAATGACTACCTATAAAATTGACCGCCTGTAAAATTTTTGTGCTTTGTTTCAGCAACCTTTCTTCCTTCATTTAAGTAAAAAGCATTCCTGCAGTTAGTGATAACAACAAAAATACTTCCTATAAGCCCCATTGACACGCATGGCTGTATCTACGAACACTTTCCAACTACCCCATAAACACGATAAGGATGGACTTGCATGTGCTTACTAATCAGTAGTGTGTAATTTCACATATTCTTCCTCGCCCCACGTGGCTGGCATCTGCCTCTCTCCCAACCCCGCAGCACCTGCCTACGGAATCAAGGCATGTTTTCCAATTTACAGGCCTTTTCAAGGACAGAGTACCCAGTAAGCAAAGTTAGCATGGATTTACTTGAGTCACAACTCTCTCTTAATTTACTTTTTTGGGTCTTCTAACACTTCCTGATCAGAAGGGCCATTACTACACATTTACAATGATCATGTGACTTCAGTTGTATACATAGGACAGGCTGTGGTGGTTGTTCCCGTTCGTGGTCAATTTTTCTGATATTTTGGCTACCAGGTGATCCACGGGAGAAGGACAGGCAGTCTCCCCCCATGCAATTGTTGTTTTTGTTATGTGTTGTCGAGTTGTTTGTGACTCTTAGTGACCCTATGTACAACAGCTCTGAACCCTGCTCTATCCTGAGCCAACCTCATCATCTCTGACACACCTACCCCACTACTCCAGTCACCAAGTCAATCTCCCTCATTGAGGGTCTTCCTCTCTTGCGCTGTCCCTCCACCCTCCCAAGCATGATGTTCCTTTCCATGTACTGGTCCCTCCTTGCAACACGCCCCAGGTATGTCAGATGGAGCTTCAGAATCCTTACCTCCAAGGAGCAGCCTGGTTTTACCCTCTACAGAATGAACCTGTTTGTTTTTGTAGCAGTCCATGGTACGGTCAATACTCTTCTCCAGCACCACCCCTCAAAGGCATCAATTCTTTTATCATCCCTAGTCATTGTCCAGCTTTCTGATGCATAGCAAGTAATTACAAAGACCATGTGGGGAGATGTCCCTGACAGTAGACTTTCTCTATGCAGTTAATCTTTTTATTTCCTGGCTGCTGGTACCAAGAGTGATAATTACGGAGCCAAGTAAACTGAAGCTGTTAACAACCTCAATATCGTCATTGTCAATCATGATGCTATCAATTGGCTCAGTGGTGAGAATCTTTGTTTCTTGATGTTGAGCTTCAATCCATACTGAAGGCTGCAGTCCTTGACCTTCTGTAGCAAGTGCTTCAGGTTTTCCTCACTTTCAGCAAGCAGGGTTGTATCGTCTGCATAACACATGTTGATGATGAATCTTCCTCCAATCCTGATGCCACATTCCTCCTTACAGAGCCCAACATCCCTGATGATCTGTTCTGCATCTAGATACATGTGACTCTTCCCTCTGAAAACCCACTGGAGGATCAACTACTGTTGCTTCCGACTCGATGGTATACAACAACCACAACAACAACATTGTAGTAATTAGTATTTGTGGGCCTATGGTCATAATACTTTTGAGATTGATGTAATTATTTTTATTGCTATTTTTTATTATTCATTTTAATGAAAGTTTACAGAGACTTTGGATTTCCATTCATTCATTGTTGCTCTTTTCTCTTTGCCCAACCACCCCAATTTTTATTGATATTTTAATGAAAGTTTATAGAGAATTTGGATTTCCATTTATTCATTGTTGTACATTTTCCTCCCTGCCCACCCCTCCCCCAGCTCGCTTTTCTCTTTGAAAAAATTTCTTTCATTGCGTACAATTTCCCTCCCCCCATCCACTTTACTATGCAACTCTTATTCTGGACCATTGTCATGCAAATACCACCTAATCATATATCCCTTTTATACAGTTCTTCCCCTCATCTGTTTCAATGCCGTGTACATTATTTATCCTCTCTTTTCTTAGTTTGCCCCCTAACTCTGATGTCAGTCCTGTTTTCTAACAGTGGCATTTATAATAGTACTTGTCTTTTTGTGACTGAGATATTTCACTCAGTATAATGTCCTCCAGGGTCACCCATTTTTGTATAATATTTCATGAGTTCCTTGTTTTTCAATGCAGCGTAGTATTCCATTGTGTGAATATACCACAACTTCTCTCTCCATTTGTTTGTTGATGGGCACTTGGGTTGTTTCCATCTCTTTGCTGTTGTGAACAATGAAGCAATAAACATGAGTGTACATATATCTGCTTGGTGGCAGTTACGGTTTCTTTAGGGTATATTCCCAGTAGTGGAATTGCTGGGTCATTTCTATTTCCAACTTTTTGAGAAAGCGCCATACTGCCTTCCACAGTGCTTGCACCTTTTTACATTCCCACCAACAGAGAATAAGGGTTTGAGTTTCTCCACAACCTCACCAACATTTGTTGTTTGCTGTTCTGTTAAATTTTGCTATTCTTACTGGCGTGAGATGGTATCTCATAGTTGCTTTGATTTGCATCTCTCTTAGAGGTAGGGATTTTGAACATTTCTTCATGTGCTTGTTGGCCATCTGAATATTTTCTTTGGTGAAGTGTCTGTTCATATCCTGTGCCCATTTTGTGATTGTGTTGTTTACCTTTGTCTTCTTGTAGTGAGAATGATGTCATAATTAAAGGAAAAGAAGAAAAAAATAAAAAAGGCCTCTTTCAATTCTTAACAACATCTGGTGGCCTTGTGGATAAGGAGCTGTACTGTCAACCCAAAAGCAAGCTGTTCGAATCCACCAGCTGCTCCACAGGAGAAAGAGGAGAAATTTCCTCCCCTGATTTTTCTAGCCTCTGAAAACCTGCTGGAGGGTTCCAGTTTGACAGCACATAACAACAACAGTGATTCAAGTAGAAAGATTTTATAAAAGCAATCTTTTTTGTTAGTAGTCATAACCTAAGAAATATTTCATTTAAGAAATTTATGACTATACTTACTGCATATTCTCGTGTGCTTAAAATGAACCAAATACGTTACTGAGGGCTCTCTAATGGTCTGGGATGGGAAGAGGCCCATAGACGCGGCAGTGACTCCATGGGTTACTTCACCGTGTGACAAACTTCATGGCACCACTGCACAATGTGAAGACTCAGGACTATTCGGGGTGGGGGGATGGGAAATGTAATGAAATATAAAATAATATTTTTAAAAACACAAGAGGACTAAAGGCAATAATGAACTTAAAGATGAGATCACCTCGAGTGGGTAAACTAAGCTTTGTTTTGGAAAATATCTTTTATTTGATAGATAAGCATTCCGGAGGCTGCTGACCATGCCACCATTTCAGACACTTAGGAGTTCTGGTGGCCTAATGGAAAGGAGTCACACTGCCAACCCAAAGGTATGTGGTTCAAGCCCATCAGCGGCTCTGAGGGAGAGAGATAGGTAAGCTCTTCCTGTGGGATTTACAGCTTCTGAACATCTACTGAGCAGTCCAGCTATGAGAGGGGCCTCGCTTGATGGCAATGAGTTGTTTTGTGTTTGCTTTACCATTCTAGACAGTGTCCTTAACAGAACAGTGGCTCAAAGTGCTGTTGTTTCCAGAGCTACTTCCAGGTGCTGTTTTATGTCTTACTTTGAGAAACCTACTTTATGAGATCTGTACTTTATGGAAGTCTATCACATTAACAGGTGTGAGTAAAAATTCTTGACGTTCTCCATTCAAATCCTCACAGATACTTATGAGATAAATATAGGAAGAAGCTTGACTGGCTTCATTTTTTAGTAGGTTTTCAAATAAGGAACAAATGCAGTAAAGACATTGTGACTAGTCTTGTCATCATCATCAATTAGTGCCACCAACTGAATGTCTTCATGCCAGGTGAGTGTCCTAAGTAGTCTGTGATATCATCTCTCCATGAGGCGTCAGACAAGAATAACATATAAACTACAAGTTGGCAACCACATGCTGTAAGAACTAGGAAGTGGAGATAAATTACTCTCACACTGGGTGCCCTGTGCACTAGTTATTATTTACCAGGTGGGTAAAAGTAAATGCTCCCAAGGTTCCAATCTCAATGGTTCTCAGGGGAGATGAGGAGTTGATACCCAGGTGGTTGTGACCCTGACAGCAGAGGCAGAGAGTTCTAGCAGCAAATGACCATGTCTCTCCATCACCAGAATCTACACCAATCATCTAAGGCCAGCCATCTCTACCTTTATAGAACATCTCTGCTATAGAATTGCTTTTTAAGTCCAACAGGAAAGGATCAACAAGCCCAATAATGTTTGGCAAAATGTTAATAACATTTTAACAGACTAAACTTTTACCAAAATAGTATGCACAATATTTTTATTCTTGTCTTGGGGGCAAAAGTGCCCACTTTGGAGTGACCCTTGCTGCTGGTCTCATCTAATTCCTTACTGTCTGCAGTACCTCTGCCTGCTCGCAAAAATGGGGGAGGGAAAAGACTGGGGAAGAAATGGATGCAAAACCAAGCAGAACTTTTAGAAACACAGCATCTGGCCCCAGTCAGGAAACCAAGCCAATCAGTAAACAACCTTAGCCCCTGAATGCCTCCTAATGTTTAAGACCTTGTATGGGGAATTTTGAAGATAATGAAATTGACAATATTTGTGGTGCCGACATCAAAATCAATCCAATGCAGCAGATTTGGACTTTGGTTAATGATTAACAAGTTAGGGAGTTCCAGTGGCTTAGTGGTGAGGAATTGTGCTGTCAATTCAAAGGCATGCAGTTCGAATCCATCAATTGCTCCTTGGGAGAAAGATGGACATTCCCCTCCCATGCAATTTCCAGTACCTGAAAACACGCTGGAGGGTCGTTTCTGAATCAGCATTGACAAGTTATGGAGTGCTGGTGGCCTAGTCCCTAGGGAGTTGTGTGGCTTGCCCAAAGGCTGCCTCCCTCTGAAGTGCCAGCACTTCTGAAGGAGAAAGGTGAGCAATCTCCTTCCACATGACTTGCCTGCAAATCCAATGGGGAGTCAGCTATGAGTGAATATTTTTTCCTCTTTTTTAAAAATTATTATTAATTTTAACGAAAGTCTCCCTGCCTACTCCTCCCCCACCCCAGTTCGCTCTTCTCTTTGGAAAGTAAAAGAAAACTTCTTTCATTGTTATACAATCACTTCCCCTAAGTCTACTCTACTATGCAGCCTTCATTCTGGATAATAATACCTAATCATATATCCCTTTTAAACAGTTCTCTCCCTCATCTGTTTCAATGAAGTGTACATAATTTATCCCATCTATCTCAGTTTTCCCCCCAACCCCGATGCCAGTCCTGTTTTACAACAGTGGCACTATGCAGTATTTGTCCTTTGGTGACTCAGATATTTCACTTAGCATAATGTCCTCCAGGGTCACCCATTTGTATACTATTTCATTAATTCTTTGTTTTTCAAAGCAGCGTAGTATTCCATTGTGTGAATATACCACAGCTTCTCTATCCATTCATATGTGGATGAGCTCTTGGGTTGTTTCCAACTCTTTGCTATTGTGAACAAAGCTGCAATAAACATGGGTGTGCATGAGTGAATTTTCAGTCCACAGCAGTGAGAGATCTGAACCAGTGAGTTACTGAACCAGCTAGAAGAGCTGAAACCTTGTCCCTACACTCAAGGTACCATGGTCCAGTGGGAAAGATAGCCATCATGAGTAACACAAGGTAGGTGCTGGTGTCGTTACTGAGAGTTCATTTTGAGATGTCACTTTGGTGGAAGAGGTGCCTGAGTGTGGGTGCCTGAGGACTGAAAGGAAGGAGGAATTGACAGGAGTGTCTGACGTCTTGGGACCCCGGTCAGGGAATTTTCTCATGTGAGAAGGGCAATGTCGGTCTGCTCTCTGGTGGTCAGAGGGGAAAGCACAGGGGAAGGGTTGGCATTCCATGAGGGGACTACCGTCATTAAGGACCATCCTCCTTCCTGATACAGGGGGTCTGTGTGTGGATTTACTACCTTGTCACCCAATAAGCACACCCACTACCATCAAGTCAGCTTCTCCGCACAGCAATCCTACAGCTCAGAGGAGAACTCGCCCACAGGTTTTCCAAAGTTGTTGGTTTTACAAAAGCAGACTGCCAAAACTCCCACAACGGAGCAGCAGGAGAGTTAGAACTTGTGACCTTTTTGGTTAGCAGCTCAGTAGTTCATCAACTGCATCGCTCAGGCTTCTCTCACACTGGAAACAGCACTTCCTTTTTTTCTACTTTCAGTCCTATGATGTTTGAATGAAAGGGCTAAGCTGTGACATTAAGCTACCTTCTAAAAAAAGAAATATGTATTTCACTCTAGCAAATCTAGATAGACTCTTGATTTCACACACACACACACACACACACACACACACACACACACACACACACACACATTTATTGTATTAAGATGAGGGTTATTCCAACTCTACCCAGCATAACTCGTTGCCTTAGAGTCAGACCCCTCAATTGGTTTTCCAGTCTTTCCTCCCAGAAGCTTCTGGTGGATTTGAACGGCCTAACAGGTATGTCCTTTGGATTATCAGCCCAACTTGCTATGAATTATGTCACCAAAGCGTCCTGAGGCGCATCTAATACCATATTAACTGGAAGGCCCATAGCATTGACGTTGTTGTTATGTGCTGTCAGGTTGAGTACAACTCATAGCAACCCCAAGAACAATGTTGTTGTTAGGTGCTGTCAAGTTGAGTATGACGTATAGCCACCTCATGAACAACAGGTCTGAACCCTGTCCTATCCTGTGCCGTCCTCACAATTTCTGACACACTAATGCCCTTTGTCGCAGTCACTGTGTCAAACCATCTGGTGAAGGTCTTCCTCTCTTTCACTGACCCCATACCTTCTCAGCATCATGTCCCTCTCTAAGGAACAGCCTCCCCTAGCAGCATGCCCGAAGTATGGAAGATGAAGCTTTATCATCCTTGCCTCCAAGGAGCGCTGTGACCACACTTTCTCCAAGACGTATCTAGGTGTTCTTTTGGTAGTCATGGGACATTTAAAACAGGAAGAATGAGAGATGATGAATGGGATGACTTCTTGAGCATATTTCTTATGCATTTTGCTGTATCAATATTTCATTTATAATATTTTCTTTATTTTTTTAATTTCTTCATTTTCTTTATAATGACTTAGGAAGACCAAAGAAGAAAGAACAAATTTGTATTATAATGTTGGTGAAGGACAGTAGATTTCCAAAAGAATTAACAAGTCTGTCTTAGAAGAGAGGCACCCAAGAATGTTTCTAGCAAGTCAGAATGTTGAGACTTCAGCTAACATACTTTGGACTTGCTCTCAGGAGGGTTCAGGCCCTGGGTAAGGACATCTTGCTTGGCTAATCAGAAGAACAGTGAAAAATAGACCCTTAATGAGATATATTGACATAAGGCTGCAGTAATGAGGTCAAACGTAGCAATGATTGTAAGGACAGTGTAGGACGAGGTAGCAGCTTGTTCTGTTGTAAAGAGAGTCACCATGAGTTAGAACCAATTTGACAACATCTACTAACAACATACTTTAAAAAGTTATTTGTTGTTTTGGTGTAATGCAGTTCAGTAACTGTTACTTTAGAATAAACCACTTTAAGAAAGGAGATTATACTGGTGTGAACCTGTACCATTAAGTGCGTCTATATTACATGGTAGTTACCTCGAGTCTGGCTACAATCTTTTTCCAACTAAGAGTTGCCAGGCACCCGAAGTAACACTATTGGGTATTATCTTTACACTTGAGATGTAAACATCTGTTTTCCCACTGAAGTTATGTGTTTCCCTTGTTAGTCATTGTGGCCACCTCAGCTCTCAGAGGGGACATGACTAAGAGAGGCTGTGTTCCAGTTAACCACTGCTGTGAAGATTCCTGACGGGTGAGAGGGTGGACAGGCCGCATGAGATTATTTTCAGTTTCCTGAAAGCCTTTTGATAATTTTTGCTTATTGTCTTTTAGGAAAAGTTTTTGTGGAAAATCTCAAACATAAATAAACAGAAGAGTCTAAGGAATTCCACTTACTCAACTCAACTCAACACTCAGCCCATTATCAACATTTTACCACCCTCGTCTCCTCTAAATCTCCATCCACTCCCCAGCACCTCCGTTGGAAGGCTAATACTATTAATGGTATTATTCTTTTTAAAAAGAATTTGGCTGATGTTATTACTATATTATTCCTTTTGTTTTCTTTTTATTGTTGTTGTTTTGTTTTTTCTTGTTGTGTACCATTGAGCCAGATCTGACTGGCACGGGAAGAGATTACTCCTCCTTCTCCAACAGTGCCTGTGGTGGATTTGAACTGCACAGCTTTGGCATTGCAGCACAACTTCTTGCCACTAGGCCACCAGAACTCCCTTCTGTATTATTCTTTTTGAAAAGAATTTTTAAGGTGAAAAGTTGCTGTTAAGTACCATCAAGATGTTCTGGCTCACAGTGACCTCATCTACCACACAGGGCACTGCCCGTCGACCCCGGCCCGCTGCACCATTGCTGTGTTGGGGCCCACTGTTGCAAGCACCATGCCAATCCATCTCTTGAGGGTCTTCTTTTTTTTACTGACCCTCAACATCACCAGGTCTGACGTCTTTCTCTAGGAACTGGCCCTTCTTGATATGATGTCATGCTCAAAGAAAGAAGATAAAGCCACTTTGTTTCTCAGGAGCATTGTGGCTGCACTTCTAACACACACCGTCTGTTGTGGGTAATATGACACGTACACACATTGAAATGGAAAAATCTTAACTGAACCAGTTTGACCAATCCTCTTTACCCAGACCTGTACCACACTTCCACGTAATAGGAAAGAGTCCTCAGCCCTTTCCTGACTACCCAAAGCCAAAGAATTATTCCCATGCTCCCCCCCCTTTCAATTAGTTCCGCTTGTTCTAGAACTTGCTATAATCAGAATCATACAATATGCATATTGTTCAGTGCCTCGCTTTTCCTTTTGTTTTGTTTGCTCAGCATTATAGCTGTGAGATCCATTCATAATGTTGCAAACACAATTCAGCAATCCTTTTCTTTCTGTTGCTGAGAGGTGTTTACCCACTCTCCCATGGATGGGCGTTTGAGGTGGTTTCCAGTTTTTTCATGTTAGGAGTAAAGCTGCTATGAATATTCTTGTATAAACCGTTTTGTGAACATGAATTACCTTACACAAATTGCCTAGGACCATGATTGGGAGATCATAAGGTAAGTGCCTGATCAGAAATTACCGAACTCTTGTGCAGAGTGATTACGTTATTTTGTATTCCCACCAGCAATCTCCGCGAGTTCCTGTTAGCCCGCATCTTCCCCAGCCTCTCTGGTGGTTATGAAGCAGTATCTTCATCTCCCAGGGGCGTGCTGTCAGGAGGGGCCCGTCCTCAGGAAAAGACATCCTGCTGGGCAAAGTGGAGTGTCAGAGAGAGAGAGGAAGACCGTCCCCAGGATGGGCTGACACAGTGACTGTAACAGTGGGCTCAGGCATATCAGAGATCACGAGGGTGGCTCGGGGCAGGCGGGGTTCAGATCCGTTCAGAGGGTCACTGTGGCTTGTGGTCCACTCAGTGGAACTTAATGACAACAACCAGGATGGAGGAAAGAGTCTTGGTGGCACAAAGGTTAGGCGCTCAGCTGTTAATTGAAAGGTTGTTGATTAGAACTCACCCAGAAGCTCCTGGAGAAAGATCTGGAGATGGGCTTCATAAAGACAGTTGTTGTTGTTAGGTGCCGTGGAGGCAGAACTGCCTTAGAGCTGACCCTCCGGTGAGTCTTCAGAGGCAATAAATCTCCTGGGAGGAGATTGCCCATCCTTTCCATGTTGCACAGCTGGTGGATTCGAACCACGTGCCTTTGGGATTGCACTAGGCCACCAGAGCTCCCTTCCATAAAAGTTACAGCCTAGAAAACCTGATGGTTCAGTTCTACCTGTCACATGGGATCACTAGGAGTTGAAAAAAGACTCTGGCCCTCAACACCAGTGACTAAACATTTATGCACATTTTCAAGAGCTTGTCTTTTTGACCAGTTGTAATTTTCACCTGTTGCCCCCTTGCCACCCACACTTCACCTAATTAACCAATATTTTTCATCTGGCATGCCTTTCCCAACCCCTGTGAGAAGTTGTGCAGTGTGCCCTGTATGTATGCCCACATGCCACCCCTCCATCAGTCTGTCATACTGTGCCAATGTACATGTTGCTGTGATGCTGAAAGCTATGCCACCTGTGTTTCAGACACTAGCAGGTGCTTCCTGATGGGAGAGATGTAAGCGGAACTTCCAGACTAACTAGGAAGAGAAGCCTGGCAATCTACTTCGGAAAATTAGCCAACGAAGACCTCCTAAGTAGCGATGGAACCCTGCCCAGCTCACGGGCTTGGCACACACCATCAGGAGGGACCGAGTGCTGGAGGAAGGAACCGCGTCTGGTTAAACAGGGTGTCAGTGAGAACGAGGGAGGGAGATCCTTGGTGAGAAACATTGGCTGGACTCAAGCATTGTGGTGATTATGCAGATAGTGTGAGATCAGACACTTCCTCCTACAGTTCATACATCAGGTGAGCAGGAGTCAAGTCTACTCCTCAACAGCACGTTTTGTGTACCCACGCCACTCCCTACGTGCCTGGCCACGTCCCATTTATGACATCGCATTATAATCAGCAGTCATCAGCTGAATCTCCACAAGCTTCAGCGAAGGTAGGAACAGTGACTTTCAGCTTACTCTTGTGTTCTTCCCAGCCATGGTATAGGACCTGATGCATAATGGAAGCTCAGTTGTTTCTAGATGGGAGGCAGGCAGGCAGCAGAAGACCCAGGTCCACTTCAAGGCTCTGTCAGATCTGTCATTGGGGAAAGCTCCCATCCAGATTCCATGTAGACTGCTTTTATTTTATTTTAATAATTTTAGTGAACATTTACAGGGATTTTGGATTTTCATTCATTCACTGTTGCACTTTTCTCCCTGCCCAGCCCTCCCCTCCACGTTCCCGCCTATAGACTCCTTTTGATTCATTCTCTGCTCTGCAAAATAGGACAATAAAACTTCCCTCATAAACTTTGAGTGGGAATTAAAGGAGCCTGTGCATCTGAAAGGGCTTTGGAAAATGTGAAGCCTTGATTGACCCAAGCTGGTGGACGGTCCAGCTGACAGACACAGAGGCCCAGGATGATGGTCACCACACCTCTGTCAGTATATGTATGGGATGAAAAAGGTCGGGCCAGGAAATTAAACAAGCTTTATTTTAAAAACCGTTCTATTAAAAACCATTTCCAATTTGCCGTACTATTTTCCTCCTTGATAGTTCAACATTGGAAGACACACTCAGATCGTCTGTTAACTGGAATTCTACTGGTCAAAATGTCTAACTACTCCGAGGGTGTGAGCCCACCACTGTTCTTTTCTTTTTAAGGGAGTCGTGACTTCTCTGAGGAGAGAGGTAAATAATATATCTTCAGGCACAGTCCGCTGCACATTACAACTGACCTCTGACCCGTTGCTCCTATCACGACTGCAGTAGCTTTCAGCTAGCTGCTGCTTGGGGTAGGTGGGGCTTCCTCAAACTTTTCATACAGAATTTATTATGTTACTTTGTCATCAATGAAATACCCAGTAACCATATAAGGACATGATATTTAGAGTTACCTATAGTGTTACTTGCTGGTCTTTTTCTCTTCGTAACAGGTGTTTTCAGTAGTTTGTTCTTACTGAATTGAAACCGGTCCTTCGTCCAGTGAAGTTCCCAAACCCGCCCAGCCCGTGGGCATCAGTCCATCCTGCCACATGACGCCACTCTGTTGGGTTTCCGAGGCTGCAAATCTTTACCAGAGGAGGCCGGTTTATCGTCCTCCTGCGGAACTACTGCTGGATTTCATCCAAGCGTAACACGCTACACCATCAGCTCACCTGAAGGTAAGAGATAAGGAAATGGCCCAAGGCGCAATGTTACTGTTAGGTGGCATCCAGTTGGGTCTGATTCATAGCTGAACCTCCAACAAGTTTTCAGAGGCTGTAAATCTCCTGGGAGGAGATTGCCCATCTTTCTGCTGCAGAGTAGCTGATGGATTCGAACCCCTTGTCTTTGAATTGGGAGCACAAGTCCTTACCCACTAGACCACCAGACCTCTCCAAGCACCATGAGAGACCCAATTTGCTAGAATCAATATCAAGTGTTGTCTTTTTTTTTTTAATTACCTGGATCCCTAAGGAGCATTGGCCCTCTGGTGCCCTCCACCTTGCTCCCATTCAGGATGCAGATTGTCCAAGTATTGTTTCTCCTTCAATGTGTCTTAATCTGTTGCTGTTGAGTCAACGCTGACTCATGACAACTCGATATGTATCTGAGTAGAGTGATGCTCCGTAGCGTTTTTCAAAAGTAGACAACCAAGACTTTCATCTAAGGCCCTTCTAGTGCCTTCTGTTATCAATCAACCCCTCTGTTGTCAATCAACCCTTCAGTTATCAATCAACCCCTCTGTCGTCAATCAACCCTTCTGTTATCAATCAAGCACTTTTCTAACCCCCAGGCCCCCTCAGTCTGAAGTGGAGAGGTACTGAAGCTTGTAAGGCTACCTGGGGCTGAAAGAGCCATGGGCAAACCACAAAACCTCAACAGAAAGGACTACACGGAAATGCCATCTGAAGAACACGACGTTCCTCAGCTATAGTCTTTCCCTTTTGAAGAAGACAATTGTGGCTTTTAAACCAAGAGAGAAAGCAGATGATTGACACCTACAGCATGAGAAAATCACATTCTCTCCTTGGGATACAGACACCGAGTTCCCCTGGATTAGAAAACATCCCTTTAATCCTTTTTCAGGCTGTGCCCCATCGAGTGCCCTCCCTTGACCTGCTCCTCAGTGTCTTCTGAGAAGAAAAGCAGAAGCAATTCCCCGGCTTCACTCTATCAGCCCCCCTGTGAGTGTCAGGGCCTTGTGGAGAAGAATGTGGGAGGAAGAATCAGAGTTTGTGCTTTTTTTATCTTGCCTCCCTGGATTGGCGGTCTTTTGGTTTCCTGCCATTGAGAGAAAGCTTTGATGATGAACCTGTGATGAGTTGAGCTTCTGAAGCAGGTGCTTTTGAGCCTCTGTTCATATTTCCTTACACTCACCGTCCTCTAGACACTGAGTGCTTTTGATAGCGAGGACCCACATTCCTTGGCCTGGGAGCTTGCTCAGCCTGGCCACAAAGCACGCTGGAAGAACCAGAGACTTAACATCCCTGGGCTCAGCCCGCAGTGACACACACGAGAATTAGTGCCTAAGCACTCCAGCTTTCTCATCCCTCGGGTGCGGCGAGTCTGGAACATGCTCTACGTGACTCCCCAGAGAAACTCAGTGGAAATAAGCCCCCTCACCCCATCACAGGCGTTGTTGTTAACTCTTATCCTGATGGCCTCATGTTCTTGGGGCTCCCTTGCACATGGGACAAAATGCTGCCTCGCCCTGCACTGTCCCGAGGATCAGTCAGGGAGCAAGGTCTGGTGACGAGCTTTCAGTGGCTGAATTTCTGATCCCAGCCTTTCTCTCTAGTCCATTTAGTCTGAGAGCTCTGCTGAAACTCCTTCGGCATCCTAGCAACCTGCAACTGAGCGGTGGCTGCGCATGAAGTATTGGGCAGGAATCAAAACCGGGTCTCCCATTGGAAGGTGAGACTTCTACCCTGGAATCACCATTGTCATTCATCCACAGGCATGATGTGGTGGGTGAGGGCCATCAAGTACGACTCCCAGTGGCCCTGGGAACAGCCAACTGGAACCCAGCTCTATCTGTGCCATCCTTATCGTCTCTGACACACTAGAGCCCAGTGCTGAAGTCACTGCGTCAGTCCATCTCATTAGGGGTTATCTTTTTCACTGACCCTCCATCTTTCCAAGCATGATGATGTCCCTACTCAAGGAATAGCCTCGCTTACCTACACATCCAAAGTATTCGAGACAAAGCTTCTTTATCTTTGCGTCTAAGAAGCTCTTTCCCCAAATCTGTTTGCTCTTTTGGCAGTCCACGGGATACTCAGTGCTCTTCTCCAGAACCACAACTCAAAGGCATCAATTCTTCTTCTGTCATCCTTATTAATTGCCCAATTCCTACAGGCATATGGACTACAATTTTTTTTAAAAAGCTAAATTTCTATGTATATCAAAAGAATAAAATGAAAACCTATAGACTGAAAAAATATTTCGCAATTATATATCTGTCAAAAGTCTAAAATTTACAGACAAGTCTAACAGTCAATAAGAAAAAGAATCCAATTATAGAAGAATTGATGGAAATTAGAATTATAAAAGTGGGGAAGTATGATTACAGTATTGTGTTTAAATTAATGGTCTTGAACAAAATGTGAATGAATGGTTAAATGAAAAGTTAATATGTTTTGTAAGCTTTCACGCAAATCACAACAAAATAGAAAATTTTAAAAAACCAAACACAACATGACCCTTTAGATGGAAACAAATCTGTAACATATGGCCAAGTCCAAAGTCAAGGGGCAAAGCCAAGAGGTAGAACAGGAGAAGGCGTGAGTAGCTTTACCAAAAGTCAGTGAACAAGAACATAGATGGCATTCCCAGCAAGGTTTTTTGATTAAAGATAGGACAGAGGACTTACAATGACTTGATATCAGGCTGGTTTTTTTCACATCCAGAAATATTGCCTTAATACTAAGATTACTTAGCAATAGAAACATTTTTAGGCTTCAGATATTAAACAGGTATTATTGCTACAAAGATTCTATTATCTGTTCAGTTGTAAGGTGAAATTGACCTAATTTTGGAACCTGAACTTGGCCTTAATTATTTTTTTTTCTCGTGTAAGGTTCAAATCTCAAAAGAATGAAATGTTCTTGCAGTCCTCGGGTGAGACAGCATATACCACCGTCTATACCTGTTGTCTATGGCAGACCACGGTCTTATCAATTGTTTGCTATGTATCTGAGAGCAGGACAATGACTAAGGATGACAGAAAAAGAATAGATACCTTTGAGTTGTGCTGCTGCAGAAGAGAATTGAACATACCATGGACCACCAAGAAAACAGTTCTGTACTGCAAAAGGTGAAACCAAGTTGCTCTTTGGAGGCAAGGATTTTGAAGCTCAGTTTCACATATTTCAGGTATGTTGCCAGGAGGGGCCAATCCTTAGAGAATGAATGACATCATGATTGGGAGGGTGGAGGTCAGCACAGGAGAAGACGACCCTGGATGAGAGGAGTTGACACAGTAACTATGACAGTGGAGGCAGGTATGTTTGGTTCAAGATAGGGCAAGGTTCAGAACTATTGTTCATAGGGTCATTATGAGTCTTAGTTGGCTAGATGGCACATAGCAATAGCAATATTCCTGTTGATGATTCTAAGCCTGGATGTCCAAGAACGGTTCAAGGAGTTCATATCATATAGTCATGGTTCTTTGGAGAAGGAGAACCAATGAGATATATATAGACAGAGAGAGGTTTATTTTAAGCTATTGGCCTACACAGTTTTGGAGGTAGCCAAGTCTGAAATTGGTTGAGCAAGGCTACATGCTGGAAACCCAGGGACGTGTTGATTTTGCAGTCCTGAGTCTGAAATCCACAGGGCAGGTCAGTGTACTGAAAACTCAGACAGGATTTCCTGTTACAGCCTGGAGGCAGACTTCCTTTTCCTTGGGGAAACTTCAGATTTATTTTTTTTAATGGCCCTTGATCAGGTTGGTGAAGCTCATCTACATTACTTAAAGTCAACTGAATGTAAAAATTAAACAAGTGTAAATACTTTCACTGAAACACATCTGAAATAGGATTTGATCAAATAACTGGGTAACTTGACCACTACAGGGTTCAAAATCAATACTCCCTTAGTTCACCTAATTAGTTACTGATTTGTGCTTCAGCTGGAGTTTTCTCAAGAGCCCTTCCGTTTGGAAGGGATTAGAGTTGGAGATGTCAATAGTTTGTACCAGTTTTGCGTTGACCTTTCCTCATGGTAGTAGAGAATTTGAGGAGGAAGGGAGGAGTGTTTCCCTGATAACAAGATTGCTGCTGTTGTTGTTATTGTTGTTGTGTGCTTTTCCAGTTGATCCTATTTCATAGAGTTGGTACTGGTTCAATCCTGTCTAAATGACACCATTATGTAAAGATGTAATCATCTTCTATTTTGTGATCTAATGTAGTCATCCTCAATTTTTTTTCATAACACTAATTTCTCATATTGACCTGGTCTTTGGCATCTAACTATTTTGATAGGTAAGCAGTGGATGTACTAACAATAGATAAGATGAAGTTTAAGGACATATGAAGAAGAGAATAAATGTACGACGAGTAGATAAAGTGCATGAGAAAATTTAAATAGTGAACATGAATGTAGAGGAGATAACAAGAATACCATTTTGATCAAAAGAAGGAAATGGACAAGCATTTGGTGGGCTAATGAATATGGTGCCAGATTAGGGAGGTCTGGTTGCCTAGTGAGTAAGGAACTACACCACCAATCCAAAGGAGTGTAGTTCAAATCCACCAGTCATTCTGAAGAAGAAAGATGGACATTCTCCACCTCTGTGGTTTACAGTGTCTGAAAACCCACTGGAAAATCAGCTGTGAGTTGGTTTCAACTCACTAGCACCTAACAATAAAGACTTAATATATTCTATGGCTTGTGTTGGTTCCCGTGGATTTGGTTTAATTTTCCTCAGCTTCAGCTTGAAGTTGCATTTGAGTAGTTGGTG
>NW_006399805.1:5256129-5285458 GCF_000299155.1 Elephantulus edwardii | reverse complement strand
AACAACAACAACAACAACAACCGTGTTCTTATTTTTTTCCATGAAGCATATTAATAAATTCCTATATAAGCCATTCTTCCTTCTTCAGTATTCAGAATATTCTCAAACACAAAATTTCAAGTACAACTCCCAACTAAACAATGAGGAAAGGAGGTATATGGATAGACTATAGAATGATGATGTTGAACTCCATCTGGTGGAAACATTTCGCTTTCCACCATGACCAGATGAAGGGAAATGAAGCTCAATGTGCTTCTCCAGTGATTCATTCTGAAATTCTTCTGCTGAATCCTAACCAGATCCTAACCTGTCTCCCACGTGTTTAAGAAATTTGCAACACTAGGAATGGTACTGTTTTTAATCATCTCCCAAGATGTTCTCCCAAACATAATGGCAAAGCAGCAAGCTTACTGGCCTCACACAGCCTGGTTATCACCGAGTCAACTCCAATTCATGTTTGTCAGACTAAAATTGTGTCCCACAGCTTTTCGATGGCTGATTTTTCAGAAGTACATCACCAGATCTTTCAAAGGATCCTCTGGGTAGAGCACTTAACCATTTGCACCACCTATGCATAACACATTGTTTTGTATGCTAGTGTGTTCCTTTGCCAAATTCTAATGGCTTGTAATCTAACACAGATAGGTGGACAACTAGTTATGCAATGTGGAAGAACTTTGGCTATAGTAGACTTTCTAAGGCATTACTTTCCTTAGTTTATACAAAAATAATTTATTGAGCTATATTCTACCCATTCAAACAAGAATAGAGGAGGATCCTTCCTCTGAAGGCAGATGCATAAAAAATAGCTATAAAACAATTCAACAGATCCTTTCCCTTTGGTCCCACAAGTGCTGGGGGAACGTTGAAGAAAGTGTAAATGGTTCTGAAGTGTAGCAGAAGCCTTTACAGAGCAGAAGGCATCCAGTCATTCTTGAGTTGATCCCAACTCCGAGTAACCTCGTGTCAGTATAGGACTGTACTGGTATTGTTTCAGTGACTGATTTTTGGAAAACTTGTCACTCAGTCTTTTTTCAGAGGTACTTTTGGTCTCACATACTTTGGGCATGTTGCCGGGAGGGACCAATCCTTGGAGAAAGACATCATGCTTGGAAGGGTGGAGGATCAGTGAAGGAGAGGAAGACCCCAGATGAGATAGACTGACATGATGACGGCAGCAATGGGGGAAGAGTGTTGGAAACAGTGAGATTGGCTCAAGATAGCACAGGGTTCCGAGCTATTGTTCACAGGGTTGCTATGGTCATAGTCGGCTCAATGGTACACAACAACAACAACAACCACTTTTGGCTAGACTCGAACCTCCTTTCTGTTAGCAACTGAATGCATTAAGCATTATACCACCCAGGGATCCTTGAAGGAGAAGCAGAGACTCCCTGCCGAGGGGCAAGGTCATTTCAGGCAAAGAACAGAATGAAGAAAGCTTTATTACCTCAAAGTACATCGAATCTGCTGCTATTTCCCTTCATTTCAGATGAGCCAAGTCAGAAATTCCAGAACAGATGGTCTCCAGTGTCTGAGAGTCTGCCCTCCTCAGGCAATCTCCTCCATTCAGACCGGCTGGCTACAAGCAGAAATTCCAGGACTTCCGGACCACGCAAAGTCATAATGTCCTGACTAGTAAAATCTTTGCCAAGACTTCCAGGAGGCAGGACAGTGGAACCAAACTAACCAGCGATTGTCCAGCATCTCTAGTTTCGAGAGGAGAAGCGTGTTCTCCTAGAGGGAATTCCAAGTGTCAGGAGCTACAAGTGACCCCGCACCAAGAACTCTCCCTCGTCTTTTTTCTCGACACTTTATTAAGAGTGTATATCGACAATGATGAGGGAAGATAGAAGGAGAATTGATGCCTTTGAGCTGTGGTGCTGGAGAATAGTATTGAATGTACCATGGACTGCCAAGAAAACAAACAGATTCATCCTAGAGAGGGTTAAACCAAGCTACTCCTTGGAGGCAAGGATTCTGGGGCTTCGTCTGACATACTTTGGACATGTTGCAAGGAGAAACAGGTCTTTGGGGAGGGACATCATGCTTGGTAGAGTAGAGGGACAGCACAGGAGGGGAAGACCCTGTATGAGGTGGATTGATTCAGTGACTGGGGTAATCGGGATGGGTGTGTCAGAGGCAATGCGATTGGCACAGGATAGAGCAGGGTTTAGGGCTGTTGTACATAGGGTCGCTATGAGTCGCAAACGACTCAACGGCACATAACAACAACAACATCTGCTTCTTGCCCACACCCAGTGGCTGAGTGCCATGGAGTCTTCTCTTGTTAGTTGCTGTTGAGTCGGTTCTGACTCATGGTAACCCCAAGCATGTGGACAACTGTCCCATGGGTTTTGTTGGGGTATTTTTTCCTTTTCATTATTGTTGTTGTTATATGCCATGGAGTCGCCTGCTACTCATAGTGATCCTATGTACAAAAGTCCTAAATCCTGCTCTGTCCTGTGCCAGTCTTATGGTCTCTGACACACCTACACCCATTACCACCGTCACTGAACCAATGCATCTCATAGAGGGTCTTCCTCTCCTGCGCTGTCCCTCCACCCTCCCAAGCATGATGTCCCTCTCCAAGGACTGGTCCCTCCTTGCAACATCCCCAAAGTATGTCAGAAGAAGCTTCAGAATCCTTGCCTCCAAGGAACAGCCTGATTGTACCCTCTCCAGGACAAACCGATTTGTTCTCCTAGCAGTCCATGGTATATTCCACACTCTTCTCCAGCACCACAGCTCAAAGGCATTAATTCTCCTTCTATCCTCCCTAGTCATTGTCCAGCTTTCTGATGCATAACAAGTAATTGCAAAGATCATGGCCTGTGTCAGACGCACCTTAGTCTCCATCATTACTCTTATGTAATCTGGAGATGTCTCTGACAGCAGACTTTCCCAGTGCAGTATGTCTTTTAATTTCCTGGCTGCTGGTGCCAAGAGTGTTGATTGTGGAGCCAAGCAAACTAAAGCTGTTTGCAATTTCTTTTCATTATTTTTTAAATTAATATTTTTATCAATCACATACATTGTGCTTCATGCATGTACATTGTATTTTAGATCGTCTTTCATTTATATTTTGTTCATTTATAATGTGGGAACTGGGGCAAACGGGGTAGATGTGTTAGAGTCAGTGAGACTGGCTCAGGACAGTCTCAGAGTTGTTGTACTTTGGGTTCATGTTGTATGTGGCTTCAGAGCTGCTGTACATAGGGTCACTATGAGTGGCACATAACAACAACAGTCATCGTACTAATAACTACTTTTCTGAAAGCATGTGAGCCAGCTACTTCATGCCTCATGCTCTGATTGCCCCCTTTACAGCCAATTTCTGATTTGCCCGTCCCTACCAAACCAGTGCTCTGAGGGAACTAGTCTGTCTCTTTTGCTGGAGAAATCCTCTTGAACTTGGAAACTTTGAGCATCTGCATCCACAAGCAAAGTCCAGTCCAGAGCAAGACATCAGATTGCAGCAATCGACCGTAGCCCAAGGCATGGGTCATCTTCTCTTTATCTGGTTGGTTTCTGGGCAACTCACCCCCAGCCAGCCACGGCTCAGGCATCAGCAGCAAGTTCAGAAACTCCACGGGGTTTTAGAGCAATTACTTTTCAGAAGCAGATCATCAGCCTGTCTTCCAAGGAACCTCTGCCTGGGTTGAAGTTGTAAACCTTTTCATTAGGATCTCAGTGCTTACCTGTGCCACCCAATGACTAATAAACCGCGTACACACCATCGCCATGGAGCTACTCACAGCAGCCCTCTCAGACAGAACAGAGCTTCCTCTTAGTTTCTATTGATGTAAATAGGGGTGTTTTTTTGTTTGTTTTTTATATTTTATTATTTTGTGTGTGTGTACCGTCAAATCAGACCTGACTGGTACAGGAGGAGATTGCCCCTCCTTCTCCAGCAGAGTGTCTGGTGGATTTGAAGCAGGTACCACTGGGATTGCAGTGCAGCTTCTTGCCTCTAGGCCACCAGAGCTCCTCTACATATGTAAATCTTTCTGGAAGCAAACTTCCTCCTCTTTGTCTCCCCAGACCTTTCTTCCAAGGTATCCCTGGGTTATTTCTAACTCCTAGCCCTTCAGGCGTTAGTCGTCTGTTCCACCCCGGAGCTGCCTCTCAAATGCGCTGACTCAGTCAGCCACTTCCCAGCAACGGTGTTGGGGATGTGAGAGGGCTCTGACCCAAAGCTGTCTTGTACATAACAAAACGAAGCCCTAAGCCTCCCTCCCACCTTCATCATCGCTGCTGTGCTGGAGGCCATTGCTGCAGCCGCGTGTCAGCTCCCTGACACAGGCGTGTGCACATAGCTCTTCCTATGTTGAGAGGCCTGAGCACGGAATAATTCTTACTAACAAGGAATGGCTAGGACTGGGCAGTCTGAACCCAGGCTGTAAAAGAAGCACTGAGTTCTTAGTACAGAGGTTTCAGTCGTTTAGAGGAAATTGCATGGCTCTGCCTCCCGAGAGCAGGGCTTGGAGTCTAATGGGGAGGAAGGAAGCATTCAGAAGGACCAAAGAGGCAGAGATGGGAAGTCCGTGGTCTACTCAGAAGATCCACAGGGACCTGCCCGAGGCTTTCTCAGAACAGGTGGCTACGGAGTGGCTGAACCCTGACCAGAGTTATAGCTGACACTGAACACAGTTTCTTGAGCTTTAATTTACAGCAGCGCAGGGTTGCTCAGCTCTGTCGCACCCAGCTCACTTCTGTCTTAAAGGACCTCTTGAGCTTATGACCATTCCTGGTCTCTTCAACCAGAGCCCTTCAGGAATGTTCCCCAGGCCCTAGCAGTTCAGAAACATAGCTTAAACCTCTAAAAACTTCAAGGAGCTTGGCAAGACAAGGCCTGACAAGTATGTACATTGTTGTTACATGCTGTCGAGTCACCTCTATGTACAACAGAATCGAATCCTGCCCAGTCCTGTGTCATCCGCACAGTCATTGCTACATTTGAGCCTGCTGTTTCAGCCACTGTGTTTGTCCATCTCATGGACAGTCTTCCTTTATCTCTCTGACCGCCTACTTTACCAGCCATAGAGCCTTCTCCAGGGATTGGTCCCTCCTGACGCCGTGCCCAAATCACATGAGACGAGGTCGTGTCATCCTCTGGCTTTAAAGGACATTCTCTCAAAACAGATTTGCGGGGAGCTCTGGTGGCCTAGTGGCAAGAAGCGGCACTGCAATCCCAGAGGCATGTGGTTCAAATCCACCAGATGCTCTGCTGGAGAAGGAGAGGCAATATCCTCCTGTACCAGTCGGACCCAATTTGACAGTACACACACAAAACACACACACACACACACACCAGATTTGCTTGGTAAGGACTAGAAAGCATTGTGCTAAATGAACTCAGTGCCTTAAGGACAAATATTGTATAACATCATTACTGTAGAATGGGGGGTGGGGCAGATGGCTGAGGATGGTGGTGGGGAGAGTGCAATAGTCACAGGGTTGCACAATTTGATGGATGGAGGGAAGTGGAAAGATCTGGTGTGAAAAGCAATGCATAAGAACTTGTAAATAAGCCAGTATAAATTTCTTTTAAAAAAAACCACCAAACAACACAGATTTGCTTGCTATACTGGTAGACCACGGTATATTAAAAATTGTCAACCCCATAAATAAAAGACATCAATTCTCCTGTGGTCTTTCTTATTCACTGGCCAGCCTTATATATATATACACATATATATATGTATGTATGTGTGTGTGTATATAGGTATATATGTATATATAGGTATATGTGTGTATATATATGTATATGTGTATATATGTACATGTAGATATATATATATATATATTGGAAATCTTGTAGCGCATCTGAGGTGCATCTTGGCCCTCAAAGTGTCATCTTTGTTTTGTAATACTCCCTAGAGGCCCTTTGCAGCTGACTTGCCCAACACATCTGTGGTTTGATTTCTTGACTGCTACATCCAATTGTCTAATTGTATCTTCTCAGAGTGGACAGTATTCTCCCTCCAAAAGATAAGACATCTGAATTTTGCTTTATTGCTAGAAAATTCATTAACTGTTATGTAGATTCTGAATATATACACTAAAAATAATGACAAAGCTGGTTTTTAAAAATAACATTTTCCTCACAGATAGCATTCATTTTAAACTATAGATCAGATCATGTCACTTCTTTTCTCAAAACTGTCCAAAGATTTCTCATCTCTAAGGCAAAGTTGAAGTCCCAACTGCAGCACATAAGGCCCTGCCTGTGGGTCCTGAAAACAGTCTCCTAGAGAAAAAGTCTCAAGTGATGCGAAGTTAACAGAGATGTGACCTCTGGTCACTTACGGGGTGAGAGCTTGTTTGCTGTGGTGTGTTGCTACATTCTGCTGTGGCCCAGACACCATAATTTAATGATGCACTGCATTTATTCTCTTCCAGGGGTTCATTCGCCGAGAATGTTTGTACTGCTCACTATGTACCAGGGAGCTCTGGTGGTCTAGTGGTAAGAAACTGCACTGCAATCCCAAAGGCACATGGTTTGAATCTCCCGGCTGCTCCATGGGAAAAGGATGAGCAATGTTCTCCTGTGGGATTTACGGCTTCTGGAAACCCACTGGAGGGTCAGCGATGGGTCTGTTCAGACTCGACAGCAGACAACAACAACAACAACAACCACCAGGTACCACAAACTGTTCGAAATGCTTTCCAGATATTGTTGTTCAGTCCTCATAATAACGCTTTGGTAGAAGTACTCTTGCTGTCCTCAAAACACTGCTGGAGGAACAAAATCACCCAAATGCACACGGCCAGCAAGAGGAAGCACCGTGCACACACCCAGAGGGCACAAGACTTAATCCCCGTCCGCACTGTCACTGTGAAAGAAGGGATAATTTTAGAAAACGTATTTTTGAAGGTAGTGGGGGTAGAGGGTAACAGGGTGGAGACAGGAAATGTATCTCGGTTGTTGATAAATATAAGATTCACCAAGACTCAGTCTTTCCACTGTACATTCATTTTAATTTCTGATAGATTTTCTAGACTGGAAGATGGAGTGAAAGCCACATCCCTGGAGCCAGCATTTGACAAGAGCTTGTTTCATTTCTTAGTGAAAGCTTGTAATGATGTGACCTGGATTGCAATCAATTAGATGAATTCAAACACAGTTGAACGACCATACACAAGAGTGCTGATCACGGAATTTCCTTTTGACCTGTTCTGAGGCCTCTTGTGACAAGTCCCAGGGCTTCATGCTGTCTGGTGGCCTGCTTAGGGACCCTGGTGGAGCAGGGCATTAAGCTTCGGATCTTCTGTCCTATTAAACCTTATTTTCTGTTTCTTCGATAAAGGACATCAGTGGGGGAAAATGGATCTAATTTGAAGAAGATAGGTGAAGCTTTGTCAAGCAGGAGGAAAGCCAGTTCATGTGTCAGGATGGAAACAATGAAGCCAGCAAGACGGCAATGGCATTTCAAAGGCCTGAGAAGTCCTGCACTCGAGTCTAGAAAAACAAACAACCGTCCACAATCAGGGCTGGGAGAGATGGTTCAGCAGCATCACATGGGACACAAACAAAACCAAACTAAACAAAGAGAGTTTCGCGGTTTCCGTTGGCTAGAAGCTAACTATGAGTCAACGGCAAACTGTGGCTGCTTTATAAAACAAAACAGAAGAGAAGAAAAGTCAAAGGCAATCTTAGCCTGGGAAAAACACTTTAAAATCAAGAGCAAGGTGACAGGGCTTTTGGTTCTCCTTCAGCAGGCAGCCCGGGCCTCTCAGGTTGACCTCATCCCAGGGGGACGAGAAGACTTCAGGTTTAGAAGGGGACAGAGAAGGACAGGGTGCAACCATCTCACAGAACAGCATCTATAGGAATAGGGGACCGGACAGAGGAGCGTGTAGTATGGGTCTTCAGTTATCCACGCCTGTTGAGAAGGGACTTTGTAGAAGGGAGAGCACTTCTCTGTAGAAAAATGACAGAACAGGAACTTCCCTTTGAACGCACACCTGCGCAGGAAGGGATGACGTCTTTGCACTTGCTAAGTTAACAAACCTTGGCTGACAAATCTCTAAGGCAGTTACTAGGGTCTTTTTCAATAACCTTACAGTATTCTAATAACTCATACCATTTCCCCCTCTGTTTACTTTTGTTGTCTGCGTATCCACTTGTAGGTCAGGGCTTGTTCTTACTCATTGTACAGGATTATATGTGTGATAATGTTAACTTTTGACATTTGTATCTCTTGTCCACCTCCCCACATCTTCTCCTCCTCGGATGGTATTGTTCTGATCACCCCCTGATTGCATATTGCCTTTCCCTTCACCCACTTTCATAGCTATTTTCTCATACACTCATTCGTTGTTGTGGAGTTAGAACTGATTCACAGCTGGCCCTCCAGTGGATTTTCAAAGTCTGTAAATTGCACTGAAAAAGATTGTCCATCTTTTCCCCCCACAGAGAAGTTGGTAGATTTGAACTGCCTGCCTTTGGGTTGGAAGTGCAACTCCTTACCCACTCTGACCTTTTCCTTTCCCTCTCTTTCTTTGATAACCACCTGAGAAGAAAGTACCCGTTAATGGAAATACAGTGTCTTGGACTCTGGATTCCAGAATTTACTATCAAGATTAAGAGGCAGCCTCAGAAGAAAGAGCCTTCTTCTTGGGACACACATCCGCCCTGGGCTGCACACACACACTTCCTGGGCTCAGACCAGAAGCAGCCTGGGATGAGGTAGCGGCTGACTTGGAGGAAGGAGGGGCTGTGGAAGGCTGCCAAACAGAAGCGGTGCCCACGTAACAGGCTCCTGTCTGCGGTGCCCATGTAACAGGCTCCTGTCTGCTTCTGCCTCCACTGTCGCTCCCGGTGGAACAGAAGAGTTGAGAGTTCTCCCTCCCATCTGAGAAGAGAGCTGCAGCTGCTCCCAGCTCCCCACCCCATAGCAAGTCCTGTCCTGCTCCTTTGTGGAGCCTTAATCCCATTACTCTGCCTGGGGTTCAGTTTCTCAAATGAGAACTTGAAGATCATATTCGAGACATTATCTGAACGATACGGAAAGAAGTATTAAAATGTCATTTTTCCAGGGAGCTCTGGTGGCCTAGTGGCAAGAAGCTGCAACTACAATCCCAGAGGCACACAGTTTAAATCCACCAGATGCTCTGCTGGAAAAGGAGGGACAATCTCCTCCTGTACAAGTCAGATCTGATTTGATGGTACACTCACACAAAATAATAAAATAAAATAAAAAAAAATTAATAAAAAATGTCATTATTCCTACAAATGAAATATAAACTCTACTGTGTGATGTCCTGGACTCTCCAAAGACAGGCTAATTATGTTTTTCAGGCTTTGTTTTCCATCCATCCCTAAATAAGTAGGTTGTTGTTGTTTTTTTCCTTATCAATCAGATTCATTCTTAGGAGGACAGCATGCTTGGAAGGGTGTAGGGTAACATGAGAGAGGGAGACCTTCAAAAAAATGGATGGACACAGTGACTGTCACAATAGGCTCAAGTATATCAGAGATAGTGAAGACGGCACAGGACAGGGCAGGGCTCAGATCTACCATTCGTAGGGTCTTTGTGAGTCCTGGTTAATTCAATGACACTTAACAGCAAGTACCATGTAAGAAAGCTATGGTGACTTGGGGGTAAGGAGTGGGGTTGCCAAACCAGAGGCACACGAGCTGCCCTGTGGGAGAAAGAAGGACAATTTTCTTTCATGCAATTTATTGTCTCTGAAAAACCCACTGGAGGGTCAGCTATGAGTTGGTTTCAACTCGATGGTACTTGGCAACAACAACACAATTACACAAGGAAGGAGCCATGATGATGTCATGCACAACGTATCAGGCAGCTAATCAACAGGTGAGCAGTTTTTATCCACCAGCTGTGTCCTCTCTTGTGAAGATTTAACCAATGATTTTTAGGAGCTCTGGTGGCTTGGTCAGCAGTTCAAAGCCACCGTCTGTTCTAAGGGAGAAGGATGGGTAATTACCTCCTGAAGATTTGTAGCCTTGGAAACCCAGTGGGCAGTTGCTAGGAGACAGAATCTGTTTAGAGACAGAGGGTGCAGTGGGTTAGTGTCACACACTTTGGACATGTTATCAGGAGAGGTCAGTCCCTGAAGAAGGACAGTGTATTGGTAAAGAAAAGACTGGCCCAAAAGAGGATGACACTAAATGAAATGGATTGACACGGTGGCTACAAAACCAGGCTCAAGGAGAGAAGTAACAGTGAGGCTGGGACAGGACTGGGCATTACTGCGTCCCGTTGTGGATGGGTCACTACCAGTCAAAGCAACTCAGCAGCACCCAACAACAACAGTAGTCACACTGTGGTCCCTTTCCTGTTCTGTTTGAAAACCCTTCTATCTTTCTGTACTTTTCCAAATGGACCAGAATGCTTAAGTTCATTTTCCACATTATCTCCTTTATAAAACTTTCTTTGACCAGAAATTCTAACCTTGTGGATGAGATGATTCCTTCATTGAGCTTCGTGATGGTGGTGGTGTTTGATGTTGAGTTGGAACTGACTCATAGCTGACTCTCCAGCAAGTTTTCAGAGGCTGTAAGTGGAATAGAAGGCGATTGCCCCTCTCTTCCTCAGAGCAGCTGAAAGATTTGAACCACTCGCCTTTGGGTTGGCAACACTTTACCTCCAGGCCCCCAGAACTCCCTCGCTGCTGCTATAGCTTATGTTTAGCATTTCTGTTACTAATTCCCAGCTTTCAAGACTGAATCACATCTGATGATACACAGGTTTAATGTGTTTTATTTCCTGTGTTTATAAAGACAGAATGTGCAGTGGTTTCATATTGCATCGCGTCTTGTTATAACCCATTTTCTAATTGGAAAAAATAACTCAAAGCGATGGGAGGCAGCAACACCGTTTTGCACTTCTAAACTTGCATAACTGGTTATTTGAACCATCTGTAACTGGTAGCTCTATTTTTCTTCCTCTGCTGTTTTGTTGGATCTCTCTTCTCTGTGCCTTGGACACATCCTGAGCAGATCTGGTGGCTTTCCAATCACTTTGGGGGCATTCAAACAGTCTTCTTTCCCCCCAGATGTTTAAAATACAATCCAGAAGAAAACAAAGCTCTCATCCATTTCAAAGAGCATTCTCTTCCTCAGCTCAGAACCCCTGTGCAGAGTGAGGACTTGATGTGGGGGAAAAGGCATGTGGTCTGGGGTGTCCCTCCTCCTTGTTCTGTCTTTTCTCCTTCTCTCACTTGTCCTGGCCCCAGTGAACTTCTGGGGAATGTCCTTGGAGCTTGGGGGAAAGGATGGCTACAGTCAATGAGATGGAAATTTCTTGGTAGGGCACTGAGGATGGGGCAAAGTCTCAGAGCGGTGGACATGTTTAGCACTTACTTCATATGTGAAACCAGAGAACCCTTCAGATGGCTGTGTTTGCCAGTACTGCCCAGAGGACATGCCCCTCACCAAACCAGGGCTGACGGCTTTAATAGGGAAGCCCCAGCGTCCTGAGACACTTCCATCAGCCAGAGTTGCCAGTAGGGGAAGCTTCTGTGAGACTAGACGGCTCAGGTCAGTTAGGATGATAGGATTCTGAGATGGTAGATTCTAGGGGAAGCACCAAACTGTCAAATAGAAGAAAGAATGTGCTAATTGCCATAATAACATTATAGGAAAGCAAGTGGATGAAGTTACCTTAATGGACAATAAGGCCAGAATGACCACTAGCTGGTCTTGATCCTCAGGAATTTGTGGCGATGATGAATAGACTAAAAAATGTGTTACTGGACTGTCCTTGCCACCGAGTCAGAACCAGCTCCCAGCAGAAACTCCAGCGGGTTTTTCAAAGACTGTAATCCTATGGGAGGAAATTACCCATCTTTTCCCCAAGGAGCCAATAGTAGATTCTAACCGCTTGCCTTTGGGTTATCAGCTCAGCTCCTTACCCACTAAGCCACCAGAGCTTCCTTATGCTTTACTGTTGTTTTTGTTGAGTACCATCGAGTCAGAGCCAACCCATAGCTGACCCTCCAGTGGGTTTTCAGAGGCAGCAAATCACATGGGAGGAGACTGCCCATCCTTCTCCAGGGATGGAGCAGCTGGTAGATTCGAACAGGATGCCTTCAAGACTGCAGCACAGCACAGCACAGCACAGCACAGCACAGCACAGCACAGCACAGCACAGCACAAGATATATGGGCAGACGGTAAGAGTATTCCTTGACTTATCATCCAAAAGAAAACTTGAGTGAATTAGCCTTCATGGTTAAAAAAAAATAATTCTAATCTCTTATGCAGTTTCAAGAACGGAGGCAGGTTTTGGAGTAGCGTGGTCCACGAATAGGAAACAGGGAGGACTTTATGGTAGGAGATATGTCCGCGCTGATGAGGATGGTGCAGCAGAGTTCAGAGTTCATGGGGTCACTGTGAGTCCGACTCCACTCAATGCCACCTAATGACAATAACAACCTTATAGTAAAAACCAAGTAGAAACATCTAAAACTCCGCCCTGATTCCCACCCCAGGACCAAGATAGTGTATGGAAAGCAACATCCTGCAGTGACTATGTTGCACTGGAGGAGGCACAGGAAGCAAGGTGAACGGAGGTAGGGTGCTCTCCACAGTAACTCATTCAACTCACTGATACTCATCGAATACGGAACTCGTGCTTAAACTAGGTGGATAAAACACACACACACACACCCCAAAAACCCCAAACAAACCCAAAATAAAAGTAGGTGCATCATGGCACATGACAATGAACATGATAATCTGGATATTCTGAACACCGGTTCACTATGTCGAGGACACCAGGTCACTAGGACCCAGAAGCACAAAGTGTCTAGAGCCCTCAATGACTGGGTAAAGCATATGCAGCCAAGGTGTTAAAAGGTACATCTCACAAGATTTTAGGGCCCTGAAACCAATGTGATATTTCAAGGATCTTGGTTTAAGCCCAAAGTTGGCAAGATTTGGTCTTTGGACCAGCCCCTGCTAGAGCCTTTGAACACCTCATAATTGAAGAATAGTTTCTATATTTTAAAGTAGTTAAAATCAAAAGGAGATGAACCTTTTGTGACTTGTATTATGTAAAAGTAAAATCTTTATGCTTTTAAATTAAGTTTCATTGCAACACAACCAAGTTCATTCATTTACATATCATCAATGGCTGTTTTCAAAATGACAGTGTTGAATGGTTGTGACAGTAACCATATGGAGAACTCTTGGCACTTCATGCTTCTTGGCATGATGGTGAAGTTATAATTCAATAGCATTTCAAGCACTAAATGTACCATTATACCATGATCTTTATTTTGTTTTGTTTTATTTTACTATCATTACTAATGCATAGTTTTCATGCCTAAACAAGAAAAATGGACTTCAAATGTCATACTTACAAGTCACTGTGGTTTATTTTGTTATTGAATTAGATGGGAACACATTATGTTTATTATACAATTAAGCTATAACGGTGCCAAAAGAACACAAAATATGTGAACATTACCAGATGAAGACTCGTCATAATCTCCCTAACTCACAGAAAAGCAGTAGTAAGAAAAAAAAAATTAGACATTTTCAAGTGGAATGTCTGCTTGTCTGGGGCAAAGAAGAAAATTCAAGACACATGAGAATAGTTACTCCAAAGGACAAATGGGCCACTTGAAACTTAGCTCCATGGACTGTAAGACCAGAAGGACCAGGTGGTGCCTGGCTACCACTGCAGACCACTCTCAAAGAGACCACAGTAAAAGGTACAGGACAGAGTAGGAAAAAAGGTAAAGCCAAACTTAAAAATCAGAAAATAATCCAGTCCGATTGAGACTGATGGGAACTTTAGGACTATGGCCCTGCTAGCCACCTGTCAAGTCTGGAAAAGAATTTGCTCTCAGGAGGCTCAGTATTCAATCTACAAATAGATTGATTTATAAGGTGGATATATGCTTCTTTTCTTATTGTTTGCTCTTTTTACTAAGGCACTTGCCTGTCAGTTTGCTGTACTAGGTAGCTTGTGGGTGGCTGTGAAGCTGGAAGTTAGGCCACTGCTGTTTCAAATGCCAACAGTCACCCGTGGTGGACGGGTTTCAGCAGAGCTCCCAGATTAAGACAGACTAGAAAGAGTGGGCCATCCACTTCTGAAACACTGTTATTGTTGTTAAGTGCCATTGAGTTGCTTGTGACTCATAGCAACCCTATGTACAACAGCCCTAAACCCTGCTCTATCCTGTGCCAATCGCACTGTCTCTGACACACCCATCCCGATTACCCCAGCCACTGAATCAATCCACCTCATAGAGGGTCTTCCCCTCCTGCGCCGTCCTTCCACCCTCCCAAGCATGATGTCCCTCTCTAAGGACCTATCTCTCCTTAAAATATGTCCAAAGTATGTCAGACGAAGCCCCAGAATCCTTGCCTCCAAGGAGCAGCCTGGTTTAACCCTCTCTAGGATGAATCTGTTTGTTTTCTTGGCAGTCCACCTGAAATAGTAGGCCTTGAAAAAGTCTATGAACAATAGAGAAATATGGATAGCTATAGTATTAGAGGTAGAACCCAGATTGGAAGTCACTTAAAAAATGAGAACTGCAGCAAGGAGCTCAAGTATGTCAGAGATGATGAAGACGGCACAGGATAGGACAGGGCTCAGATCTATCATTCAGAGGGTTGCTATGAGTCATACTCTCTCTCCACCTGACAGCACTAACAATAGCAACAGTTACAACATATCTTTTTTTTAAGAGCATATTCTTTCCATGTAATTTCCCCCCCATACAGTCATTGTTGCACATTTTCCTCCCTGCCTCCCTGATTTGTTTTTCTCTTTGAAGAAAAAAATTCTTTCATTGTTATACAATCCCACCCCTGATTCCACAGTCCACCTTAATATGGATTTCTTTTTTTGGAATCTTGTCATGACAATAATGCCTAATCATATATTCCTTTTAAACAGTTCTCTCCCTCATCTGTTTCAATGCAGTATATATTATTTATCCCCTCTTTTCTTAGGTTCCCCCAACCCCGATGTCAGTCCCATTTTACAACAGTGGCATTATGTAGTATTTGTCCTTTTGTGACTGAGATATTTCACTCAGCATAATGTCCTCCAGGGTCACCCATTTTGAATAATATTGCATGAGTTCCTTGTTTTTCAATGCAGCATAGTATTCCATTGTGTGAATATACCACAGCTTCTCCATCCATTCATCTCTTGATGAGTAATCATTAATTAAAAAACCGCATTTGAATAAAAAAAAAAGGGGAAAAAACCCAAACCACGACTATAGAATGGGAGCTTAAGACCAAGAAGTTCAGCTTCACATTTCATTAATCCACTGAAAAGAGTGCTTTTAATTTTATTTAAATAATTTTGAATAAGGACCCAGGAATAGATGGTATACCAACTGAAATATTTCAGCAAACAGATGCTGCCCTGGATGTGCTCACCAAGTTGTGCCAAGAAATCTGGAGAACAACCACTTGGCCAACTGACTAGAAGAGATCTATATTTGTTCCCATCCCAAAGAAGGGTGACCCAACAGAGTGTGGAAACTATAGAACAATCTCATTGATTTCACATGCAAGCAAGATTCTACTGAAGATTATCCAAAAACGACTAGAACAGCACATCAGCAGAGAACTGCCAGAAGTCCAGGCTGAGTTTAGAAGGGGTTGTGGTACTAGGGATATTGTAGCTGATGTTAGATGGCTCTTAGTTGAAAGCAGGGAATAAGAGAAGAATGTCTATCTGTGTTTCATTGATTATGCAAAGGCGTTTGACTGTGTGGATCATAACAAACTGTGGCTGACTCTGAGAAGAATGGAAATCCCAGAACACTTGATTGTTCTAATGAGAAACCTATACTTAGACCAAGAGGCAGTCGTCAGAACAGAGCAAGGGAACACTGCATGGTTCAAAATTGGGAAGGGTGTATGCCAGGGATGTATCCTATCACCATACCTTTTCAACCTGTATGCAGAACAGATTATCCAGGAGGCTGGCCTCTATGAGGAGAAATGTGCTGTCAGGATTGGTGGAAGATCTATTAACAATCTGTGTTATGCAGATGACACAACCCTGCTTGCTGAAACTGAGGAGGACCCGAAATGCTTGCTGTAGAGGGTCAAGGACAACAGCCTCCAATATGGATTGAGGCTCAATGTCAAGAAGACAAAGATTCTCACCACTGGACCAATTGGCAGCATCAGAATGGATGTTGAAGAGATTGAGATTGTTAACAACTTTAGTCTGCTTGCCTCCATGGTCAACACTCTTGACACCAGTAGCCAGGAAATAAAAAAAAGTATTGCGATGGGAAAGTCTGCTGATAGGACCTCTCCAGGGTGCTGAAGAGCAATGGTGTCACTCTGGAGACTAAGGTGCATGTGATACAGGCTTTGGCCTTTGCAATCACTTGTTATGCAGAGTGTTGACCAGGACAATGATTAAGGAGGATAGAAGGAGAATTGATGCCTTTGAGCTGTGGTGCTGGAGAAGAGTACTGAATGTATCCTGGACTGCCAAGAAAACAAACAGATTCATATTGGAGAGGGTTAAACCAGGCTGCTCCTTGGAAGCAAGGATTCTGGGGCTTTATCTGACATACTTTGGACGTGTTGTAAGGAGGGACAGGTCCTTGGAGAGGGACATCATGCTTGGGAGGGTGAAGGGACGGCACAGAAGGGGAAGGCCCTCTATGAGGTGGATTGATTCAGTGACTACAGGAATCGGGATGGGTGTGTCAGAGGCAGTGAGATTTGAACAAGATAGAGCAGGGTTTAGGGCTGTTGTACATAGGGTCGCTATGAGTCGCAAGCAACCCGATGGCACATAACAACAGCAACATCATTTTTTTAAAAACCAAACAAAAAAACGTTACACTAGGAAGATAAGACACTGCAAAACAATCAACCAACCTCTAAAGATCAAGGGCTCAATTTACTGCAAAGACATTCAGAAGCTAGGAAAACGTATGAGGGAAGGAGGACTGGAAACAGAAAACAGAAGTGAGATGAGTGATGGCATATGGTGGGAATTGAAAGTAGTGATGTGAAACAAACCATGCATGATCTGTTGAGTGGAAGATTCATTTTCTCTGTAAACCTTCACCCAAATCTCTCTCATTCTGTCCTTTGCTCTCTCACACACATACATGCCCATGCATACACACTACAAGAAATGAGTATCTCATTACAACAGGAGTTAAAATAGAAATGAGGCTACAATCAAGCATTTTTTAAAAGCCATTCACCAGTGGTATGGCTTAAATTGTGCTCGATTGCAGCAACTAAAGGAATGTATCTACAGTAAACAAACTCGTCTAAGATTTTTCGACTTTTCAGAACATTTGCCTGAAAAATTGGGGATATTGGGAACAACAATAATAGGTAGGATTTATTTTTTTAAATCAAGCTAAAGCAAGCCAAATTATTCCATGTGTTTTTCCTTTACTCTTGATGAGTCAACACTTCTGATACTTCTCAGCTGTTTGTTTATGGAGTCAATGTGGAGATTGAAGTGACTGAAGAATTAGCCTCAGTGATGAGTCTGTGTGGGGAAAACTACAGGAAGAAATATTCCAGAGAAAACTAAGACAATCTGTGCGTGCAGACTCAAGTGAGATTCGTAAAGATGTGCTATAACTGATAGTGGGGGAAATGTGGGGAGCAGGGAAAAAGCTTAGCTGAAAAATTTACAAATCTATCCTGCACTATTGACACAAAGCATGATAAAAACGAGCACTCGACCCTCTTGGAGACTTAGCTATCTTCCATTCCATTAATGTTTACAGGAAACAAAAGCAGTTCTCTGACCTGTGCTATAGAGTAGCAGCTTGATGGCTTAGCAGCAGGCAAGTTCAGTTGTGATCTGTTGAACTCAGGGTCAAGGTCTAAACTTTTCTGAACAAAAGAACTGGGCTTGGTTACTGTCATTAAATATTGAAAGACATTGGAATTTCTTTGTCTGCTTTTTCTGTATGGTATGGTATGGAGATTCTTGGTCTTTTAGGGATATAAGCTGACACGTGACAGATGAAAGGATATACTATTTGGGATTTGCTTTAAAAAAGGAAAGGAGTGGAAAGTGAAGCCTGTAAAAAAATCAAATCCTGTTGCCTACAAATGAAAATTACAGGTGGATGAAAATTACAGGTACGTTACATTTGATACGCTACTGTATTTTATGTGAAATTTTCTATAGTACAAGGTCAGAAAGAGGATATTAATTATTATAGCAGACAGAGAAATAAGACCTTGATTGCAAGGTTATTGAGTTGACCTGAAAAGAGGTCAATGAATGAATTATTATTTTTTTTAAAAAAAGTGAACTGGGGGCGTGGGTGGAGGGATAGGAGGGGAAATGTACAAACAAGAAGTGAAATAAAATCCAACTTTACTGTAAACTTTCATTAAAATAAAAATGAAAATGAAAATTTTTATCTTAAAAAAATCAAGAAATAATCAGGTGGGCAATGAAATTCTCAATGTTGGGCACCTGTGGGAAATGACTGCAAACCAGAGGTTCTGCAGGAGTGAGTCAAGCAGGGGTTGGGGTGAGCTCTCAGAGGGCAGAAAAGTAGAGTCCACTGAGTAAGGACGGAGGAATCCTGTGGAAAATCTCCAGCCTTTGGAGAGTGCCCACACATGCCTCTCCCGGTTGACCAAGGACTCAGCTGACTGAGAACAAAGCCTTTGAGACTGATTACTCATGCCTTTCACTCATTTGCTTCCAGGGAACAGATAGGCTGGAATTCCAAACTTCCTGGGAGAAGTCTGTGAAGATGGAGTAACAGACCCCCAAACCTTTGCAAACTCAAAAAGAAAGGAAGAAGAGGTGGCTTTGGAAGCGTGGAGACCCTTGACTGAGACCAAAGGTAGTCGGAATGATAAAAGCAAGGACTCGTCCACATCCATGCCCTGTATAATCCTTCACTATCTGGTTTAAAAGGGAAAATGAAGGAGAAAATAAGCAAATGCTCACAAACACAAAATGTTGTGCTTGGTATCGAGGTATCTCCAAAGCCTGTTGTTGCTGGTAGATGTTATTGAGTTGGCTTTGACTCATAACAATCCCATGAACAAGAGATCTGAACCTTCGGCATCATCCTCGCCGTCTCTGATACACTCAAGCCTGTTGCTATAGTTACCATGTCATTCCATCATGTTGATGGTCCTCCTCTCTTTCTCTGCCCCTCCACCTTTCCCAGAATGCTGTCTTTATCCGAGGACTGGTCCCTCCTGACCACATGCCCTGGGAATCTGAGACCACATTTCACCATCCTCGCCTCTAAAGAGGCAACCCTGGTTGCAGCTCTTCAAAGCCTAGAGCCCATGAAGCCCGGGTTAAGAGTTAACAGACGAAAGTCTTGGTTATAGAAACTTCAAAGGGTTTTGAAACGGCACTGCTGTTGAGTACAGTGTGCCTATTTCAGGAAACAAGTGCAGACACATTCAGGATTCTCGTCTGCCCTAGGAGAACGTCCACACGACGAGAACGTACCTGGTATGAGGAGACGTGTCCACATGGAGACGTGCTGGCAGCACCCTCTGAAAGAAAGAGCTCACTGCTTGGCGTGGCACGTCTGAGCATCTGTGAACACATCTCACCTGAAACGACGCTCAGTTAGCTCACACCCTCCACAATTACCATTAGTGCTTTTGTTTCAGCATTCAAGTCAATTCAGGCAACATTTTACAATGCACCCAGATGTGTGATAAAACCAAAAATATTACCGAAACATAGCCCTTAGCTTGGAGGCATTTATCTAGAACGGAGAATGTGAATGGATGGCTCTTCCAATCTCTGAATTCTCTCTTCAACTTTAATACCCTTCTTTTTCTTCTGCCCCCTACGTCAGTTATAGCAAGCATGCCTACTTCCTGTGTATTATCCTCAGTTAATGCCTCTTTAGCCTGGAAGCAGGAGTGGCATCCACTTCCAAAATGGCTTGCCTCCGGAAACTCTATGTACGAACAGTGCTCAGGCTGTTCGTTCATAGGGTTGCTATGAGTCGTCTAAGACTCAACGGCATCAAACAACAACAACAATGCCTCTTTATCTTCAAGACCTCAACTCTGAAACTCTCATTGGACATGAACTCTTATTCTCCTGTCTTTCTCATTCCGGGCCCTCTTTTCTTGACTTTGATCATAGACTCCAGACCCCCTGAATACGTATCTCCAAGTTTCCAGCTCTGTCTTCACTTCCAGTATACCCTTACATTCTGGTATGTGAGGTGACCAAGGTCCACTAGATGGCAACAGAGTCCCAACTAAAGTAGCTGTCCACCAGTTTGGGCACCAAGTGTGACCGCCCTGAAGTCGATTACAACTCAGCAATCCTATGATCTGTGACTCTGAGTCCTGCCATGTCCTGTGCCCTTCTTCTCACCTCTGATAGACTTTTGAAGAGACAAGGCAGTAGTGAAATAAAGCAAAGGATAGAAAGTTAGTGATTTGAAAAGGACAAGATCTCAAGGCCAAGGCCAATCAGAGAGGTGGGAGGTAAGTACTAATTATATTTAAACAAGAGACTAGCATCCCTGCTTTGAAGCATTGCCTCCTTTACTACTTGGAAACACTTTCCACTTAAGGGTCAGAGTTCTTTGACTTTCAATTTTAATGTTCTTCTTCTGATGCTACAAACTTCCGGAAAGTCTTCATTCTTAGTTGACTCGCCAACTCCCAATGTCCCGTAAAATCAGCCTCCTGGCTCCCTCCGAGCAAACAGAGTCTTGTATAGAAAGTGAGTTCAAACCTCAGTTCATCATATACCAACTTAATGGTGATGAGGTCAAAGCCACCCAGCTCTCCTTTCTCTCAGCTTTCAATAACTCCTGGTGGCATTTCTCACAGAAATAATTCCAAATCCTTCCCATTGCCTGAAATTTCTTACTGTATTCCTGCTTTCCCAAGCCCAGAAGATACCCTCACATCTTTCTCTACCAAGAGGGCTCTGCTCCTTGGACACATCTCACTACAGATACAACCGCATCCTCTATGGAGTATTTTGAACTGGATCATTACAGGTTTCACCTGCTCCAAGGTAAACTAGTCCCAGTGGATGTTCTTGGTAGAATGCCTGCCTTCCATATGGAAGACCTGGGTTCAATTTCCAGCCAGTGCGAATCTACCCCCAATAGTTTGTATATTGTTATGGTCACCAAAGAATTTTCAGTGAAGTTTGCAGACTAAAACAGATTAGAGAGAGCAGCCTAGCAACCTGCTTCCAAAAACCAAGTAATTAGAATGTTATAGATCATGATCGTTCAGGTCTTAAACATCAGATTAAATTGTTGGCCCCCAAAGTATATGTCAACCTGCCTAGTCCATGATTGTCACGTGATGGGCATGTATTTTTCTTTCTTTTTTTTTCTATAATTATATTTTATTAATTTTCATAAACATTTACAGAGATTTTGGGTTTCCATTCATTCATTGTTGCACTATTCTCTCTACCCTTCTCCCAGTTTGTTCTTGTCCAAATGCCACAGTCCTGGTCAAAGCCAGTTCTGATTAATCTTCTTTGTCAGTGTGTCCTTTGCCATTCCCTATCACTCCTCCCTGAGAGAGACTTCACCCTGAGTCATAAGGAAAAGGGGATGGCGTATTCTCTTAGCTACTTCCTGCTGAAAAGGGACACTGTGGGTTTCAGGGTGAAGATCTTCTCTCACTACTCTAAAGGGCCCCTTTGGCAGTAGGAAACACATAGACTATTATGGAGATTGATTTTGGAATTTAGATGCACTCTTATTGATTGTGCTTAGCCGTACATGTTCATATCCTTGAAGATGTATCATGGGGGTGTTGCAACCTAGAAGACACAGATTTGACTGTTACACATAGATCAATGGAATAGAATTGAGAATCCAGAGATCAACCCATCTATCTATGGTCAACTGATTTTTGACAAGGAGATGAAATCAGTGAAGTGGGGAAACGACAGCCTTTTTAACAAATGGTGTTGGCAAAATTGGAAAAATATCTGCAAAAGACTCAAGCAAGACCCACACCTCACTCCATACACAAAAACCAACTCAAGGTGGATCATGGACCTAGGACTAAAACCAAGGACTATAAAATTCATTACAGAAAAGCTAGGAACAACACTAGAAGTCCTAATCCACAACATAAACAGTCTTCCCAGTATCCTGGAAAACCTACAACCAGGAGAAGATAACATAGATGAATGGGATCTTCTAAGACTCAAATCCCTATGCACATCCAAAAACTTCTCCAGTAGGGTAAAAAGGGAAGCCACTGACTGGGAAAAAGTATTCGGTAATAACATATCAGATAAGGGACTTATATCCAGAATTTATGAAATACTTGAGCACCACAACAAGATAAAGGTAAATAATCCAATAGAAAAATGGGCACAGGGCATGTATTTTTCAAGGCAGTGACATAAATTAGAGTTCTTCAAGATCTAACAGTTTGTTCTGGACTAGCTGATTATGAATCATTCCCAGATCACTCCCTGTTCAACAAACAAAAAGGAATTTTTAAGTTGGCAACATTGTAGAAGGGACCTTGGTGTCAGAATGCTTTCACCCTATGCTGATATCCACTAAGGTTCCCCCTCGGCATTCTTGTCTCACTCAGAGGACTACCTGGATTGATTTGAACTGATTTAATTGGAGATACTGGGAACTTTTGCCAAAACTGCATATAAAATAGGACTATAACTTCTTCATGAGTCTAATAACGTTCGATGCTGTCACGGCATGCAGGCTGTGGATCTATACGGGTAAGAGGCTCTGCTTTCTGGAGGCAAAGATGACAAAGCTTTGTGTCTCATCCTGTGAACATACGGCTCGGCAAGGCTGTATTCCTTAGAAAGGGGTATCGTGCTCTGAACGGTCAGGGAAGGAGAGGAAAACCCCAACCGAATGGATTGACCCAGTGACGTGACTGCAGCTATGACTCAAGTGGGTAAGAAAAAATGAGGATGGCTTAGGATAGGGTTCAGGTTCATGGGACCACTGTGAGTCATATTTAATTTGACAACACCTAACAACAACAACAAGGCACCACCCCTCACCGCCCGTGCTTCCAGGCCTGCTGGCACCTGTAGAACTCCTAACTTAGCCATGCACTTGGGGCTCCCTCAGCAGCCTGGTGGCTGCCTCCTTCACAGACCGGAGCGGGGCTTCCATGAGACAGAGTTCAGGGCAAGCAGAGCTTGCAGCCCGGTGCTTGCTCAGCCTTTTGGAGACAGAGCTTGGCAACACCCCACACAGATAACAGAGCAGGGAGCTAATCAGAGGAAACTGTAGCTCCAATTTTTCAAGGCAAAAAAGTCCAGAAGAGTTAAAAAAAATCACCTGTCCTGATACATGGGTAGATGTATTCATAAATATGTTAAAAGTACAAGTGTATTCACAGATGGGAGCAGATGAAATTACCCACAGTTAAGTGTAAATACAAACATGCGCTTTCTGCGGGAGAACACTGCCGGGGAAGCATGGCAAAAGTGTTTCTTCCCACCACCGCCAGGTCGACGTCAGAGTCTCCTAAAGAGCCCCAACAGCTGCGGAAGCTGTTCATCGGGGGGCTGAGCTTCGAAACGACGGATGAAAGTCTGAGGAGCCATTGTGAGCAATGGGGGATGCTCACGGACTGTGTGGTAATAAGAGATCCAAATACCAAGCCCTCCAGAGGCTTTGGCTTTGTCACGGACTCAGCTGTGGAAGAGGTGGATGCAGCCATGAAAGCAAGACCCCACAAGGTGCATAGAAGGGTGGTGGAACCCAACAGGGCTGTCTCCAGAGAAGATTCTCAAAGACCGGGTGCCCACTTAACTGTGAAAAAGATCTTTGCTGGTGGAATTACAGAAGACACTGAAGAACATCACTTAAGAGGTTATTTTGAACAGTACAGGAACATTGATGTGTTTGAAATCATGACTGACCGAGGCAGCAGCAAGAAAAGGGGCTTTGCTTTTGTAACTTTTGTTGACCATGATTCTGTAGATAAAATCATTATTCAGAAATATCATACTGTGAATGGTCACAGCTGTGAAGTGAAGAAAGCCCTGTCAAAGCAAGAGATGGCCAGGGACTCTTCCAGCCAGAGAGGTCGAAGTGGTTCTGGAAACTTTGGTGGTGGCCGTGGAGGCGGTTTTGGTGGGAATGACAACTTTGTTTGAGGAGGAAACTTCAGTGGATGAGGTGGCTTTGGTGGCAGTTGTGGGTGGAGGATATGGGGGCAGTGGAGATGGTTATGATGGATTTGGTAATGATGGAAGCAGCTTTGGAGGTGGTGGAAGCTACAGTGATCTTGGCAATTACAACAATCAATCTTCAAATTTTGGACCCATGAAGGGAGGGAACTTCGGAGGCAGAAGCTCTGGCCCTTACGGTGGTGGTCAATATTTTACCAAAGCACGAAACCAAGGTGGCTGTGGTGGTTTAAGCAGCAGCAGCAGCTATGGCAGTGGAAGATAATTTTAGGAACTGCCAGGAAACAAAGCTTAGCAGGGAAGGAGAGCCAGAGAAGTGACAGGGAAGCTACAGGTTACAACAGATTTGTGAACTCAGCCTAGCACAGTGGTGGCAGGGCCTAGCTGCTACAAAGGAGGCATGTTTTAGACAATACTCATGTGTATGGGCAAAAAACTCGAGGACTGCATTTGTGACCAATTGTATAACAGGTTATTTTAGTTTCTGGTCTGTGGAAAGTGTAAAGCATTCCTAAAACAAGGGTTTAAATGTAGAATTTTTTTTTTTTTTTACCCATGCTGTTGATTGCTAAATGTAATAGTCTGGTCATGACACTGAATAAATGTCCTTTTTTAAAAATCAAACAAGCAAACAAAACATGTGAGTGCAGGTGTGTATATTCATTGAAGACACAAGTATAGATACCCCGGAAACATAAGCAAACAACTTCTGTCAGGTTTTGAGCTGTGTTCTCCATTCGCAGGTATATAATAATGTAATGTGGGAGCTATGTTATGATCCCCCAGGATGTAACAAACCACACAGTTGCAGATGAATTAAGAGTGGAATACAACACCCTTGACCCTCACCATGACCCTGACAGATGTAAGCAGTGTTTCCCTCAAGTGTGACCTATAACACCTGGGCCTAGTGGTAAGAAGCTGTGCTGCAATGCAGGAGACATGCCTTTCAGACCCACCAGCTGCTTCACAGGAGAAAAATGGGCAAACTCCTCTCATATGGTTACCTGGCTCTGTAAACCTGCTGAAGAGTCAGCCATTGGTCAGTTCTGACACAATGGTACACCACAACAACTGAGACAAGGGAGGGAAGGGACCAGCAAAGAATCTGGACCTCAGTACCACCAAGAGATAATCACAGGTCTAGGGCGTGTCCTTTTAGCCCACGAGCCCCTGCTTGAGAAAGTTCCTTGACCCAGTGAAGACCAGGACACTTGAAGATCTCCAAGAAATCCCTGGGCTGCTGAGGCTGAAGGACCCAGCATTGTCCTCCTGGCCTGACAAAGAGAGGGCATTCCCTTAAAGTCACACCCTGAATTTCTACTTCTAGCCTCCTGGATGTGAGAGAATATATTTCCTTTTGGTAAAGCCACCAATTGTGGTGTCTCTGGTACAGCAGCATTAGATAATGAGGATGTTTTAAAACATTAGTGTTCTGAGTTTGACATTTTAGCAACACAGTTCATAGGGAAGCTCAGTCAATCGGTATAACATGGTTCACAAAATCGTGATGTGAATCCTAATGAAGTGAATATTACTTGGATCGTAAAAGCTGGTGGATGTCTAGCTAAGATACAACGTCAGGTCTCTCCTCAACAGGTGCAAAATAGATTTGAAGAAAGACAACTCCAAAATAGTAATTCCGTTGGGTGCAACTCATAGCAACCCTATGAACGACAGATCGGAATACTGTTCTACCCCTCACCATCTTCACAATCTCTGACACACTCAAGCCCATTGCCACAGTCACCATGTCAACTCACTTGGTTGAGAGTCTTCCTCTCTCTCGCTGATCCACTCCGCCTTTTCAAGCATGATATCCCTCTCCAAGGAGTCACCTCTCCTAGCAGCCTGCCCAAAGTATGTGAGATGAAGCTTTACCATCTTTGCCTCCAAGGGACACTCTGGCTACACATTCTCCAAGACTGTTTGCTCTTTTGGTAGTTCGTGGGATTTTCAGCACTCCTCCAATACCATAGTTCAAAGGCATTAATGATTCTTTTATCCTCCATACTTATTTTCCAGCTTTCAGATGCATAATAAGTAACTGAAAAGACCATAGTGTGAATCAGGCACACTTTGTCCTCAAACTGACATCATTACCCTCAATAATTTACAGAGTTCACTGACTGCAGACTTTCTCAGTGTAATACATTTCCTGATCTCCTGATTGTTGGTGCCAAGTATATTGATTGTGGATCGAAGATGAAATTGTTGACAATCTGGATCCTTTTTCCATCCATTGTGATATTGCCTATTGGTCCAATGGCAAGGATTTTTGTTTTCTTGATGTTGAGATACTAGGAAGAAACTCAACAAAGACACAGAAGAAATATACAATTAACCAGCTAAATCACACATTCTTCTACAGTGAACATTAGTTACTGATATCAGCTGAATCTTGGTTGAAAGCAGAGAGTACCAGAAGGATGTCGCTTTGTGTTTTATCGACCATGCATGCAAAGGCATTTGACTGTGTGGATTATTACACATTGTGGCTGATATTGAGAAAAGTGAGAATCCCAGAACCCTTGATTGTGTTCACAAAAAAGCTATTGTCCAAACAGAGCAAAGAAACACTGCATGGTTCAAAATCTAGAAAGGAGTTGTCAGGAGCGCATTATTTCTTCATACATTTTCAATCTATATGTTGAACAGATCATTCAAAAGGCTGGACTTTATGAAGAAGAATGTGACATTAGGGTTGGAGGAAGACCCATCAACAACCTGCATTGTGCAGATGGCACAACCTTGCTTGCTGAAACTGAGGAGGACCTGAAGTGTTTGTTAAAGAAGATCAAGGACTACAGCCTTTGATATGGATTGAATCTCAATACCAAGAAAATAAAATCCTGACTACCAGGCCAATAGGCAGCATCATGATAGATGGAGAAAAGATGCAAGTTGTTAATGATTTCATCTTGCTTGGATCCACAATAAATATCCTTGGCACTGTTGTTTTTATGTGCTGTCGAGTCACTTGTGACTCATAGCAACCCTATATACAACAGCTCTGAACCCTGTTCTGTCCTGAGCCAACCTTATTGTCTCTGACACACCCACACCCATTACTCCAGTCACTGAGTCAATCTATCTCATCCAGGGTCTTCCTCTCTTGCGCTGTCCCTCCACCCTCTCAAGCTTGATGTCTCTTTCCAAGGACTGGTCCTTTACTTTCAACATGTCCAAAGTATGTCAGATGAAGCGTCAGATTCCTTGTCTCCAAAGAGCAGCCTGGTCTCACCCTCTCTAGGATGAATCTGTTTATTCCCCTAGAAATCCATGGGATATTCAACACTCTTCTCTAGCACTACAGTTCAAAGGCATCAATTCTCCTTCTATCATCCCTCATCATTGTCCAGCTTTCTGATGCATAGCAAGTAATTGCAAAGACCATGGTCCAGATCAGGCGCACCTTAGTCTCCAGACTGACATTGTTGTTTTGCAGTACTCTGGAAAGATCTGTGATAGCAGATTTTCCCGATGCAATTCATCTTTTGATTTCCTGGCTGCTGGTACCAAGAGTACTGAAATCAAAAGAATGGTTGCATTGGAAAAATCTTGTCAGGGACCTTTCCAGAGTGCTAAGGAGAGACAATGCCAGTCCAAAGGCTAAGATACACCTGATTTGGGCCATGGTCTCCTCATTCACTGGCCAGGGTCTCCTCATTCACTTGCCGTACATCTGAGAGCTGGACAATGAATAAGGATGACAGAAGAAAAATTGATTCCTTTGAGTTGTGGTTGGAGAAGAAGAGTATTGAACATGCCAGGGACTGCCAAGAGAACAAACAGGTCTGTCCTAGAGAGGATGAAAGCAGTTTGCTACTTTAAGGCAAAAGTTTTGAAATTCCATCTCACATGCTTTGAGCTTGTTGTGACCATTCCTTGGAGAGGGACAAAATGCTTGGGTGGGTGGGTGGTCAGTGCAGGAGAGTAAATCCTGGATGAGTTGGATTGACTGTGGCAATGAGGTAAGTGGGTCAGAAACAGTGAGGTTGGCTCAAGATAGGACAAGGTTCAGAGCTATGGTTGATAGGATCACTGTGAATTAGGGTTTGAAGTTGTCAGTGATTTAATTTTACTTGGCTCTGCCATCAGCACCCATGGATGACAGGAGCAGTCAAGAAATGAACAGACGTGCTGCAGTGGAAAAATCTGCTGTTGATGACCGCTCCAAAATGCTAAAGAGCAAGGGTATCACGTTAGCCATAGCTCTTGCCTTGGAGGGAGAGGCAACAACAACAAATGTGCCTTGTATGGAGATGGCAAAAGTCTAGAATCCATAAAGACAGGATGAGGAAAACTCACATGCCAAGTCATGGTGTCTGGCCCTCGGCCCATGACTCAACAAATGACGTGGGTGTGTTTGGATATAGAAATGCCAAGGGCAGAGACACAGCCCAAGCAGAAACCAACCCAGTGAGGTAAGGGTGGCACCTGTGGAGAGGTCTAGAGAAGGATGTGTTCTAATGTTTTCTGGTCCTTGAGACCAGAAAAAGCCAAAGCTACAGCAATCTCTTTGTCAGAAACCCAAAAGCAGTGCCTGTGTGTTACCTGAACATTAGATTTTGGGAGAAGCAAGTAAGAACAATGAGAAAATAGTGTTATTTATAGAGGTTATTGTTGCCAGAGAGGTGCTCCTGACTCAGAGAGATCCTAAAACAGGATGAAACCACCTCTGGGGTTTTCAATACTGTGAGCATTATTCAAGTGGCCAGGCAGGCGTTTTTCCTTTGAAGTAGATAACTGACCTTCTGATTGTCAACCAGCCACTTAACTACTGTGTAACTGGAGTTCTTAGAAAGTCACTTTATTTTTATAACCACAACAGATGTTCTGGGGGCTTTTGAGAAACTCTTGGCATTTCTATATACTTTGCAATGCGTTCATTCCCTTCTTAATGGTGGAAATGAACACTCCTTTTTCTGTTCCTCTAAGCTTCAGTTCTGTTTCTTGGATGCTCTGAGGGGTTCTTGAGCAAGTTTTAGTAACTCACTCCAATTTTCTCCAAATTGCATGTTTTCCCATATCTACAAACTGATTTTCTGCATGGAAGCAGTGCTATTTGATAGTGACTTTTAATACAGAAAGAATAAAAAAATAATTTTATTATTTTTAATAGCAAAATTTAACAGAACAGCAAGCAACAAATGCTGGCGAGGTTGTGGAGAAACTGGAACCCTGATTCACTGTTGGTGGGAGTGTAAAATG
>NW_006399805.1:5248761-5255220 GCF_000299155.1 Elephantulus edwardii | reverse complement strand
AAGCCCAAAATCTCTGTAAATGTTTATGAAAATTAATAAAATATAATTATAGGAAAAAAAATAATTTTAAGTAAAATTTACATGACATTCTTCCTCAACTGATCTTTTCCATTCTGCTGGGAGCCTAGCACGGCATTCTTCTTTTCTTGAACTAAAGAGTCTTCTTTACTCCTTTTGAAATAATTGCAGCTGTGGTACAAAGAACTTTCTCTTCCCTGAGTAATTTGACAGTCATATGCCAACGTGACGTCCCTTCTTCCTCGAATACTCTTGTGTCTAATTCTTACAAATAAGGATTTTCTCCTATATAATTACATTACAAGCATGAAGATGAGGAAATTAACTTTAACACATGATGACCATCTAATCTCAGTCTCTATTCAAGTTTTTCCAGTTGTCCCAAGAGTGCCCTTTCGAGTAAAAAGATCCAGGTCAGAATATTCATCACACTTATCCATTGTAAGTCTTGGCTTCCTAGTAATAATATAATTAATATAATAATATAATATAATATAATATAATATAATATAATATAATATAATATAATATAATATAATATAATATAATATAATATAATATAATATAATATAATATAACATAACATAATAATATTTTGTATCGAGGTAGATAGAGATAGATATAGATAGATATAAATATATATAGTTAAGTCTGGGCAGAGGGAGCCAAAGAGAAGAATGAAGAATTCAGAACTCAAACGCTGATGGGCATACCTGCTGCTGATAAGAAGAGCAAACAGCCTTGCTTGTCTGGCTGAGCTAGCAGGTGGCTCATAAATCAGAGTGGAAAGTCCCTCCCTAAAGACTCTGTTTATAAAAATCCTCCCCAGTAAGTTCACAGTGTGACTTCCCCATTCTGCATCTTCAGGATGAGGAACTCAGCCGGAAGCCCCCCTTACCCCCACCCCCTTTAATAAAGCTGCATTAAGCTTTCTCTTGTTCGCTCTGATTTCTTCTTTAAGTCCACTAACCTAACATATATAAAATGTCATATGTATATATGACATTAAAGACGGGAGTTGTTTTCTCTCCCTTCAGGAAGCTAGAAATCTGAATTTAGATGTAGTTCTAGCAATTCCTTTCTTGTCTGTTTCAAAGTTTTGTCTCTGTAAGAAAACCTTGATATTCCTGAGCTTGTGTATATGTGTCTTTTTGCATCTATTCTGCTCTTTTTATCAATCAGAAATGATTGAGTTTAGAACCCACCCTATTGTGGAATGACGTTGCTAAAGTAACAAAAGCAAAACCTCTATTACCAAACAAAATTTGATTCTAGGAATAAAGGTTAGGATTTCTAGAAATATTTTGGAGGTGTGCATTGCATCTGTTCGTTGGTTTTAGGTGCCTTTGAGTCCATTCTGATTCCTCGCTATCCATGTATGGACAAGCAAAACAGTGTCCACACAATGTCCTGCGCCATCCTCATCCTTGTTGCTATTCTTGGCCTCACTGCTGCAGCTGCTGAGTTCATTCATTTCACTGAGAGCGTCTTCATATTTTTCCACGTTCCTCCTCCGGCTGCTAGAATCCTTCTCTAAGGACTTCTAATAACACAACCAAAATGGGTGTAAAGAAGCATTACCATCTTACCTTCTAAGGAACATTCTGAATGTGTTCGTCAAGGCAGATTTGTTCTTTACTCTGGATGCCAATGTTGTATTCAATATTCTTCCTCAACACCTTGATTAAAATGAATCGGTCTTCCTTATTCATTGTCCACCTTTTACATGCATTTGAGGCACTTGGAAACACCAGGCAGAGCTTGGTTCAGGCACGCCTTAGTCTTCCCACTGAGTTCTGGGGTTTTAATACTTTCAGGAAGTCTTTTCTAACGTACTTGCCCAGTGAAATATGACATTTGGTTTCTTCACCGCTGCTTCCATGGATATTGGTTATTAATCCAAATGAAACTAAATCCTTTACAACTTCAGACCTTTATCTCTCTATCATTTTGTCACTTATTAGTTCAGCTGGGAGGACTCTTCTATTTTCTTGATGTTGAGGTATCATCAATACTAAAGGTAAGGTGCACCTGATCCAGCCCATGGTCTTCACAATTACTTGCTATGCATCAGAGAGCTGGACAATGACTAAGGATAACAGAAGAAGAATAGCTGCTTTTGAGTTGTGGTGCTGGAGATGAGTCTTAAACATAGCAAAGAAAACAAATTGGTCTGTCTTGGAGATGGTGAAACCCAATTTCTCCTTGGAGGCTAGGATTTTGAAGCTTCATCTTACATACTTTGGGTATGAGGCCAGGAGGGACCGATCCTTCAAGAAGGACATCATGCTCGGAAGGCTGGAGGAACAGCACAGGAGAGGAAGACTCTGGGTGAGATAGATTGAGACAGTGACTAGGGCATTGGGAGTAGGTGTGTCAGGGTCAGTGAGACTGGCTCAGGACAGGTCAGGCTTCAGAGCTGTTGTACACAGGGTTGCTATGAGTTGCAGGTGGCTCAATGGCACTTAACAACAATAACAACAACAACAACATTTCATTGCCATCAAGTTGGAACCAACTCATAGTTGACGTTTCAGTAGGTTTTCAGAGGCTGTGAAGCACACGGGAGAGAAGTTCCCAACTTTTCCTCACAGAACAGCTAGTAGAAACAAACCATCAAAAAGACTCTGCCTTTGAGTTAGAAACCTAAGTTCTGGTTTTAGCCCATGTAACTATTTTTTTTTACTATATTTAGAAAAAAATTGCCTGTATGTAGTATCAGTGATAGTTATTGTTGTTGTTGTTGTTGTTGCTATGTGCCATCTAGTCACTTGCAACTCTTAGCAACCCTATGTACAACAGCTCTGAGCCCTGCCCTATCCTAGGCCAAAATTATTGTCTCTGACTCACCTCGTCCCATTACCCCCCTAATTAAGTCAATCCATCTCATTAAGTAAGGGTCTTCCTCTCCTGCACTGTCCCTCCACCTTACCAAGCATGATGACCCTCTCCAAGGACGGGCCCCTCCTTGAAACATGTCCAAAGTATGTCAGATGGAGCTTCAGAATCCTTGCCTCCAAGGAGCTGCCTGTTTTTACTCTCCCCAGAATGAATGTTTGTTCTCCTAGTAGTCCATGGTATATTCAGTACTCTTCTCCAGCACCACGGCTCACAAGCTTCGGGTTTCCTGCCATCATCCCTAGTCATTGTCTAGCTTTTTGACGCATAGAAAGTAACTGGAAAATCATGCCTGGATGAGTTGGGCCTTAGTCTCCAGACTGACATTGTTGCTGTTCAGTACGCTGGAGAGGTCCCTGACATCAGACTTTACCAATGCAATTCTTCTCTTTTGATTTCCTGGTTGCTGGTACCAAGAGTGTTGAATGTGAAGCCAAGCAATCTGAAGCTATTATCAGACATCTTCAGAATCCTTGCCTCGAAGGAGCAAACTGGTTTCACCCTGTCTAGAATAGACCTGTATGTTCTCTTGGCAGTCTATGGTATGCTCAATACTCTTCTCCAGCACTACAACTCAGAGGCATCAATTCTTCTTCTGTCATCTTTATTCACTGTCCAGTTCTCAAGTGCACATCAAACAATTGAGAAGATCATAGTCTGGATTAGAAGTACCTTAGCCTCTTCTGACACTTGACTGTGGTCGGGTGGTGCTCAGTTCTTTAGATGATCTGAATCCAGACTGCCTGGGGCACGCGGGCCTCATCTATGAGTACACTTTGGGGAAGGAGAAGTTCACCTTCATCGAGAAATGCAACAATCCTCACTCCATCACTCTATTGATAAAAGACCAAATAAACACCTGTTCTCTCAGATCAAAGATACTATCAGAGACAGTCTGAGCGCTATTGTAGAATGAGTCTAAGGATCCAGGAGGGGTGGGAGAGGCTGGAAGCAGAGGGATGTGGCTGTGCAGGGGAAGGGGGGGCTTAATCACTGGGGTGTACAATTTGATGGGGGGAATGAGGGAAATGGAAAGAATTTGTTCAAATTTGTATTTGAATTTTGTAAACAAACTAGTAGGAAAAAATTTTAAAAAGTTAAATGAAAGAAATGCAGATCAGAGACAGTTTGAGGGCTGTCAAGAACACCATCGATGACGGCTGTGTGGTCCCAGGGGCTGGTGCCAGGGAAGTGGCGATGGCAGAAGCTCTGATGAAACATAAGCCCACTGTCAAGGGCAGGGCCCAGCCTGACGTCCAGGCATCTGTTGACGCACTGCTCATTATTCCCAAGGTTCTTGCTCAGAATCCTGGATTTGAGCTTTAAGAAACGCAAGTCAAAATCCAAGCAGAACATTCAGAATCTGGCCAACTTGTGGCTGTTGATGTCAGTACAAGTGAGCCCATGGTAGCAGCAGAAGCAGGCGTATGGGATAACGGCTGTGTAAAGAAACAGCTGCTTCACCACTGCACGGTGCTTTCTAGCAACGTCCTCCTGGCCAATGAGGTCGTGCGAGCTGGCATGTCTTCCCTCAGAGGTTGAATCATGCATTGTACCAAGCTTGTCTGAATTATGAAAACTAGAGTGATCTAAGACAAGAGCAGTGGAATTTTTATTCAAGCTTCAAGTTGATTTTAAAGGAATTCTCTGACCCCATGTTCAAATAGGAGGTCACTTCACCTATTTAAATTCTGAAATCTACAGCATTTTCTAATTGCACTGAAGTGAATATGCATAAAGCAAATCCTTTACCCACCCAGTCTGTCACTTGCCTTTAGCTGCAGTGGCTGAAATGATGTTCAATAAACAAGTTCAAGTTATCTACCTTGTTAATAAACGCTACTTCAAAAACAAACGAAGAAGAAGAAGAAGAGGAGGAGGAGGAGGAGGAAGTCCCTGAGGCTCTAGACTGACATGGTCACTGCTTATGGGCCATAGTCAAGTTTACACCAAATATCAAAAACAGCAGAATGTGAGAGAATAAATTTCTGTTCGTTAGAGCCGGCGGCTTGTGGTTTCCATGACATAATGTTTTAGTTGTTGTGAGGTGCATCAAGCTGAGTACAACTCAGAGCCAGGATGTGTCCTATCCTGTCCTATCCTGTGCCGTCCCCGTTGTCTCTGAGTCCACTGCTGCGGTCACTGTGTCGGTCCATTTTGTGGAGGGTCTTCCTCTCAAGTGCTGACCCTCCATCTCTCCAAGCACAGTGTCCCTCTCCAAAGAGTAGCCTCCTCAAGCAGCATGCCCAGAGTACAAGAGACAACGCTATGGCATTGCTGGAAAACTAAGACATCGTACAGTGTCGCAGAGGCAGCGCCATGCTATCTCATCGTAAGTCCTACCTACACTTCAAAGGAAAAGATGGAAATGATCTTAAATTCTGCTAACTGATCTGCCTTGGGATAGATGATGGCTTGGGAGCGTAAGAAAGTGACTCTTATGGTCTCCTGTGAGCCTAGGTTTGAAAAGGAAATGTCTTTGGAATAAATGGACCAAAGTCCAAGAACCTGGATCAGTCATATCAATGTGGGCTTGTTCACAGAGGCAGCCAGTATCCACTGTGGGCTTACACCAGGAAAGGCAGAGGTTCTCAAGCAAAGTACAGAGATTGTAAATGCAAAGTCATAGTTCTACATGGGTGCCAACACAACGGAGCTCAGAAAATAATCAAAAGAAGCTAATACAGCATGCAGGAAACCAGGAGAATGAGCACATACAGCAATAAACAAGCTATCGAGAGCAGGATTAGACAAGGTTCGGATAAGTCAAGCAATGCTATATTTCAGCTGCTTTGGTTACACTTTAATACAAAAGAAAGCTCTGTTCCAATAGTGTCATAGATGTAGTCTCAGAAATACTGAACCCTCACCAATGGGCTGGGTAAGGTGTGAGTTACTAGGGAATAAGGAGGAAATAAGAATTAGCCAATTTTTGCTCTTCATAGGAAAAAACCCAAAAATTATGAATTCTGCTTGTCAATAAATATGAGTCACTATCTTTCTTGAATTAGAGGAGTATTTCTAAGTTGTGGCAATAGGATTCACTTTCTGCCAACAGGATTTTCTTATTGTTGGTAAGAATCTATACAGTAGAATTCACATCAGTCTAGGTTTCTGTTATGGGCCGTGTGATCCTCCTTTTCTGAGTTATTCCTTCCCTTTAACATGGACTCGCTACCCCCTTAGGTACCCATCTAGTCTCTCAAGTTGCTACTGTGAATTTGATCCCCAAAAGACACATCTTTAAAAAGTACAATGTTCAAGGTAGACTTTTCTTTACTAGTTAAAATAAACTATTATTTAGGATGAATCTGAAATTTCAACACTGAACAAAGAAAACAGAAGTGAATTGATGTCTTTGAATTGTAGCGTTGGTGAAGGGTGCTGAATATCTCATGGATTGCCAAAGAGCAAGCTAATCTGTCCTGGAGGATGTGTAACCACGGTGCTCCTAAGAGGCAAAGATGTCAGTCCCTTTTTACAACAATGGCACTATGCAATATTTGTCCTTTTGTGACTGAGATATTTTACTCAGCATAATGT
>NW_006399805.1:5242750-5248246 GCF_000299155.1 Elephantulus edwardii | reverse complement strand
TTGTTTTTCAATGCAGCGTAGTATTCCATTGTGTGAATATACCACAGCTTCTCTATCCATTCGTTTGTTGATGGGCACTTAGGTTGTTTCCAACTCCTTGTTATTGTGAACAAAGCCACTCTTTTACTTTTCAAAGAGAAGAGTGAATTGAGGGGAGGGGTGGGCAGGGAGAAAGATGCAACAATGAATGAGTGAATGGCAATCCAAAGTTTCTATAAATGTTCATTAAAATTAATAATAAAAAAAGAAAGAGAAAATGATGGTGACGTTTTGTCTCACTCGCTTGGGGTATATTTTCAGGAAGAATCAGAGTTTGGAGATAGACATCATTCTGGAAAAGGTGTCAGCAAAAGAGAGAAGACCCTCAGTGAGAAGGACTGACCCGGTCACCACCACAATGGGCCTGAGCAGGACAGAGGTAGGTCAGGAGGGTGGCAAAGACGGGACAAGGTTCTGATCATAAGATCGCCGTGGGTTGTAGTTGGCAGGACTGATTCGTGTTAAAATCTCAGAGTGTAATTTTGGATTATACTTTTAAAAATTCTGTCAGGGAAAACAGTTTTAGGGATTTGATAGCTTTTATAAAAAGTTGTACCATATTAATAGTTTAGCCTCTCAGGAGCGGCACAGAGCGTGTTTGCTCCTTCCTCAGCCCGTGAGCTCTTCCCAGCTCCTGGCCACTTGGAAAGGAGCCCTGTGGCCACTCTCACCTGCTCACTGCTCCTCTGATCTGAAAGGACGGAGCTGGGGGAGAGCAAATTGTGGGACAACGGTCTCTCATCACCCTCTGCATGAACCACAGCTAAGCAGGAATGGCTAACAATGTGGATGCAAGAGTAAATAAAACCACAGAGAGAGATGACTAATGCTGCAAATAAAACCACGGAGAGAGATGATAAATGCTTCTTTAGTTCCTATTTCACTTCCCCATCCTGTCTGCTAGACCTGAAAGGAGCCCTGCTGACAGAATGTGTAACATGTCAGGCTGCTAGCCAAAGGTCAGGAGTTCAAATCCACCAGCATCTCCGTGAGAGAAAGATGTGTCATTTCCTCCTGCAAAGATTTATAGCCTCAGAAACCCAATGGTTTCACAACCAACTCCAGACAGCAGAATATGCTTTTCTTTGTTTATTAGACTTGATGGAGCATCTTGGTACAGTAAGCTGAGCATGGGACTGCTCACTGCAAGGTAGGCAGTTCTAATCCAGCAGCTGCTCTATGAAAAAAACATGGGAGAGTCTGCTTCTCTAATGATGTGAAACCTCAGAAACAAACCCTAGGGGGTAGTCCAACTGGGGCTATAGAGTTGCTGCAATTTGCAGTTGATTCAATGGCAGTGCATTTATCAGATCTGAATGAGAGAAATATGTGGCAATTTCTGAATAGATTTGTTGTTGCTGTTGTTGTTGGGTGCATCTAACAACAACAACAACAACTAAAAAGATTTGCAGTCATAAACACTCTATGGGGAAACTCAGGGTTCTACTCTATCCTTCATGGTTGCTATGAATGACAGTGAAATTGCAAACAATGAGCTTAATTTGCAATTTTGGTAGATTAGACAGGAAGCGGTAGTGATGGTCGATGGGGAAACTCTCACGTTCTCGGCAGGAGTTCTTTGCCAAGTTCAGTTCCCACCCTGTGCACCTCATGTGAAGACACCATTCATCCATCTGTCTGTAGACAACTTGTGTGTTGCTGTGATGCTGGCCAGGTTTCAGTGGAGCTACCAAGGAACACTAAGACTAAAGGCCTGATGTCCTTCCTGCTTTCAAAAAGAAGTCAATTAAAACTCTCTGGAAACGACAGTCTGATCCCACTGAGAATGGGGTCACGAGGAGTTAGGAGCTGTCTCAACAGAGCTAGCAGCAAGAACAAGCGCTATTAGACCCGAGTGAGGAAGGAAGGACAAGCCCTCGTGGCTCAGTGGTTAAAGCACTCAGATGCTAACCCACATCACCCCTTGGAATTTGCCAGCCTCTTTGAGGGAGGAAGGGGGTTATGACAATCTGCTTCCACAATGATTTATCACTTTGGAAGCCCTCAGGGGCCCATCTGCTATACCCTGCAGGGTTATTATGATCCTTGATTCACTCCACAGCAATTGCTATGGTTTTAGTTTGCGTTTGAAGAGAGCACTAAGGAATTGATAATGCATTAAAATTTGGCGTCCTCCACACACTACTGACGACTGCTAACGAACCTCTTCGCTCTTTCAACTAAGTAAGTGTACTGTGTTGTCCCTGAAATGTAAGGCTGGCTGGGACATTCTTCCAGAGTCATTTCAGAGCACAGGATGAGAAGCCATGGGTTGTAACACGATGCTTGGCTCCCATTCCCTCTACTGTATAAAGTAGGAATAAACCTGCCAGGGTCCGAGAGAAGAGGAATGTGCTGATGAGACGGCAAAGAGACTGTACCTGGGCACCTTCCGCACTGGTAGAAGCTAGCATCTTGGTGCATCGGCTGGGAAACTCACTTCAGGTTTGTCACTTGAGCGGAAGTTCTGGTTTCCTTGTTCGTACTGTTGGGTGAGTGTGCCTTGTGATCAAAGACGTGCAGAAAGGGGATTTGTCAGAGACCAGAAGCAAATGAATATGAATTGAGAATTGGCTGCCTGCATTCCAAAGACAACAGCAGCACCCTCTCCGGATGAGGGCGGTGAGGCAACAACCTCCACTGTGCGGGGACTGCATAGGGTCCTACACGAGACTGTGAGTCCCACTCTCTGTGGTCAGATGATGGTTTAATTCCGTGTGACCGGGGCAGCATGCCGTGGTCAGCCCCAGTTCACCCCTCCACGAGTTGGAAGATTACACAGCTGCATCACTAAGACAATCAGCCTGTTGGGAGCAGCGCACGCAGCCGCCCTGGTGAAGCACAGCATTTTCAGACCCGCAGCATTGGTTCGCATAACTGAAAAAGGCCCCGGGTCCCCACCTCTTTGCATTTTCCCAGCAGTTTCTGCTTCTCTGCTCTTCCATGCTTTGCTCTTAAACACACCCTGTTCCGTTTCACTGTGTCCTCTTAGTGCGTCCTTGGGAATCCGGACTGTCTTCACTATCTGTGACCTTCTAATCCTCTTGTGCCCCTCACTCCAAAGAGCATTATTTCGGGCTCTTACTGCTTATCTGTCTCTTAGACAAGCAGCACACCGTGTCCCTGAGCAGACACGCTGCGTGGGTCTGCTGTCCTCGTAATCTGAAGACGGAGTGAACTGGTACATCCAGGGGCTGTTCTGTAAAGCTTAGATTTCACTACTGGTCTCTCAAAATTCTATTTACTTTCCTAGTTCTATTCGACAATACTCTTTAAGATGAATTATGGGCAATTAAAAATTCTCTCTGCATACCCTTCCTTCGTCTTTCTGGTTAGATGGGAGGGAATTCTGGGGCCAGGTTGTGTCTGGGTCAGTTGTCCTCATTTTGTTAATATAAACATTTGCTTCATTGCCAGGAAGAATTCTAAGTACTCTTGAAACTTCGAAAAACTTACAGGTTACAGCTGCCTAGTTAAAATCATTTATGTGGCCTGAGACTGGGAAGAACCAATTAGGGAATATTCTAAAAGTGTGGGCATAAACTCTGGAAGCAGGGGAAGTTAAGGTCAAGGCATGATGGGAGTTCTGTTTAAGTGAACAGTATTGTTTAGGGATTGACGGCTACTTCTGGAGTATAAGCAGTGGCTGAAATGGGGAGGAAACGGGTAAGCAGGAGGGCAACATGGGCCCCACTCCACACTGAAGACTCCTGACCTAACGTTCTGTGACTGTGGTTATGTTCTGACATTACTGGGGTAAGTGGTTGGGGGAAACATCAAACGATCATGAAGAATGTCTGTCAGAACACAAGTATCAGCCATGAACTGATTTGAAGTTCCTCTTTCAAAGAAATATTGGTAAGTCCAAGTTTTACACTTATGGTTTTTAGCCAGGTGTTGGCTAATGGTATTTGTTACAACTGTTACCTGTTTTGTAAAAGAGGCTGCTTTTCTCTTGGTAAATTTCCTTATCAAAACTGAAAACTGACTACTCTGTAGCTGGGGATTATTTATTTCAACACACAGATATGACCTTAAAAAGGCTAAGTCAGCCTGAAAACAATCACCAAGCCAAAATGCCCAGGCAAAAAGGCCCTCCTCTATTTATATAAGAGCTCTCTAAGCCTCCAAAATGGGGAAGTAGATTTGGGAAACTCATTGCTGTTGTTGTTATGTGCCTTCGAATCACCTGCAACTCATAGCGACCTAAACCCTGCTCTATCCTGTGCTAATCTCATTATCTCTGACACATCTTCCCCTATTACCCCAGTCACTGAATCAATCCATCTCATCAAGGGTCTTCCTCTCCTGAGCTGTCCCTACAACCTCCTGAGCATGATGTCCCTCTCCAAGGACTGGTCCCTCTTTGCAACATGTCCAAAGTATGTCAGATGAAGCTTCAAAATTCTTGCTTCCAAGGAGGAGCCTGGTCTCACCCTGTCTAAGATGAACCTGTTTGTTCTCCTCTTCTCCAGCACCACAGCTCAAAGACATCAATTCTCCTTCTTTCACTGCTAGTCATTGTCCATCTCTTTGATGAATAGCAAGTAATTGCAAAGACTATGGTCTGGATCAGGCGCACCTTAGTCTCCAGACTGACATTGTTGCTCTTCAGTACTTTGGAGAAGTCCCTGACAGCAGATTTCCCAAATTATTGACTGCCAAGAAAACAAATAGGTCTCACCTGGAGAAGGTGAAACCAAGTTTCTCCTTGGAGGTTAGGATTTTGAAGCTCTGTTTCACATACGTTGGGCATGTGGCCATTGGAGACAAGTCCTTGGAGAAGCATATCATACTCAGAAGGGTGGAGGGGACAACACAGAGGAGGAAGATCCCAGATCAGATGGATTGACACAGTAACTAGGGGAATGGGTGTAGGTGTGTCAGAGTCAGTGAGACAGGCTCAGGACAGGGCAGGCTTCAGAGCTGTTGTACATATCATTGGTATGAGTCTCAGGTGATTCAACAGCACATAACAACAACAACAACAAAAAAAAAAATTACAGCCACAGGGTGCCCATGACTAAGTCACAGACTCATCAGCATTGGCAAGAAAGACAAGGCCAAGAGGCGAGTGTCCAAACGTTCCTAAAGCAGGGCACGCTGCTGACCCCCTGCAAGGCCAGCCTCAGCTTGCTAGGATTGGCCGGAGTGCTAGAGGAGCCCACTGGCGAGGTCCAGGAAACTGGGTAGACCCCGCTGATAGAATCAGCATCCCCCATTCCACCAGCTGGACAAGGAGGGCAGCAGCAATGGTCTCGGGTGTGTCAGGAATTGTGAGGATGGCAGAGGACAGGACAGAGTTCATATCTTGTGATAGGAAAGTCTGCTGTTAGGGAGCTCTCCAAAGTACTAATGAACAATGGTGTCACTCTGGAGACTAAGGTGCGTCTGATACAGGCCATGGTCTTTGCTATCACTTGTTATGCATCAGAGAGTTGGACAATGACTAAGGAG
>NW_006399805.1:5227406-5242365 GCF_000299155.1 Elephantulus edwardii | reverse complement strand
AACAACAACAACAACATAGGGTCAATATGGGCCATACCTGACTCAAAGGCACCCAAGAACAATCACAGTCCTACCAGCTATGCGTGGGTTGTTGTTGATATGAATGGTAATGTAGTCAAGTTCTCACTAATAGAAAGACAGCCTTCCCAGTTCTGAAAGTGTAGAGTTACCGGAATGAGCGTAAACAGAAACTTCAACACACACTCTCGCCTTGGGCTTTGTGCAGAATTCAAGACAACACTGCCTCTTGTAATCTCTTGTTTACATGGTGGAGGGTCAGAACAGACTCTACAAGGACAAGCTTTGCTTTGTGCAATAAGTGCCAGTGTTTTCTTGAGAGAAAAAAAAGCCATAAAACTAGGAAAAGAAGTTCCCAAGAAGCTTTAAGCCCTAATCCCTCTAAAGATAAGGGATAGCTCTCTGTCTTCATTGGTAAGTGGTAAAAGATACGGTAAATGGTAAGAGTTTGTGGATTTCAAGTACAACTATAATTGATGATGTAATGTTCTGCATAGTCTTTGAAAGGGAGAAAGTCAGGCAGATCCAGTTCACTCCTGAAGCTTTTATCTTAGCTTGAAAACCCGGCAAAATAGGATATCAGTAGTGCCTCTGTTATTGCCATTACTCTATGACCCTGTCTTCTAACATATCCTCTAAGTTTACATTCCAGACTACATGAGTTCCAATAGAAAATTACGTTAACGCAAGACGGTTAGTTGCCCTTAGCCAATCCTGGCACTACCAACCCCTTCAACCTTGTTCACACAAGTTGGGAATCTTTTAGAGATTCCCAAAAAGCAGAGGTTGCTTAGGAGGTGGATCCTAGGGTTAGGTCTACATTCTGTATCAGTAGAAAGTAGCCAGAATGAATGACACCCAATTCCAAAAAGATTTTTAGGATCTATGTCATGGAGGGGGGTTGGAGTATGTTAGGGTCAGAGAAAACAAAAGGAACATGGCGACTAGGACAGCAAAGGCTTACTACATGTTTTTCTCACTGTTTAGAAGATCTGTTGTCTATTTCTAAGATATTATTATCCTTAGTAAGCTTTCCTTTTCTCTAAATAAACTTACTTTCTTCATTTATCTGGTGTTCATGTGTATGTGGCAACATTCTCCTGAGGGAACTTGCTAGTCTTCTCCAAGGTGTTTGACCCTGGGCATCTTCTACACTCGTGCCAGAACAAAAAATACTTTCCACTCACCCTTCCCTTCAATACTATACCCAGGCAATACTACAGTGATCATAACAGAAAAAAAAAAGAAAAATTCCTCTTCTTATAGAGATTACTTTCTAGTTGGTTGAAATAAACTCCAACAGGCAAAAAGGCAATTAAAGATAATTTGAAAACAATTGTCCTTTTAGCCTAGGGGTACAGTTTTGAAGAGAGCCTTTTCTTCAGGTTTAAATCCTTTAACTATTGTAGTTTGCCATTACCCTGCAACCTTGGTCATTTCCCCACCCCCCTTAATTAACACAATAATAGAACATTTAAAAAGAAAGAGAATGGTGCAGCAGTGAAGTAATGAAAACCCAAAATCCCTGTAAATGTTCATTAAAACTAATAAAATTTAATAAAAAAAAAGAAAGAGAACACATAAAGATTGACATACTAGGAATTAGCAAGCTGAGATAGACTGATTTTTGCTACTTTGAATCAGACAGTCATATGATCTCCTATACTGGGAATGAAAAAGTGAAGAAAAATGCTGGTGTATTCATAGCCCAAAAGATCATTTCTAGATCCACCCTGAAGTACAATGTTATGAGTAGCATACAATGTTATGTATCATACACGTACAAGGGAGACCTGTTAATACCACTATCATTAAACATTTGTACCAAAAAGTAAAGCCCATGAAGAGGAAATAGATTTCTACCAACTTTTGCAGTCTGAAATTGATTGAACACGCCACCAAGATTCATCAATAATAATTGGTGGCAGAAATGAAAAAGTTACTGTGGGGCTTAGTGATAGAAATGAGCCTGGAGAGAAAATATGGAATTTTGCACAAACAATGATTTTTTTCATTGGGAATACCTTTTATCAAAAAACACAGATAGTAACTAGATATGGACCTCACCTGATAGACTGCACAGGAATCAGATTTAAGCCTGTTGTCAAGAGGGGGCAGTCTGTGGAGAAGGGCATCATGCTTTGAAGGGTCAATGCAAGAGAGGAGGACCCTGCATGAGAGGGATTGACACAATGACTTTAGCAGTGGGGCCAGGTGTGTGGGGTATATGAGGTTGGTTCAGAATAGGGCAGGGTTCACAGCCTTTGTTCATAGGGTAGCGATGAGTCTTAGAGAACTCAACAACACATAATAACAACAACATAAAGAACCTTAAAGTATTTTAGGTTGGTTAAGACTATGAGAAAGTAGATTCAATTAATGCAGGCATTACGAGACACAAAAACGTAAACTCAATGAGTAGCCCAGGTGTTCTGATTTAACAATCTTTAAGTCTGCTAAGAGATTTCAGGTGCCATGGGAACGACTCCTGTGTGACCTTTGAGAGACCAGCCATCTTGAAAGGTCATGCTCTGTGATGACCACGTGGCTCACTTAGAAGCCGTCTCAAGGCACAAGCACGTGTTGCTGAATCAGGCGTCTTATGGCCAGCTTGATCGTTTGCACATGCTCCTCACAAGACCCTGGTGGGAATCACAACTGTGCATGTGCTCAATTACCCTAACTCCTTATAATCCCAGATGACCTCTTCTACTTTAACGAACAAACATGATTTGATCCTTTTGCTGTGTTAACTCCAAACCTCATCTTCTCATAGTGAAACACGATATCCTTTGCCCACTTCCAGAGTCTATGAGAGAATGTTCTCTTCCCTTATTGGCCTAGTGGCATCTTGGCCCTTCATGTTTTCCTTTGCAAAATATTTCTTCTAATTTTTGCTTGCATTGTAAAAACATGTCTCTTGTTTTTTACTATGCTTACTTAACAGGAGGAAGAACGCAAATTAAGAAATAAATGAGCTGGATAAATTTTCTTAGTAACCATATTTAGGGATAGTTTAGCACAAAACAAATAGATGAAGAGCAAATAAATAATCATTAATAGTATATACACTGGGTGATGCAAATGGTAAACCACTCAACTAGTCAAAAGGTTGGCAGTTCAAACCCACCTAGAGGATACTTGGAAAGCAGGGCAGGTCGTCTGCTTCTGAAAGATGCTAGCCTAAAATACTCTATGGAGCAGTCCCACTGTACATGTGTGATATCCAGGAGTCAAAATTGACTTGCAGAAACTAACAGCCCAATGGAAATGTAGCCATTGCTGAGGGCAGCTATGACAGAATACCACAAAATGCATGTCTTTTGAGAACAGAAATGTGTTCTCTTATAGTTCTAAAGGCCAAGAATATGAACTGAGGGTGCCAGCAAGTCCATATTCTCTGCTAAGACCACAAATGGAAGAGCCTTATCTCTCTCAGAAATTAACAGTCTCAGGAGTTCCATGACTTGCAGAAGAACGCACACTTGGATGTGTTTTCTGTTTCTCTTCTTTTTAAGGACACCAAGCCCTGATGACGTACAAGATTAGGTGTTGGGTTGCCCATTAAAAAGCCAGTCATTTAAATCCGCCAGCTGCTCCTCAACAGAAAAAGGAGGTATTTTGCTTCCATGAAGATTTAGATTCTTGAAAACCCTAAGCATTACAGGGTAATAATGTAGGAGATGCCCACGGTTGAATGCCTAGGAGAAGGCTAGCGTGTTCTCTCCAAATCAGGTAGCCATAGACAGACACTCACAGAAGTGATTACTATTAGATTTATTAGTGACAAAAGAGAGAAATAGATAGGCAAGCACAGTACACTGTCCCCTCTCTCGAGTGAGAAGGAACCGAGTCACTCTTCCATTTAGTAGTTCATTCTGTTTGGCAGTGAGGAGAAACTTCTACTTTTCTAATAAGTGGTTGCCGACGTTCTTCAAGGTTTTAAGGGGGCTACACTTCTCTAAGGTCTCTGTGTCTCTGGCCTCAGGCACTGTGGAGTGGACGAAGGCGAGATCTCCACAGCTGTGACAGTTGTTGCTGATCTTAGTTCTGTTTCTCTGCTTCTTCCTTGGACCCTCATCTCCATGTTCTCTCTGACCCTAACACTAAGAACAAATTTTAATTAGTCCTATAGGTCTGTTAATCGTCAGAATTGACTCAATGGCAATGGGTTTGGTTATTCATAATGGATTAGACCCACTTTGCTCCGGTATGGACTCGTGTTAATTGAGAATGTCTTTACTCTCTCAGTAAATGTGTCTCTCAGGCTATGTCAGCCAGGAGTTGTTGACTCTGTGAGCTCTGCCACTCATGTTCGGGTGGTCTTGAGCAAAATGCTGGTGTTTTTGTTCCTCCATCTCTTCTTCTGTAAAATGGGCATGCTAAGAGTGCCAACATCAAGGAAGTTGTTGCCAGATTAAGTGTATGACCATGTACAGAAACACCTCACATAGCGTTGGCACATAAAAACTCATTACATCTTGGGTACTATGAGAACTCTTTATTCTTTTATCTTTGTATTCTCTGTGCTTCTGGTGTTGAACAAACATTTGATCAGATAAGTGAAACAGAAAATGCCGTTTGTTTATCTAAGCCCTACATCCCTGAGAGTATCTGCTCCTGTTGGAACACACCAAGCTTGAGGAGAAGCAGCCCAGACCCTGGCAGGCAGCGTGGCCAGCTCGGTGAGTTACCAGATGAGTCTGAAGAACAGGGCTTGGGCACCGAGAGTGACGCTTCAGGAAAGTCGAGGGAAAGGATCTTACTACAATTTCATCAGCAACTTGAAGGTCCACCATCAATATTCTGCATCAAAGGGATAATCTCTCAAACCGGCCCCCCTGCAGAGAGAATGAGAAGGAACCACTGTGAGAAGGACCACATTCCATGAACAACAACAGCACTGTGAAGGCATTCATCTCGGGATCCTCCGGGGCCCTTCGTGTTCTTTCAACATCCTCCCAAGATCCTGAGAGAACACAAGAGCCACACTTCCACCTCCCTCAAACTGAACCCAGGGTGTGCTAGGAAGGTGGGTAGGCAAGCAGTCACAAAGACACAAATGTAACTCCTAGGTTGTTGGTTCAAAATCACTTAGAAGCACCTTGGAAGAAATGCTGGCTGATCTACTATCTTTTTATGCAAATACCATTTGCCTCCTACTTTGATGAACTACTCACTACTTGAAGAAGATAACCTTCAAATTCCAGCTATTTTTAATCCTCTTTTGAGGTTTAAAAAAATTAATATGGCACATTTTCAAAAATACCTTGGGAGCTGGAGAGTGAGGGAGTGGCTGGCAAACAAATGTAAAAGGCACGTGTTATTTGCATAAACATTTGGTATGTCTGGTATTTCTGAAAGGTCATAAACCATTGAAAACCCTATAGTCCACAGTTCTGCTCTAACTATGGTACAGTGGATTTCCTCTTCAAGATGACGGACCAATGGGTAGGTGGGGCCACGCTGATGATGTGAATGAAACAAATGTCAATTATTGAGTGAGAACATGCAAACAAGGTGTGAAATCTACTACTGTAGGACTGGTCAGCTATGCCATTCCATCAGACTTAAAGTTAGTAGGTATGGAATTGTTGTTGTTCAGTGCCATTGAGTCATAGATGACTCATAGTGACCCTATGAACTAATGAACTGAACGCTGTTGTATAACTATTATTGTTTCTCTAAGTTCAGAGAGTTTACAGAGGCAAGCTATTTCGGAAGTGGATGCCACTCCTGCTTCTAAGCTGTTTTAATCTGGGAGCTCCACCACTGTCCACCGAGATATCATGATTAGCATTACAACAACCACAAGGTACTTCTGTACATCAAAATGGAAAGACCAGTGCTATACTTCTTAGAAGAAAGTTTGAATGAAAACATTAGGCCCACAGGCCCAACGCCCTTTTTAAATACCAGGCTAAATCCAATCAGTTCATACCCAATTGTGAATGAAACAAGAACAACAACAACAAAAAAAAAAACACCCCAAACTAACAGTCTACATCCAAGCCTCAACCAAAACAAGAAAAACACACCTTTGTTGAATCAAACTTTTCCACACATCTTCCCAAACTGGATCTCAGCCAGTATGGAATTAGAAAATGAAACTCTTGCTACCAGCAAGAAATCCAGTGCAAGTCCCAGACTTAGGTACAACTCAGATCAAGAACGTGATGAGAGACAAAACTCAATGAGATTTTTTAAACCACGGAGCCAGAGCCAAGGACTCTTTTTCCCAGCCTTTTGCCCAGGCTTGCGGGAGGACATGGGTGGAGTGGAGTGTGCCATCATTAGCGTGACTAAGAGAGCTCTGGCCTGAAGCTACACTGCTCAAAGTCAAAGAGCCTGGGAACATGCCTGAGAAACTTTCCTGACTGAAGAACTGTACCATGTTTCCAATTTGTATTGTAACCTGTTAACTTCCCAAATAAACCCTATAGTCATTATTGCCTGTGAGTTCTGCATAGCTATTGTAACAGATTTGCAGACTTAGGAGCAGAGCATTGAGAATCGTGAAAGGGACAGACAGCCCATGTAAAATTGAAAGAAGTAGGTTCAGGGACCGTAGGAACATGTCTGACCTCATAGGAATTCGTTTTGCTTTGCAAATGTTGTGGATGAAGACTGTTTTGCTTTAGTTGCTGTTGTTGGGTGCTGTCAAGTTGAGCATAACTCATAGTGATCCTATGAACAACAGATCTGAACCTTGTCCTATCCTGTGCCAACCTCACAATTGCCAAAACACGGGAGCCCATGGCCACAGTCACAGTGTCAATCAACGTGGTTGAGGGTCTTCCTGTTCATCACCATCCCTCCACCTTTCCAAGCATGATGTCCTTCTAAACATGACCAAAGTAAGTGAGATGAAGCCTCACCATCCTTGCTTTCAAGGAGCAAAGTGGCTTCACTTTCTCCCTCTTCTCCTATAAGTTTCATCAGTATTGCCAAATTGAATTCAATAATGTATAAAAAAGAATTTTACTACATAACCAAGTCAGATTTATCCTAGGTATACTTGGTCATTTCAGTATTCACAAATTAATTCACGTCATTCTCTGGCTTCACCTGTTTTAGTTAGAGGAAGTCAAACACAGCCACCTTCATACCTGGACAGCGGTTTTACAGAGACTCAAATGGTGTCGCTATGAATCAGAATAAATGTCATGGCAGCTGGTTAAATTGCTAGTAGCCTCTGGACTAAGTGCCTTCCAATTATCACCTTGGTTAATTTGAGAAGTGCAAAAAGGAGAAGCAAATAGCATAGGTCTTTCCTCATAATGATTCTCACACTGGTACCACAAACTTAATTTAAAAACTAGCTGAAATTAGTATTCGAAGACCAAAATACTACCAGCAGCTTCAAGCCTTCTTACTAACCTTATGCTATTTTAGGGAAAACTCTGATATTCTTGCTAGTTTGAGTGACCCAACTGATACTTACTCCTTCAACATGCAGAATCTCCAGTTTCTGTTGAAGCCAAGTATGGTGGCCATCTCTTCATCATTCAATTGGAAGTCAAAGACCTGCAAAAGAAAGAATTCAAGCCAATTGAGGGTTTCATTGCAGCACAGGAGGAGTCTATGTCTACTGCACATGTATTTTCATTATCATAGGTCTTAGAAATAGTACCACATTGAATTCAATAATGCATAGAAAGAATTATACTATATGACCAAGCCAAATTTATCCTAGGTTTATTTGGTTGGTTCAGTATTCACAAATTAATAAGGGTAATTCATCCTATCAATAGTCTAACACTGAAAATCATATGGCCACTATTAGTAGATGCAGAACAGCTTATGATGTTAGGTTCTGTAGGAAGACCGTAGTCATCACGGGCTTGAGGCCTCTCACTACAGCTGTGCCTTTGCATCTCTGAGATGAGGCTCAGCTAGGCTTATCCTGCTAAGTGTGACAGGTGACTCCAGCACATGTCTGGCCCACAAATCATCAACCGCAGCTCCTACTGAGGTCATCCTCTGGCCTGGAAGAGGTAGGGTGGTGGGGAGGGGTTGGGGTCCATCAATAAGCTGAGAACAGTGGTAAGGGAGAGGCTATCATGAAAATTTCTGTCCTCTCTTCCTCTAAGGAAAGCCAGGGCTCTCACCTGGAAGTTCTCAGCAATACGCTTCGGGGTCACAGACTTGGGGATCACAACCACATTCCTCTGAACATGGAACCGGATCAGAACCTGTGCACAAAGAATATGGTACTGCTCACCATCAGGATGTTCTTCCCACTAAGGACAAGAAGCCACTCGGAGATCACTGCTTCATCAGAATGGCCACTGTGGATCAGCTTGCCCCTGTGGACACTGGTAATCTCTGCACAAGATTCCTGGAAGAGTCTCAACAGACTGAAGTGGTATGTTTTCTCATTTCCTCATTAGGAACTAGGACAGTGATTGGGCCAGTGTTGGGTCTCAAGGTGGCACATCGCGGAGCTGGATCTCAATCCAGATCTCTGCTTCCAATGCCACAATCATCATGTAGAAATCAGGGTTACAGGAAGCTGCTGGACAAAGACCATGTCCGGGGATAACAGTGTGTCTCCTGAAGTCTGCACAGGATATTCAGGAAGGACCTGATCAGATGCCATCTGCTCTCGCTATCCTCATTAGGGAATGATGGGAAGACCACAAAAGGAAGGGGACAGATGATTCTGGATTGCTGGGGCAATGAAGTCATTATATACCTGGGCTGCAGTTTTTTTGTGCTTTGCAGCGATCTCCTTGATCTTGGGGTCCTCCAGCAGTGAAGGGTCCTCTGGCTTAGCCCTAGAGAAAGAAACAGAGTAGGGCCATGTGAAAATTACCATGGTTATCCAGTGAGGATGAACATCCTTCCCATGATGATGTTCTTAAAGTGGCTTTGTCCAGTCTTCCACAATAATCACCCTGGTTACTTTGTATAGATAAACATCCCTCCCATTATGATTCCAGGAATAGTATGAACACCTGGGGCCCACAACTCTGAGCTGTTGAACCTAAGTATTTTCAGAGGGGCAGACATGCTATTATTTTTCCTCGTCATGTTTTTTCACCCTATAATTTCATTTAGATGCACCAAACATTGCCTCACACTTATTCTGTTACCCATTGTATTTTAGATTAATAACAGCATTCACACTTATTGGTTAAAGAGTATCAAGAATAAAACTCTGGGAGGCCCTCACCAAGGTCTGTCTGGAGAGCCCAAGGGGCTGTAGGCAGTGATTGCGATGCCCTTGGACTGGCAGTACTGGATCAGCTTCTCCTGAGTAAGGTATGGGTGACACTCAATCTGCAAAAGCAAACAATATCCATCACCAGGAAGTTAGCTTGTGTTGGAGCAGCCCAGAAAAAGTTCTACACAGAAGAAATGATAGCCACTTATAGATGTATACAGACTAATGCACCCCAAAGCAGATGGCTATACATTCTTCTTCAGTGTGCATGGAACGTTTTCCGGAATAGATAATATTTTAGATAACAAAGCAAGTCTCAATAAATTATTAAAACACAGAAATAATACAAACCATTTTCTCAGACCACAGTGCTACAAAACCAGAAATCTACAGGAGGACAAAGGAAAAAAAAACCATACACCTACAAGCTGAACAATGTCCTGTTTGAACATGGGTAGGTAATAGAAAGAGGGCGAAAGAAATTAAAAAGTTCCTTGAAACAAATAAGAACGCAAGTACAACTTGCCCAAATCTCTGGAACGGCAAAAGCAGAATTTAGAGGTCAATTGACAGCAATAAGCAAACACATCAAAAAGGAAGAAAAATCATAATAAATTCTTTAACTCAACATCTCCAACAAGTAGAAAAAGAATAACATTTAAAAAAAAACCCACAAAAAACAAACTCTAAAAGAAAGGAAATTTAAAAAATTAGGACAGAAATAAATACAGTAGAAAACAGAAAAGCAATTTCAACTACCAACGAGACCAGGAGTTGATTGTATGAAAAGGTCAATTGATGAACCACCAGCAAAGCTATCAAAGGAAAAGAAAGAAAAGACACAGATAATCCAAATAAGAGATGAAAAGGAGCAATGCCACAACAGAAACAACTGAAATAAAAACTTAACAATAGAATACTATGGAAAACAACTATCCTCAAACAAATAAAAAACAAGAGGAAATGGACAAATACTTAGAAACTCATGACCCACCCAAATTGACTTAGAATAAAGTAGAACATCTGGAAAGACTCATTACAAAAGAAGACATTTTTGAAAAGGAAAAAATAATGTCTAAATAAAAAAAAAGACCTGGACCAGATGTTTTACTAGTGAATTTTTTTCAAACATTCATAGAAGAGCTGTTACCACTCTACATTATTTCAGAAAATAGAAAAAGATGGAATACTTCCAGACTCATTCTATGAAGCAAACATGTCCTTGATACCAAAGTCAAGTAAAGACATTACCAAAATAGAAAACTATAGGCCAATATCTCTCATGAACATAGAGAAAAAATCCTCAGTAAAATCCTGGCCAATAGAATCCAACAGTATATCAAAAATAATAATCCATCATGTTCAAGTAGGGTTCATAACAGGTATGCAAGGATGGTTCAACATAAGAAAAACAATGAATATAATTTATCACATTAACAAAACAAAGAACAAGAACCACATGGTCCTATAAACTGATAGAGAAAAGGCCTTCAAAAAAATCCAACAGACCTTCCTGATAAAAATCCTCAACAGAATAGGAATAGAGAATTTCCTTAACACACTGAAAAGTATATATGCAAAACCAAGAGCCAATGTTGTTCTCAATGGAGAGAGATAAAAGGTGTTCCATTTGAGAACAGGAACTAGGCAAAGTTGCCCACTATCACCTCTCCTATTCAATATCATATTGGTAGTATTAGCGAGAGCAATAACAGAAGAAAATAAGAGGTATCCAAATTGGCAAAGAGGAGGTAAAACTATCTCTATATGCAGATGATATGGTAGTATACTTAGAAAATCCTAAAGATTCAGCAAGAAAACTATTGGACATAGTTGATCAATTCAGCAAAGTAGCAGGGTACAAAATCAACATACAAAAATAATGTGGATTTCTCTATAGTGACAAAGAGAATATAGATATGGAGCTAAGAAAAGCAGTACCAAGTACAACAGCTAATCACAAGATTAAATACTTGGGTATAAATCTAACTTGAGACACAAAAGATCCATACACAGAAAATCACAAAACATTACCACAAGAACCAAAAAGAGATCTGGAGAAATGGAAAAATATATTATGCTCATGGATAGGAAGAGTCAATATCGTTAAAATAACAATTCTACCAAAGGCAGTCTATAAACTCAATGCAACCCCAAAACAGATACCAACTCCATTCTTCAAAAAAGGTGTTAAAAGGCAATTTCCAATTTTATCTGGAATGGAAAAAGACCTCAAATCAGCAAAATGCTACTGAAAAAGAGAGACAAGGTAGGTAATATCTTACTCCCTGATCTCAAATTCTGCGACACAGCTGTGGTGGTCAAGATAGCATGGTACAGCAGTAAACACATAGATCAATGGAACAGGATTGAGAAACCAGAAATCAGCTCATCCACCTGAAGTCAGCTCATCCACCTATTCCCTTTGACAAGGATATGGAATAAGTTAAGTAGGGAAAGGACAGTCTCTTTAACAAATGGTATTGGCAAAAAATAGAAAACTATCTGCAGAAAACTTAAGACCCACACCTCACACCTTAAACAAAAACCTACTCAAGATGAATCAGGGACCTAGAAGTAAAACCAAAGACTATAAAATTCACCAGAATTTTAAAATAAAATTTAGGAAGAACTCTCAAAGCCATAATCCACAGCATCAACAGTTGTACAAACATAAGGAAAAGCTTACAACCAGGAGAGAATAAAATAGATGAATGGGATCTTCCAAGATTCATATCCCTATGCACATAAAAAAAAAAACCCACCAAAAACCAAAAAACAAAGAACAAATTAAAAAAAAAAGAACAAGAAAAGAAAAATTAAAAAAAAAAAACCCAAAACAAAACACCACACCCCAACCAAAAAACAACCAAATTTCTCCAACAAGATAAGATGGGAAGCCACAGACTGGGAAAAAATATCTGGCAATGACCTACCTGATAAGGGACTTCTATCCAAAATTTATAGAATATTCCAGTACTTCAACAAGAAAAAGGTAAACAGCCCAAACACAAAATGGGCACAGGACATGAATAGACAGTTCACCAAAGAAAACATTCAGATAGCAAACACATGAAGAAATAGTCAAAATCCCAAGCTATCAAAACAACTGTGAGATATCATAGCAACAATAGCAAAGTTCAACAGGGCAGCAAACAACAAATGTTGGTGAGGTTGTGGAGAGCTTGGAATTCTTATTCACTGCTAGTGGGAATGAAAAATGGTACAACCACTATAAAAGGTGGTCTGGCATTTTCTCAAAAAGTTGGAAATAGAAATACCATTTGACCTAGCAGTTCCACTATTGAGAATATGCCCTAAAGAAATCAGAGCCACAACTCAAACAGATGTATGCACACCCATGTTTATTGCTGCATTATTCACAATGTCAAAGAGATGGAAGCAACCCAAGTGCCCATCAATAAATGCATCAATAGAAAAACTATGATACATCCTCCAATGGAATACTATGCAGCACTGAAAAAGATGAATTAGTAAAACATTACCCAACATGGAGATGTGAGGACCTTATGCTAAGTAATATATCACAGTCACAAAAGGACAATTACTGTGTAAAACCACTGTTATAAAATAGGACAGACTTGGAGTGAGGTTTGGGGAGGAAATGGGGAAAGAGTGGATAGATAATGAACGCTCATATGTATGTCAACAATCTGGAAGAAGGGGTAAGATGGGGGGGTTGAGTGAAGGGAAGAGGAAAGGGAAAGAAAAGGTGCAACAATTAATAGAAACAAAAAGAGGACAAGAAAGCCAAACATGGAGCAAGCACTCTCCACTGGTACAGTTAGATGCCTGACTCCTGCGATTCATCCAACACCTCCCCAAAGCACCCTTTTCACCAACTCTGAGAAGAAACTCTACTCCTCAACCTGACCCAAATATTCATTAAGTAGCATTTACCTGGTTAATCGCTGGTTTGTGTTTCAGTCCAGGTTTGTTCAGGATCTTCTCGATCTGGAAGTGATTAAAGTTGGAGACACCAATGGCTTTCACCAGGCCCTCGTCCACCAGCTCTTCCATGGCCTGTCATAGAGGTACAGGGGTGAGACCCACACAGGTCAGAGAAGAAAGGAATTACTGTGGGTTACAGTTGGCAGGGGAGGCTCCCAGGGTGCAGTCTGAGCAGGAGCTTCAAAGAATTACATAAGGAAAAATGAATGAACAATTATGAAAAAGGGTTCGGATTAAAGGCTCTTGGGCAGAGAGAAGCGTAACAGACTCAGGGATGGTATCTCTGGCTCTCAAACTCGGCTGCACTCTGGAGCCCCCTGGAAAGCATGAATATTGCTGATACCTGGGTTCCAGCCTCAGAGTTTATTCTTCCATTTTCCTGACATTGGGATTTTTCAAACTTCTCAGGGTATTCCAATGTGCATCTAAAGCTGAGAATCACTAGGGTGGGTGACAGGTCTTCACATGAGCTTAAGTGAAAGCTGAGAATTGATGGGTTTATAAGAGTCTGGAAACTGGAGGTGAACCATAAGATGACGGGAAGTTGCTGTATATGTAGATCATGTCTACTTGGGTGGATGACTTATCTAGGCTTCTTTCTGAACTGTGTTTCACTCGATCTCACTGCACTGCTTATATTTCAGTCATATCCACTTCTTCTCAAACTCCTTCATCTCGATCATTAACCTCTTCATACCTTCCTTAACTGTATTAAAGTTTTCCTTAGCATTCAGTGTCAAATTCATTCAAGGAAATTGGTGTTTTGGGGGCAGATATCGATGACATGCTTGCCAACTTTAACATCATCTCAAAAGCAATGACACAAATATCTTGTGGCACCAACATTAGAGCATCTCTAAAAGGGCTGGCCACAACATCTCAACAAGGTGGATCCCTAACATATTTAAGGAAGTTTTACCTGAACCATCTAAATGATAGACTCCTAGGTTGTACTGCCCATCCTGCCACAACTGCCACTCTCGAGAATAAAACATTCTTGGAGAGGAGTCTGTATAGGTCAACCAGCACTCCTCCAATTTTTCTCTATCACATGACTGGAAAATGAATACATTCATCTTTATTCATTTTTTTTTTTCTTGCTATGAAGTGTGAGGATTCTGGTTGTGTTTTCCTGGCTATCATTCTGTTGGTAGCAAAGACAGAATGACCACTTTGCCTAAGGTTTCACCTTAATCAATATGTTTTAGTGAGTATTTCAAGCATACATTTGAAACTACAATGCCAATCAACAGGAACTTTCGTGGAGAAGAGTATTTGGTTTTTTGCTGCTAACAAGGTCAGCTGTTTGTACCCACTAGCTGCTCCAAATCGGAACGATGAGCCATCTTCTCTCATAAGTATTTATGGGGTTGTTGTTGATTGCCGTCAAGTTGAGCACGATTCATAGCAACTCTATGAACAAAAGACCTGATGCCCATCTACACCTATCGTTCTCTCTCCAAGTTCATAGAGCTTCCCTAGGCATGTGGTTTAGGACGTGGAAGCCTTGGAAGCTGCATAGAGGGTCACCATGAGTTGGAACTGGCTTGATGGTAACGGCGAGTCAAACAAAGACTTGGGACATCATTAAGACAAAGAAATATGTCAACAGAGTCCTGGACAGGTGGTTTTCAGTGTGTGATTTGAACCTTCTGTGCTGCACTAGCAGGTGGCTCTGGTAGTTAAGCTCTCAGCTGCCAAACAAAAGGTGAGCAGTTTGATCCCATTACTCATTTAGAAGAAGAAAGAGGTGGCAGCCTGTTTTTTAAGATATTTACTGCTTGGGCAACAATGAATGAA
>NW_006399805.1:5222579-5225556 GCF_000299155.1 Elephantulus edwardii | reverse complement strand
TCTATGTAACAGCTTGGAGCTTTTTAAATTAGTTTTGCCTTCAGCCCAGAGAGCATGCAGGTACCCATCAGGGTGGGCTTCAGAGGGTGGACTGTGCATTAAGCAGGGCCACACATTGGCTGTTAACCGGGACACGTCATCACCTCTCTAGCTCTTCATTTCCTCATTCATAAATGGAAGACTAACATACCTCCCTCACAGGGCTCTGCTGATTAAGGCAACCTATGACCAATGCACATTTGCTCAGTAAATATTAGTTAGCTTAATCTTTACCACAGTCGGAAAGACATTATTAGGAAACTATTAATGTTTTTTTAAGAGGGGTAAACTGAAGCTAATTGTTCTTACATGCCCTTGGGTCGATAATGACTCATAGAAATGTTATGATCCAAACCTTACCCAACAGCAGTCTCAGTCCTCATCTCCACCCCGCTCCAGCCCATTGTCTGAATCATTGTGTCAACCTACTGTGTTGAGCATCTTCTTCTCTTTTGCTGACCCTTTTGAAGACCCTTCCCAGCATATCTTTTTTCCAACGGGCTGGCGTCTCCTTACAACACACCGAAATGTGTGTGTGATGAGGTGACGCCCAGGAGGACTCTGCCGGACCTTCCTCCAAGACAGACTGCCTCGTCCCTTTGGAAATCAATGTTATTTTGATTCAAAGGCACTGATTCTTTTCTGGTCTTCCTTATTCATTGTCTAACTTTCTGACACATCCAAAGCAACTGGCAGTACTATGGTTTGAATCAGGCACATTTTAGTCTTTAAACAGACACACTCGCTGTTTAGCAGTTTGGAGAGGTAACTGACAGCAAATTTTCCCAAAGCAAAACATCCTCGATTTCTAGTGTGTTGATTGCAGGTCCAAGTAAAATTCAATCCTTGGAAAATTCAATCTTCTCTCCATCTCATATGATGTGCTCTGTTGGCCCCTAGGTGAGGGGTGTTTCTTGTTTGCTTGATTTGAGATGCAATCCATAATAAAAGCTATGTTGTTGTTGTTAGATGTCCTTGAGTCAATTATAACACATAGCAACTTTATGAACAATAACAGATCTGTACTTTGGCCTATTACCAGCCATCCTCGTCATCTCTGATACACTTGAGCCCATTGTCACAGTCACAGTGACTCAGCTAATCTGTGCTAAACCAAGTCAAATCATCCTCTCCTGCTTGGAGAACAATCTGCTTGGGTTTTCCTAAACTGGGGTAGAGATTCTATTTCCATTCTCTTCTAAGAATTCAGTCTTAAACTTTGCAAATATCAGGGGCCACAATATCAGCACTGTCAGGAAAACACATAAACACATAAGAACAAAAAAATAAAGGTAATTTGGGAGAAGCTGGAAGCATTGAGTGACTAAACAGGAGAGTAGCCAGCAACAGGTCCCTGGGTTCTTACAGACCAGCACTGAGCCGCACGGGTCATAGAAAGGAAAGAATCATTTAGAAGAAGCTGAAACCTACCTCCCAGGCATCCAAGAATGTTGCTTTACTGAGGAGGACATGGCCTTTCTCATCTTTGGGGACAAATTCACTCCCAGCCTGTGAATGTAGAACAAAAAGCTTACACTGGGGGAGAGGGTGGGCAGGGAGAAAAGTGCAACATTGAGTGACTGGAAACCCTAAGTCTCTACAACTTTCATTAAAATGAATTTTTTTTAAAAAGGGGGGGGGGAACAAAAAGCTTACACTGAGTCTGCTCCTGGGCACCTGGGTTCTGTTTCAGGAGATTTCTGAGCTCTGAATCTCTTATTAGCTAAACTCCCACACCCACCTGCTATCTACCTGGGCCCTGGGTACAAACTTCAAGAACAGACTTCAATGACATCTCTAAACCATGAGGGGAAATCATCAACTGTCATCTTAAAATCCTCCCCATTTACAGACCTGCTGGTTGACTTTCAACCAGGGCTTGCAAAGTCCAAAAATTGTCATTGTCACCATGGAGGTGTGTCTCATACACGGAGACCACAAGAAACGTAGGGACACGTTTTCATTTCAGGCCAGTATGGCACCCAATGTCACGCCTTAAGCCATTAAGTAGGTCGTTGGACACAGGAAACCTCCAGCTTTTCAGGAACACAAATGTAACCCAGGGAAGGTGTGCTGGTCTTCAGTGAAGACGGGCAACCCTTCAGGTTAACCGTTCTTGGGCTTTCCTCCAGGATGCCACACACAGGCTCTGCCTTCCTTACAAGAGGGCCGAGCCCAGGCTGCTCCTAAGCATGGAATGTGACCAGGATGACAAGGCAGCTTTGGGATCACAGACAGAAATGAGACCACATCCAGCACACAGCCAGATCTGCCAGCAGGATCACATCCTTGACGGCATGGCCCTCTGCTTTTCTCAGCCTCCTGCAACTCACGGGTGGGAAGGAAGGACCTCCTCCCACATCCCTCATGGGGTCAGCACATCCTCTCTGACATCCACTTAGGAGCAAGAAGGGACGGGGAGACGCTCCAACCTGCAGCCCCTGTGGCCAGTGAATGAGGTAGAGGTCCAGATAGTCCAGTTTCAGATCCGTGAGGGTCTTCTGACAGGTTTGCTTCACCAGGGGCCTCTCGAAGAAGGTGGCCCACAGCTGCAGAGAGCGACAACCGGGGTCAGTGGTGGGAAAGTGTCTCCATTACCCCGAGATCTGATGGGGGAAGGGCTTTTTCCAGCAGAAGTGGAGGAGGAGAGCTCAGCCATCAGCGCTCAGAGCCAAGGACAGGTCTTGGGTGCTAAGGGTGTTTGTTTCATTCAGCTCAGCCAGTGTCTCATACATCCCTCTGTCAGGGGGCGTGTTCTGTTCCCCATTGATGGCAGGTGTGCCTAACTCTGACTACTTCAGACTCCCAGCTCTCCTGTGCACGTAGAAACAGAAGGTCCCTTTTCTGCTGCCCTAAGTTTCCTGCTGCCAGACCCCTGGTGGCTTCTCAAGGAGCCCCCACCTCACCTCCAGGCTTGAGTCTGTGTGCCACCCAGCCC
>NW_006399805.1:5215915-5221845 GCF_000299155.1 Elephantulus edwardii | reverse complement strand
GGGCACCTTGCTGACATGAGGAGGTCCTGTCTGCACCCCGAGGTCAATCTCCCCACCCCACAGCCCTGGGCACCTTGCTGACATGAGGAGTTCCTGTCTGTGTCCTGAGGTCACCCTCCCCACCCCATGGCCTGGGCACCTTGCTCACATGAAGAGGTCCTGTCTGTGTCCTGAGGTCACCCTCCCCACCCCACAGCCCTGGGCACCTTGCTGACATGAAGAGGTCCTGTCTGTGTCCTGAGGTCACCCTCCCCACCCCACAGCCCTGGGCACCTTGCTCACATGAGGAGTTCCTGTCTGTGTCCTGAGGTCACCCTCCCCACCCCACGGCCCCGGGCACCTTGCTGACATGAAGGGGTCCTGTGTCCACACCCTGAGGCCACCCTCCCACCCCATGGCCTGGGCACCTTGCTGACGATGAAGAGGTCCTCTCGCCTCACGACCTTCTCTTGGATCTTCTCCTGGATGGCCTCCCCCACTTCACTCTCGTTCCTGTACGCGTAGGCACAGTCGATGTGGCGGTAACCCACGTCAATGGCTGTCCGCACAGCGTCTTTGACTTGGCCTGGGGAAGACTAGGAGAAGAACAGGATCATCAGGTGATCCCATCCCTGACCATCTCTCCAGGACCCCTGTCTATGGGCCTAAGTCTCCTCACCAGGGCCTCGTGAGGGCTCCAATCTCTATGGGATGCTGGGGTGAAGAACATACTTTGGAAAACATTTCTGTCTTCTTTTCCATCTTCTTGTCTTTATTTACTTTTTATTGATTTTTAAAAATCTTTCCCCCCTTTATTTCCTGCTCATTTTATTTCCCGTTTTCCTGTATAGCTTGATAAGGCCCATGGGACTCAACAACTACAAAAGCAAACCCCGGTTACAGCCTATGAGAAGGAAATATTGTTTTAAAAAGCAATTAGAAGATCATAATTATAGGGGAAGAGGGATGGGCAGGGAGAAAAGTGCAACAATGAATGAATGGAAATCCAAAGTCTCTGTGAGTTTTCATTGATATTAATAATAAAATATTTTTTTAAAAGTTAAAAAGAACCAAGGAAGACATTCAGATGGCCAACAAACACATGAAGAAATGTTCAAAATCCCTAGCCCTGAGAGAGATGCAAATCAAGACAACCATGAGATATCATCTCACTCCAGTAAGACTAGCAAAATTTAACAGAACAGCAAGCAACAAATGCTGGTGAGGTTGTGGAGAGACCGGAACCTTTATTCACTGTTGGTGGGAGTGTAAAATGGTGCAACCACTGTGGAAAGCATTTTGGCGCTTTCTCAAAAAGTTGCAAATAAAGATACCATTTGACCCAGCAATTCCACTACTGGGAATATACCCTAAAGAGACCATAAATGACATCCAAGTAGATATATGTATACCCATGTTTATCGTGGCTTTGTTTACAATAGCAAGGAGTTGGAAACAACCTAAATGCCCATCAACAAACGAATGGGTAGAGAAGCTGTGGTATATTCGCACAATGGAATACTATGCTGCATTGAAAAACAAGGAACTCATGCAATATTATTCAAAATGGGTGACCCTGGAGGACATTATGCTGAGTGAGGTATCTCAGTCACAAAGGGACAAATGCTATATGGTGCCACTGTTGTAGAATGAGGCTGGCATTGGGGTGGGGGTAAGACTGAGAAAAACTGGATGAAATATGCTTACGGCATTGAAGTCTATCGGGGAGAGAATAGTCTAAAAGTATTATATTTTAGGGTATTATTTTTATCGTAGGAGTATGCAATGAGGGTTGCAGAGTGGATTATATTTGGGGGTAGGGGGTGGGATTTGGGGAGGTGCTGGGGGGGGATTGTGTACCAATGAGGGAGTTTTTCTTTTGCTTTTCAGGGAGAGGAGCGAAGGGGAGAGGGGGGAGGGGTTTGTGAGGGGAGAAGGGTGCAACAATGAATGAATGGAATCCCAAAACCTCTGTAGATGTTCATTGAAATGAAAAATAAACAACCTAAATTAAAAAAAAAGAAAAATCATTCCTATATAGTACAGAAAGTCCAAAAATGAAATAACTTCATTTTCTTCTCTAAAGCCTAGAAAAAGGAAAAAAAAAAAAAAGTTAAAGAGAAAGGTTTTCACAGAGACCGAAATAAAAAAGGAAAACATTTCAAAGCAGGAAGAAGGAAAGGGGGCTGGCTTTGTGACCAGGACTCTCAACCATCCCCGCAGGAATTGACTCTCTTGTAATCCAGATCACCCCTCCAGCCTTGATGGGACCCCTGGTATGTGGGGTGATTCTCAGCCCGTCCCCCTGGCCTCTGTGAAGACAGTAGCCTCACAGTCCTTTGTAATGAGGGAGTGAATGACCACTTCTAGAGATGGAGTGACCCACATCTCCTGCATCCTGCTATAAAGATGGGGTGATCCTGACTCCTGCACCTCCCTTTCTAAGGATTGGGGTGATCCACAGCTTCTAGTGTCTCCTTTGTAAAAATGGGGTGACAAAAGCACAGAGTACCTCCTTTGTAAAGACCAGGATCCAACTGCCCTGTGAAATGACCCAGAAGGACTAGTTCAAGAACCCTCCAGGGATCAGACTCTATAAGAAGGTCATGAGATGAAACCAGACTCCACCACCTCCCAGGGCCTTGATGTTGGCAGCGTAATCTTTCTGTACTTTGTACAAAAATTGAGAGTGATTGATAACAGTATCTGCCTCAGGGGCGGCTGGGTTGGTAAAGGGACGTAGTGAATGGAAGGAGTCCAGCACAGGACCTGGGACCCAGGAAGGCTAGATTGGGGGCGAGGGGTGCAGCGAGGCTTGAGGAATGAGCAATTGTGTAAGTAATGTTTCAGAAAGGAAGAAAATAAAACCTTGAAGTAATGTCCATGCTCCAGGCAAAAAAAAGGAATTGGCCTTAGAAATATTGCCCTGTAGTTGACCTGGCCAGTCTCAGCAAAGGAAAGGACAAAAGAAGAACGAACGAACTTGGAATTGAACTTCCACACGCTTTTTAAAATCTTTGATCTGATGTGAAATAGCAAACACACCAGAAAGTAGGCAATATAGAATGCACAACTGCACCAAGAGAGGGCAAGAAGTGAAAGGAGCTGTAGCTCAGCCTGGGGCCCCTCCTCCAAGCTTACATCCCTAACCTCCCCAAAGGTGCACCTTCTTCCTGTGACATCATCTCAGAATCAGAGCCCAGATCTCAATGGGATGCTCACAGCTGCTTTGGAAATCAGGGTTCTCTCCCTCCTCTGGAGGGAATTGAGAGGGGGGCACCTGGGACCATTCTTGGTCAAGTTCTTAAAGAAGGTGAAGAAGCTCTCACTTGGAATAAACAGCCATGGGGCTGTGCCAGGGGGGTTCATCCAACTCCCTCTCCTCCCCTCACTCCCCTCAGGGACCCCATGTGTTTCCTGAGGACACCCAGCACTGGGACCACAGAGTGTCCCCTCACAGGAGAGGACCTGACAGGACAGTGCAATGGGGGAAGCCAGCAAAGAACAAACAGGCAGATGAGACACGTGTAAGCTGTCAGAGCGGCACCAGCCTCGAGGAAAAGAGAAAATAAGGCCGTTAGAAGATGATGAAAAACTTTTTGCTTATTCCGGACCGCAAGGCCAGGAGCTGTCTCACCGAGGCCTGTGACGTGGAGAGTCACCCGGCAGCTGACAAGGACCCAACTCAGAGCCCAGCCCTGGCCAGGCACCTTTCTGCCACTTTCCCGGGGGAGCAGACGCCAGGGAGCAGAGCTTCTGGGACTGGAACTGTATGGGGACCCTGGGGCTCTGGTTCCAGTGCAGAGCCCCACACGGAGAACCTGGGTAGCCTGAGAGCCCACATTTCTCTCCCAGCTCCCGGGACCCCACTGCACACAGCCAGGGGCTCTGGGCCATGCACCCAGCCCTGCGCCCGGCTGTCCAGGGCAGTGGACATGGCAAGGCTGTAGCCCCACATGTCCGCTGTGCTGCAGCCCAGAGATCCCTGAAATAAGTGCTGATTCCCAGCCTCAGACCTGCTCGAAACAGGATCCAGCAGGAAGCTCTGGCTGCATGAACTTTAGAACCTCAATCTGCAGCAGGAGGGGGGTGCCCTGCTCTACAAGGACACTCCCTCCCCTCGCTGTCCCCTCCCCACCGCTACAGCTGGGCCCCCAGGGGGAAGGCAGAGGAGGGAAGCATGGCTCCCCACGGCGAGGTGCGCGCACCCACCTTCCAGGTACCCAGGCCCACGATGGGCATCTTTGCTTTGGTGGCGAGCTGCACAAAGGTGGCCATGGTGAGTGTGGGCAGCGATCTGAGCTTGGGGATGCCCAGCAGAGGCGGCTTAAATCCGGATGTGTGCGGAGGGAGGAGCTGGCCAGCAGTTCCCCGCCCAGCCCTGATACCACCCAATGCTGATACAGCAGTCGGTTTATTCCGGTTCCGTCCCCTGTTATAGCAATCGAAATTCAGAGACAACTTGGTTCCAAGTCCTCCCTGAAGCCAAGTGCACAGATGACTTCACCACAGCGACATCTAGTGGTATGACTAATCTTGTTTTTCTCTCTAGAGTTTATGTTGTTGTTATGTGCCATCCAGTTGTTTGCGACTCATAGTACAACAGCCCTAAACTCAGCTCTGTCCTGTGCCAATAGCATTGCCTCTGACACACCCATCCTGATTACCCCAGTCACTGAATCAATCCACCTCATAGAGGGTCTTCCCCTCCTGCGCTGTCCCTCCACCCTCCCAAGCATGATGTCCCTCTCCAAGGACCGGTCCCTCCTTACAACATGTCCAAAGTATGTCAGACGAAGTCCCAGAATCCTTGCCTCCAAGGAGCAGCCTGGTTTAACCCTCTCCAGGATGAATCTGTTTGTTGTCTGCTATGGGCTCTCAAATCAAGCAGTACTCACAGCGACCCTAGAACAACAGATCTAAACCTGGCCCTGTGCTGTGCCATCCTCATCACCTCTGACGTACTTGTTCCCATTGCTGCAGTCACTGAGTCACTCCATCTCGTTGAGGGTCTTCCTTTCTTTCGCTGACCCTCCATCTTTCCAAGCTTGATGTCCCTTTCCAAGAAACAGCCTGGTGGCTACAAGGGACCAGTGCTTGGAAAAGGACATTATGCTTGGAAGGGTGGAGGGACAGTGCATAAGAGGAAGACCCAGAAAGAGATGGATTGGCTCAGTGACCGGAGAAATGGGATTAGGTCGGTTGGGAATGATGAGATCGGCTCAGGATAGGGCAGGGCTCAGAGCTAATGTACATAAGGTCACTATGAGTCACAGGTGATTCAATAGCACCTAACAACAAGAGGAACATCAGAGAGCTAGACAACGACTAAGGATAACAGATGAAGAATCGATGCCTTTGAGTTGTGATTCTGGAGAACACATTGAACATACCATGGATCTCCAAGAGAACAAAGAGGTCTGTCTTGGAGAGGGTAAAACCAAGTTTCTCGTTGTTGTTGTTGATAGCCTTTGAGTCGAGCACAACTCATAGCAACCCTATGAACAAAAGGCCTGAAGCCCCTGTACAACTATCAATATTTATCCAAGTTCATAGAGTTTCTGGAAGCTTTGTGCTCTTCTGCAAAGAAGTCACTTTAGAGCCAAAGAATCTCTCTTGACCCAGTGAGAGCCGGCTCAGGGGTGAAGAAGTGGGTTGTGGTCTGAAGCAGGGAGAAACCTTACCCTGCATCCTATCTACAAGAAGGCGAGCTACACGAGCAGTTGGCTGGCCAACTCTCTAGAGAAGCAGCGGAGAAGGCTTCTGTTACTGGAAACAGTGAAGCCACTCTGTGACAACTACAGTGACCGGTGGAGGCAGAGAAAACCTGCACGCCAGCCCTGGTGATAAGCCATGTTGTTGTAGTTGTTGTTATGTGCTGTCGAGTCGCTTGCGACTCATAGCGACCCTATGTACAACAGCCCTAAACCCTGCTCTGTCCTGTGCCAATC
>NW_006399805.1:5213159-5214304 GCF_000299155.1 Elephantulus edwardii | reverse complement strand
GTAAATTTCAGAGTCCAATGATAGAATTGATTTTTTTTGGTTTGGGTTTTATTTTTATGATGAGAAAAAATTCTATTTAGAATTAGCCAGCTGGACTCAGTTTAGATGATCCCAGTTTTGTTGGTAACATCCAAAACATCATAGCCAGCAGCAAGTCGAATATAGGCCTTCTTCTCTCCATCAGGCCTAATCAAAGTGTTGACCTTGGCCACATCAGTGTCACAGAGCTTCTTTACAGCTTGTTTGATTTGGTGCTTCTTGGCCTTGACATCCACAATGAATACAAGTGTGTTGTTATCTTCTATCTTCCTCATGGCTGACTCAGTGGTCAGGGGAAACTTGATGATGGCATAGTGGTCAAGCTTGTTTCTCCTGGGGGCGCTCTTCCGGGGGTATTTGGGCTGCCTTGGGAGTCTCGGCAACTTAGGCCGCTGGAAGCTGGGTGGCATGCGGATCTTCTTTTTTTTTTTGCTGTGGACGCCCTTCAGGACGCCTTCTTGGCCTTTAATGCCTTTGCTTTGGCTTCAGTTTTGGGAGGGGCAGGAGCTTCCTTCTTCGCTTTTGGTGCCATCTTTGTAGAAAGGCGATAGAATTGCTTTTGATATTAAGGGCCTTCAAGTTGAGTACGACTCATACAACCCAACGGACAACAGATCTGAACCCTGCCCTATCCTGTGCCATCCTCATCATCTTACACACTTGAGCCCATTGTCATAGACACGGGACCAACTCGTCTCATTGAGGGTCTTCCTCTTCTTTGCTGACCCTCCATCTTTCCAAGCACAGTGTCCCTCTCCAAGGAATAGCCTCTCCTAGCAACATGTCCAAAGTATGTGGGACAAGGCTTCATTATCCTCGCCCTCAGGGAGGTTCTGGCTGCACTTTTTTCGAAGACATTATCTGTTTTGGCAGGCCCCAAGAGGGAGGTGGATACCTCCTCCAGAGTGGAGCTGAAGTGTCCACCAGCCGCCTAGCAGATGGCAGATGAATTAGTCTCCTTCCCAGGCCCTCTCCTGTCCCGTCCTGCAGCTCCAATAATGAAACCCTAGGTTAAGAAGCCAGGTTCCTGAAGAGACCATAGCTGACATCCAAGCAGATATATGCACACCCATGTTTATTGCAGCTTTGTTCACAATAGCAAGGAG
>NW_006399805.1:5208260-5209249 GCF_000299155.1 Elephantulus edwardii | reverse complement strand
GGAGGGACAGTGCAGGAGAGGAAGGCCCTCTATGAGGTGGATTGATTCAGTGACTGGGATAGTGAGGGTAAATGAGTCAGAAACAGTGCGATTGGCACAGGATAGAGCAGGGTTTAGGGCTGTTGTATGTAGGGTTGCTATGAGTCGCAAGTGACTCAACGGCACGTAACAACAACAACTGTGGGCACGATCCTGGTGCCTCTGGTTTTAAACTCTTGTCCAAGGTCCTTCTGACCAGGGATAGAAGAAGAGCTTGCACACACGCTTTGTGCCTGGAGGACTCTTTCTAGCTGTTGCTGTGTGTCTCCAGTGGGGTTTTGCGAGGCAGTAAATCACATGAGAGGTAATGGTGGAGCGATCTGTTGAATTCCTTTGAAGTGAGAGCGTAACTCCTTCCCACAAAGCCACCAGAACACACTCAGAGTCAGGTCAGGTTCAAGAGGACTCTTAGCTCTGGGGAATCCTGTGCTGTGGAACACTGTTCTCTGCCTCCCCTGCTCCCTCTGCTGGCTGTTCCTAATAAGGGAATTGTTCTGAGCCAGTGTCCTGCTCAAGGCAGAAAATACCCTCTCTCCTTCCAGGCCCACTCCTGCTCCAACAATCCCTCAGGAAGGGCACATTTCCCTGCCTGGTCAACAGGCAGATTAAGACACAATTTACATATGACTGGGAAAAACAGCTTCAAATAGGTAAATGCTATTTTAGGAAAAATGCATTTTCTCTCCTGGTAAACAGTTTAAACTATTTTACATGACTAAAGACAAAGTACTTTTGCAGGCTGGAGGAAACTGATGTCAGCTTTATAACTATATAACTACAGTTTTATAATTGATATAATACTTAGAGACTTATAAATTCATTAATATTACCCCATCATACTGACTTGGTATGTATATACAATGGAATTGTATTTGGATATTCAAAGCAATGAAGTTCTGAGCATTTTCTTCTCTCAAGCAAGTGCTTACTGCAGAGGGTCAAGGACTGCA
>NW_006399805.1:5206382-5207786 GCF_000299155.1 Elephantulus edwardii | reverse complement strand
GAAAGTGACTCAACTGCACATAACAACAGCAACAACAAGCAATAAAGGTTATAGAGTACGTTGTTTCCTGTAACATCTCCTAATTCATTGCCTAAGAATTAATAGGATACTTGCTTGAGAAACTGCTTATTGATCTTCGTCCAAAAGTTCCTATTATACTTGAAAGAATCTACCATGACCCGGATCCTGCGTCTTCTGCACTTAATATCATCTTTTGCTTAACAAGTGTCTGCTCACGGCTTCATGAACTCATCACAGTTATTGCATTATCATGTTTTGTACTTAGAATGTCAAGGCCAGTATCAAAGGAAATTGCATATTTCTTATCACTGATATCTTACTTTTCTGTTGCAATCTGGACGCAGAAAGAAAGCAGGGACACGAGGAAATGAGTTCAGAAAAAGAGGGAAGGCTGAGGCAGAGGTGCTCTCCCAGCATGGCACTGTGAAAAGGCCCCTTTCTTAGTCTCTCTGTGGTTTTTATTTCGTTTAGGCCAATCCTCCTCAAAAAGGTTCAATCTCTGGAGACTATATTTTCCTTTTACTGAAGTGTTGCCAACATAACGATGGATAAGCTGAATCTTGAAACTAAGACCAAAGCTCAGACATAGCGTGCGTCCCCTCGTCCCGTCCCCTCGTCCCCTCGTCCCCTCGGGTGGGAGGCTGGGTGGAAATCTCTGTTTGCAGAGAACATTCAGCGTCTCCTTCGGGGGTCTGGGCGGACTTCTCTGTTTGCAGAGGGTGCTCAGTCCTGTCTGGACTCTGATGTCAGCTATGTCCCTGTTGTCACTATGCTGGGGAAACCACACTTCTCTTCGGATATTTTTACTCAATAAATGTGTGTTATAATACAACATTACAGAGGACAAATCAAAGGCAAGCATCAGTTTGCAATCACTGTCAAGCTACAGAATGAACCTCCAACTTAACCCAGAACATTGGGAAGAGCCAGAACACTAGCCTGTAACCTGTTTCTGCACTTGTAGGCTGGCCTCAATGCATTTTATTTACTCTTATCCAGTCTGAAATAAAACTTTGCTTTTATGCAATAGCAAAAAAAAACCCCACAAAAAACCACAACCCCACCCATCAACAAACGAATGGATAGAGAAGCTGTGGTATATTCACACAATGGAATACTACGCTGCATTGAAAAACAAGCAACTCAGGCAATACTATTCAAAATGGGTGACCCTGGAGGACATTATGCTGAGTGAAATATCTCAGTCACAAAAGGACAAATACTACATAGTGCCACTGTTGTAAAACAGGACTGACATCAGTGTTGGGGGGAGACTGAGAAAGATGGGATAAATAATATATACTGCATTGAAAGAGATGAGGGAGAAAACTGTTTAAAAGGGTTAGGTGATTAGGTATTATTGTCATGACACGAGTCCAGAGC
>NW_006399805.1:5200264-5205453 GCF_000299155.1 Elephantulus edwardii | reverse complement strand
ACCTTCTGCAGCAAGCGCTTCAGGTCCTCCTCAGTTTCAGCGAGCAGGATTATGTCATCTGCATAACGTAGGTTATTGATGATTGTTCCACAAATCCTGATGCCATATTCCTCCTTGTACAGCCCAGCGTCGCGGATGATCTGGTCTGCGTACAGATTGAAAAGGTATGGAGACAAAATACATCCCTGACGAACCCCTTTCTTGATTTTGAACCATCCAGTGTCTCCCTGCTCTGTTCTGATGACTGTCTCTTGGTTCAAGTATAGGTTTTGCATTAGAACAATCAAATATTCTGGGATTCTCATTCTTCTCAGAGTCAGCCACAGCTTGTTGTGATCTACACAGTCAAAAGCATTTGCATAGTCAATGAAGCACATATAGACATTCTTCTGGTATTCTTTGCTTTCTGCCAAGATCCATCTAACATTAGCTATATATCCCTAGTACCGCGACCTCTTCTAAATCCAGCCTGCACATCTGGCAGTTCTCTGTTGACACATTCTCCCAAACATTTTTGGATCATTTTCAGCAGAATCTTGCTTGCATGTGATATTAATGATATTGTTTGATAATTTCCACACTCTGTTGGGTCACCTTTCTTTGGAATGGGAACAAATATCGATCTCTTCCAGTCAGTTGGCCAGCTAGCTGTCCTCCAGATTTCCTGGCACAACCTAGTGAACACATCCAGGGCAGCGACTGTTTGTTGAAATATATCAGTTGGTATGCAATCAACTCCTGGAGCCTTGTTTTTTTGCCAATTCCTTCATAGCAACTTGAACTTCCTCCCTCATCACCATAGGTTCTTGCTCATATGTTATTTCATGAAATTCCTTTGTGTCAGCCAATTCCTTCTGATACTGTGACTCTGTGCACTCCTTCTATCTTCTTTTTGTACGTCCTGGATCATTCAACATTCTACCCAAACTATCCTTAAGTATTGCCACCCGTGGCTTGAATTTGTTTTTCAACTCCTTCAGCTTAAGAAACGCTGAGCGAGTCCGGCCCTTTTGATTTTCTGACTCCAGCTCTCTGCACATTTCATTATAGTATCTTGCTTTGTTGTCCCTAGCTGCCTTTTGAAATTTTCTATTCAGCTCTTTGATTTCTTGATTTCTTCCTTTAGCTTTGACTTCTCGGTGCTCTAATGAAATACAATGTGGTGAGTGACAGGATAATGTCCATACGCATACAAGGAAGTCCAGTGAATACCACTATCATTCAAATACATGCACCAACAACCAGAGCCAAAGAAGAGGAAATAGAAGATTTTTACCAACTTTTGCAGTCAGAAATTGATCAAACATACAATCAAGATGCATTAATAATAATGGGCAACTGGAATGCAAAGTTGGGAACAAGGAAGAAGGATCAGTAGCTGGAAAACATGGGCTCGGTAAGAGAAATGAGACTGGAGATAGAATGATAGAGTTCTGCACATTCAATGATTTATTCATTGCAAATACCTTTTATAAGAAACATAAACACAGGCTATACACAGGGATTTCACCTGATAGTATGCATAGGAATCAAATCGATTACATTTGTGGAAAGATTCACTGGAGAAGCTCAATATCAGCTGTGAAAACCAGGCCGGGTGCTGATTGTGGGACAGACCACCAACTACTCATATGCAAATTCAAGCTGAAGTTGAGGAAAATTAAGTCAAGTCCACGGGAACCAAGATTTGACCTTAAGTCTGTCCCGCTCGAATTTCAAAACCATCTCAGGAACAGGTTTGAGGCCTTAAGCACCAATGAGCGTAGACCAAATGAGCTCTGGGAGGATATCAAGAAAATCGTCCATGAAGAATGCAAAAGATCATTACAAAGGCTAAAGAAGAAAAGACCAAGATGGATGTCAGATGAGACTCTGGCATTAGAGCGCCCGCAAGCCAAAGCTAAAGGAAGAAATCAAGAAATCAAAAAACTGAATAGATAAATTTTCATTTAAATTAATTAAAAAATGAGTACAAAAAACCAACAAAACCCAGGAGTGAAGTTCTGAAAGACATAACAAGGTGGATGAATCTCAATAACTGCAATGAGGAGTTTGCAGTTCGAATCCACCAGTCACTCCGCAGAAGCCCTTTGAGGCAGGCAGTCTGCTCCTATAAAGTTTTAACCATCATGGAAACTCCGTGGTGCAGTTCGGCCCTATCCTGCAACAAGTGATATGAGTTCACGTTGACTGGATGGCAGAGGGCTGGTAATAAGACGGACACAAAAGGTTCTGATTTCTTGTACATGTATTTGGGTATAATCTACCAAACACAAGCCAAGCCACGCTATCACACTTATTCCACAGCAACCCTGTAGGACAAAGTACAACCCCAACTGCCCCATTGGGCACCCAAGCTTTAATCTTCACAGAAGCAGAGTGAGTGCCTCATCTTTCTCCTGCAGAGGGCTGGCGGGGGTTCAGACGGTCATCTTTTCTGTTAGCAGCTAACTGCTTAGTCTTCCACACCACCAGGGTGCCTTATATTCAATCCTGAACAGTCAAATCCATGGAGACAGGGCAGCAAATAAGTAGTTGCCAGGGACTCAGAGGAGGAGAAACGCGAAGTGAGTCTTTACTGGGTGCTGGGTGTTCTGGGTGATGAAAAAGTTTTGAACGTAAAGGATGGTGGTGATGCTACAACATTGTCAATGCGTTAGACGCTACCACACGGTGTACTGTATAATGCTTAGGTGTATGTTATACGAACGCATAACCCTACTGTCCTCTGTCTCGTCTCTTCTGGTCAAAAAGCTACCTCTGCCTGTGTGCTGCCTGGGGAGGGGCAAGAGCACTGACAAGCCGCCCATCCAGGTCCGAGGTCATTCACCTCCTTCTCACACCACCCAGAGACTGAGACTCAAGTCTCCATTCTTGATCCATCAGTTGGAGTCATCATTTGGCCTCTGGTTCTTCATTTGTAAACCAGTGATATCTAGCTCTCTAGCAGCCTTATGCTACAATCCCAAAGGCACACGGTTCAAATCCACTAGCGGTTCTACTGAAGAAGGGTGGGCAGTCTCCTCTTGTGCCATGGACTACCTCTGAAAATCTACCGGAGGGTCCTGACTCCACAGCACACAACAACAACAATATGCTGATGGAAGCTCTGGCGGCTTAGAGGTAAGGAATTGTCCTGCCAACCCAGAGGTATGTGGTTTGAATTCACCAGCTGCTCTGCAGGAGACAGAAGAGCAATCTTGATTTACTGTCTCTGAAAACGCACTGGAAGGTCCTCTCTGGGTTTGTCCTGACTGGAGGGATAACAACAGCAACTATGGTGGTTCTCAGCAAATAGAACCGCAGGGTGGCTGGACCCTCTGCTCCAGCATGTGTGGTCTTTCTTGTCTCAGATACGTAAGTACCTTGGAAACAACCGTCATTCTGAGACACTCGGCACTCCAACACTACTAAATGATTGAGATTGCCTCTGACAGACAGACAAGGCTGTTGTTGCAATCTCTTGTTGTTGCTGTTATTAGGTGGCATCGAGTCAACTCTGATTCACAGTGACCCTGTGATGAACAGAGGGAAACGTTGCCCTATCCCGGTACGATCTGTACAACCTCCACCACAGTCAAGCCCATTGCTGCAATCACTGTGGCAATCCGTCTTGTGATAATTTCCTAATTCTGTTGTGATGAAGTCCTACCACCCTCGTGACTTGAAACAACACAAAGTTGTTTTGGTTTTTGGGTTTTTTTGTATTGTTGTTGTTTTTTAGCTAAGCCATGGTTTTGCTCCTTCACTTAATCACCTCCCTTGTTGTTTGTCAGGGAGTCGATTCTGACTCACAGTGACCCCACGTGTACCGTGACTGCTCTGTGGGTTTTCAAGGCTGGGGACACCAGAGCAGATAGTTAAGGCCGTCTTTCAGCGCACCTTTCAGTGGGTTTAAACAACCAACCTTTCAGCTAATCTCATTCTCACGGCCATTAGGTTGATTCCAACTTAGAGCAACTAACCCCCTTTTGGGTTTCTAAAGCACAAAATCCTAACAGAAGGAGACTGTTCATCTTTATCCAACAAGCTGCTTGTGGATTTGAAACACAGGAGATGATTGTCCCTTTAGTCAGCAGTGCGATACAGTGTGAACTAAACCACTAGAGTTCATCTACTAAGAGCCAAGATTTTAACTGCATTGACCCCCTCTACAAAGATCCCTTTCTGATGAGCTCTGGAGGCCTAGACGCAAGAAGCTGTACTGCAATCTGAGAGGAAAGCAGTTCAAATCCACCAGATGCTCTGCAGGAGAAGGAGGGACAATCTCCTCCTGTACCAGTCAGATCCTCTTTGACACACAAACACACATACACACACACACATAATAAAAATTAGAAAAAAAATATACCCAATTTCCTCAATAGGCACTGTTTACAGCTTCCACAGATATTGTTGTTAGGGGCTAAGTCAAGTATGATTCACAACAGTCTTATGAAGAACAGATCTGAACCCTGATCTATGAACAAGGAGTCTGACACTGTCCTGTCTGGGGCCATCCTCATCAACTCTTGAGTCCGTTGCCACAGCCACTATGCCAATCCTTCCGGGTGAAGGTCTTTCTCTCCTTCACTGACCCTCCGTCTTTCCAGGATTGATGTCCTTTTCCAAAGAATAGCCTCTTCCAGTAACATCCCCAAAGTACATAGAACAGTCGCTGTCCTTGCCTCTAAGAATCCTCGGGTTACACTTTCTCCAAGACACATCAGTTTGTCCTTTTGGCAGTCCATGGGCTATTCGATACTCTTCCCCAACACTACAACTCAAAGGCATTGATTCTGTCGTCATAATTCATCGTCCGGCTCTCAGACCTTCTGGCTTTGGGTGGTGGTTGTTTAGTTCCAACTCTTCAGAAGATGCTCTAAGCTGTGGTGGAATTCAGAAAAGGTGATAAGAAGCACTGCATTGGAACAGATGAAGGAAAGAACTGCTTAAAGGGCTATATGATTAGGCATTATATATGCAACAGCCCAGAATAAGAGATATATTTCAAAGAGGACTTGGGGAGACGGGGGAGGTAATTGTGCATCAGTGAACAAATATTAAAAAACAAAAAGTGAACTGAGTAGGGGGAATGGAGGGAGAGTGGGTAAAATATGTAACAATGAAGGAATAAAAATCTAATTTTTCTATAAACTTTCATTAAAATCACAATGACATCCAAGCAGATATATGCACACCCATGTTTA
>NW_006399805.1:5188729-5198041 GCF_000299155.1 Elephantulus edwardii | reverse complement strand
ACTCCATATTCTGCCCAAAGCATCCTTAGGTATTGCAACTTGAGGCTTGAATTTCCTCTTTAGTTCCTTGAGCTTAAGAAATCCTGAGCGAGTTTGGCCTCTTTGATTTTCTAACTCCAGCTCTTTGCACATTTCATTATAATACTTTACTTTGTCTTGTCGCAATAAAATCACAGTCAAAATAAAAAATTTTATTAATAAAAAAAGAAAATGTGGGGGGTGGGCAGGAAGAAAAATGCAACCATGAATGAATGGAATGAATTAGCCCTTTGTCTGTCTTGGAGCAACTTCAGCAATTTCAAGTGTGACCAGAAACTCCATTCAATACCAATTCTCGGACCGGACAAGTGTGTGTTATGCCATGACCAGCAGAGGGTAGGACAGTCCTATGTACCCAGCTTTCTGGAAAAGTCAAAGGCAAAGCGTGTCCTCCAGTAGGGTGTCCTGGGGAAAGGGAACCGGTTTTAATAAAGGCTGCTTGGACACATATGATTTAAAGCCACAATCTGGAACTCAAGCCCAAAGGCTAGACCAAGGGTAACAACTGGAGCAAGAAAACTGTTGCTGAATTATCACTGCTCCCTCTTTGCGTACCTAAATGCTTCTGGGGCTGTTGCAACAATGGTATCACCTGGGAGCTTGCTAGAAATGCAGAATCTCAGGCCTCACCCCATCGCTGCTGTTGCATGAGAAGCAGTCTTTAAATAAGATCACCCAGTGATTCAAAGGAGCCTCCATTGATGTTAGAATCCAGGACACCCACCTGGAGCTTATCGGTCTTTCTGCATGCCTGAAGGGAACGTCCAGCCCTCTTTAAACAGATAAGAGAGGAGACACCAACTGAGCCTTTTGGGGCTGGCTCTCTCTCCTTCCCCAGGAACGCCTTTGTTCCTGACCTCACTTGTGTTCTATCTGTTCCACGTGGAGGGACTCTACCCAGAATTCCCTTTTTAGACTTGTAGCCTAATGGTTGTTGATTGTAGAGCCAAGCAAACTGAAGCTGTTGACAATCTCAATCTCTTCACCACCCATCATGGTACTGCCAATCAGCCCAGTGGTGAGAACCTTTGTTTTCTTGATGTTGAGCTTCCATCCATATTGAAGGCTGCAGTCCTTGACCTTCTGCAGCAAGTGCTTCAGGTCTCCCTCAGTTTCAGCAATTAGGGTTGTGTCATCTGTATAACACAGATTATTGATGAGTGTACCTCCAATCCTGATGCCACATTTCTCCTCATAGAACCCAGCCTCCTCGATAATCTGTTCTGCATGTAGATTGAAAAGGTATGGAGATAGGACACATCCCTGGCATACACCCTTCCCAATTTTGAACCATGTAGTATTTCCTTCCTCTGTTCTGACAACTGCCTCCTGGTCCAAATACAGGTTTCACATAAGCACAATCTAGTGTTCTGAGATTCCCATTCTTCTCAGAGTCAGCAACACTCTTGGTACCAGCAGCCAGGAAATTAAAAGACAAATTGCATTGGGAAAGTCTGCTGTCAAAGACCTTTCTAAAGTACTGAAGAGCAACGATGTCAGTCTGGAGACTAAAGTCACCTGATACAGGCCATGATCTTTGCAATTACTTGTTATGCATCAGAAAGCTGGACAATGACTAAGAATGATAGAAGGAGAATTGATAACTTCAAGCTGTGGTGCTGGGGAAGAGTATTGAATATACAACCATGGACTGCTAGGAGAACAAACAAGTTCATCCTGGACAAGGTGAAGCCAGGCTGTTCCTTGGAGGCAAGGATTCTGAAGCTTCATCTGACATACTTTGGACATGTTGCAAGGTGGGATCAGTCCTTGGAGAGGGACGTTGTGCTTGGGAGGGTGGAGTGACAGTGCAAGAGAGGAAGACCCTCAATGAGATGGAATGATTCAGTGACTAGGGTAAGGGGAGTATATTTATAAGATACAATAAGATTGGCACAGGATAGAGCAGGGTTTAGGGGTGTTGTACATAGGGTCGCTATGAGTCACAGGTGACTCAATGGCACGTAACAACAACAACAACAACCCTAAAGGAGCAGGGAACAGCTTGTGACCCTTACAGATCTACACCTAAAGGTATTAGTGAGAGGGATGCAGTTTTCTAGCATTTTCTCTCACTCTTATTTTCCTCTCTCTCCGGGCCAGGTCACACTCCTGTTGTTGTTGCTGTTAGGTGTCACTGATTCAAGCATGACTCATAGTGACCCTATGAACCACAGATCTGAACCCTGTCCTACCTTGCACGTCCTCACAACCTCTGACACACTGAACCCATTTGTACTCCATCTATCATTACATTACCTGTTAGTTCAGTGGTTAGAATTCTTGTTTTCTTGACATTGAGATGCCACTCATACTGAAGGCTATATTTCTTGATCTTCTGCAACAAGTGCGCCATGCTTTCAGCAAACAAGGTTGTGTCTTCTGCATAACGTAGGTTGTTGATGAATCTTCCTCTTATCCTGATGCCACATTCTTCTTCATAGAGTCCAGCTTCTTGAACAATTTGCTCAGCATAAAGATTGTATAAGTAGAGAGAAAAGATACAACCTTGACACTCACCTTTCTTAATTTTAAACCGTGTAGTGTTCCTTTGCTCTGTTCACAAAGCAGCCTCCTGGTCTAGGTGTAGGTTTCACATGAGCATAATTAAGTGTTGGGATTCCCATTCTTCTGAACGTTAGCCATAATTTGTTATGACCCACACAACCAAATGTGTTTGCATAGTCAATACAACATAAATAGACATTCTTCTGGTATTCTCTGCTTTCAGCCAGGATCCATCTGACATCAGCAATGATATTCCTGGTGCAATGGCTTCTTCTAAATCCAGCTTGAATATCTGGCAGTTCTCTAAGTACTGTTCTAGCCATTTTTTTTAAAAAATGATCTTCAGCAGTATTTTGCTTGCTCGTGATATTAATGACCTTGTTTGATAATTTCCAGTCTGTTGGACCACCTTTCTTAGGAATGGGAACAAATACAGATCTCTTTCAGGCAGTAAGCCAGGCAGCTGTCCTCCGGATTTCCCGGCATAGGCTTGAGAACACATTTAGAGCTGCATCTGTTAGTTGGAACACTCATATTATGTGCCATTTCTTTGTTCTTTGTACTCAGAAGTGAGGATACCACCAACTCATTATATGAACATTATATGAACAATAATGTTTATATACAATGTAAAACTGTTTCCCTCAAGTTAACTCCAATGTATGGTGGCCCTGTATGTGTTAGGGCACACTGTGTTCAGCAGGGTTTGCAAGGATTCATTCTTCAGAAACAAATTGCCACCTCCGGAGAGGCCCAAACCTCCAGTCTTTCAGTTAGCAGTCAAGTGTGTTAGTTAACCTATTCCAGTGGCAAGAAACTGCACTGCAATCCCAAAGGCACACAGTTCGAATCCACCAGCTGTTCCATGGGAGAAAGATGAGTAGTCTCCTCCCATATGATTAACTGCCTCTGAAAACCCACTGCAGGGTCAGCCATGGGTCAATTCCAACTTGACAATACACAACTGTAACAGCAAGGGCTCTTTCCTGAAATAAGGTGTGCCATGGCCTGTCCTCTCTCCACTACTCCTTACAGTTTCAGGTTCCTCAAGCCCACGCATGACCGTTTCTGTACTCTGTTCCGATCACTGCAACCATATTCTTGTTGAGTCCTAAAGGACCCATAAGTCCAGGAGCTACCTCTTCAAGGACAGCTGTCATTTAAAGTTCTGAGGCTGAGTTGATTCGGAAAGTCTGGGGAGGAAGGATAGAAAAGTCAAAGGCAAGGGTTAATGATAGCAAAGCCATGTTTTCAGTCCACCTTCTCATGATACCATCAGTACATCCTGGGAACAGTACAGCTTCCACCTGAGGGCCTGAAGGGTAAACAACCTTTTGTGAATCTCTTCTTCCTTAAAATTGATGGGATGGAAAATGAAGAACAGGAGAGGCTTCTGAGATCACTATCTGCGGGCTCCCCTGCATGTTCTCCCACTCATCCTACGCTGCTGCTTTTCTTCAGCATCGCAAATATTAGTGACACTTGTGCTGATGGGAGTGGAGAGTGGAATCCTTGTCCCAGCCTCTCTAATGCCAGCATTCCTCGAGTCCTTGGTACTCTCTGGGAGGAATCAATTTTCCCTTGTTTGTGTCCCTCTGTCTCTGTCCACACTGGTTCTCATAAGTCAGAAAGGACTTTAAGAAGACACACTCCTCTTTACTAAGACCCCATTAGCATAACAAGGAAAATCTTACTCCAAAATGAAATTATATCCACAGGTATAGGTGTTGTTGTGGTTGTTATGTGCCATTGAGTCACTTGTGATTCATAGCAACCCTATGTTCAACAGCCCTAAACCCTGCTCTGTCCTGCACCAACCTTATTGTCTCTGACACACCTACCATCATTACCAAGTCACTGAGTCAATCCGAGGATTTTCCTGTCTTGTGCTGTCCCTCCACCATTCCAAGCATAAGGTCCTTCTCCAAGGACAGATCTCTCCTTGCAAACATGTCCAAAGTATGTAAGATGAAGTTTCAGAATCCTTGCCTGCAAAGAACAGCCTGGCTTCACCTGTGTCAGGACAAACCTGTTTGTTCTCCTAGCAGTCCATTGTATATTCAATATTCTACAACACTACAGCTCAAAGGCACCAATTCTCCTTCTATCATCATCTATCTAGTCATTGTCCCGCTTTCTGATGCATAGCAAGTAATTGCGAAGACTATGGCCTGAAATCAAGCATGCCTTAGTCTCCAGACTGACGTCATTGCTCCTCAGTACTCTGGAGAGGTCCTTGTCAGCAGACTTTCCCACTGAAATTCGTCATTTGATTTCCTGGCTTCTGGTACCAAGAGTGTTGCTTGTGGAGCCAAGCAAACTGAAGCTGTTAACAATATCAATCTCTTCACCATTTATCATAATGCTGCCAAGTAGCCCAGTGGTGAGAATCTTTGTTTTCTTGATGTTGAGCTTCAATCCATATTGAAAGCTTCAGTTCTTGACCTTCTGCAGCAAATGCCTCAGGTCCTCCTCGTTTCAGCAAACATGGTCGTGTGATCGCATAACGCAGGTTGTTGATGAGTCTTCCTCTAATCCTGATGCCACATTCCTCTTCATACAGCCCAGCCTCCCGCATGATCTGTTCAGAATATAGATTGAAAAGGTATGGAGATAGGACATATACCTGGTGGACACCTTTCCCAAGTTTGAACCAAGCAGTGTTTTCTTGCTCTGTTCTGATGACTGGCTCTTGGTCCAAGTACAGGTTTCGCATAAGCACAATAAAGTGTTTTGGGATTCCTATTCTTCACAAGGTTAGCCACACACAATTTTTTGTGATCCACACACTCAAATGCCTTTGCATAGTCAATGAAACACAGATAGGCATTTCTTTGGTACCCTCTGCTTTTAGTGAAGATCCATCTAACATTAGCTATAATATCGCTAGTTCCACAGCCTCTTCTAAACCCTGCCTGTGCTTCTGACAGTTCTCTGTTGATGTGCTGTTCCAGTCATTTTTAGACAATTTTCAGCAGAATTTTGCTTGCATGTGATATTAATAATATTTTTTGTTCAAGAATTTCTGCACTCTGTCAGGTAACTTTTCCTTTGGAATGGGAACAAATATGGATCTCTTCCATTCAGTTGTCTAGGTGTTTGTTTTCCAGATTTTTTGGCACAATTTGGTGAGTACATCCAGGGAAGCATCTGTTTGTTGAAATATGTCAATTGGTATACCATCAGTTCCTGGGACCTGGATTTTTTGTCAATTCTTTCAGAGCAGCTTGAGCTTCTTCCTTCATCACAGGCTCTTGCTCATACATTGTTTCATGAAAGTCTTCTGTGTCCGCCAATTCCTTTTGGTACAATGACTCTGTATATTCTTTTTTTTTTTTTAAATTATATTTTATTAATTTTCATAAACATTTACAGAGATTTTGGGCTTCCACTCATTCATTGTTGCACTATTCTCTCTACCCTCCTCCCAGTTTGTTCTTGTCCAAATGCCACAGTGCTTGTCAAAGCCAGTTCTGATTAATCTTCTTTGTCAGTGTATCCTTTGCCATTCCCTATCACTCCTCCCTGAGAGAGACTTCACCCTGAGTCATAAGGAAAAGGGGACGGCGTATTCTCTTAGCTACTTCCTGCTGAAAAGGGACGCTGTGGGTTTCAGGGTGAAGATCTTCTCTCACTACTCTAAAGGGCCCCTTTGGCAGTAGGAAACACATAGACTATTATGGAGATTGATTTTGGAATTCAGATGCACTCTTATTGATTGTGCTTGGTTGTACATGTACATATCCTTCAAGATGTATCATGGGGGTGTTGCAACCTAGAAGACACAAATCTGACTAACAAGTTATAAGTACATGAGTCCAAAAATTATGGAAAAGTAAAAGAAAAGATTCTTTCATTGTTTTACAAACCCTCCCCCAGGTCCCCTCCACCATGCAGCCCTCGCTCTAGTCTCCTGTGATGACAGAAATACCCAGTTACATCTCTCTTTTAGACGGTTCTCTCCCTCCTCTGCTTCAGTGCAGTTGTATATTCTTTCCATCTTTTTTTAATGCTTTCTGGATCATTTACTATTCTGCCCAAAGAATCCTTAAGTGTTGCAAATTGAGGCTTGAATTTGTTCTTTAGTTCCTTCAGCTTAAGAAATGCTAAGCAAGTTCAGCCCTTTTGATTTTCTAACTCCAGCTCTTTGCACATTTCATTATAATATTCTACTTTGTCTTCTCATGCTGCCCTTTGAAATTTTCTGTTCAGCTCTTTAATTTCCTGGTTTCTCCCTTTTGCTTTGGCTTCTTGGCACTCTAGGACAATATTCAGAGTCTCTTCTGACATCCATCTCAATCTTTTCTTCCTTCTCTGTCTTTGTAATAATGACCTTTTGCATTCTTCCTGGATGATATCTTTTTTTTTTTAAGTTGTTCTTCTGTGATTTTTTTTAATTCATTGAGATTTTAATGAAAGTTTGCAGAGAACTTGGATTTCCATTCATTCACTGTTGCACTGGATGATATTCTTGATATCCACAGCTCATCTAGTCTTCGCTCATTAGTGTTCAAGGCCTCAAACCTGTTCCTGAGACAGTTTTGAAATTTGAATGGGATAGACTTAAGGTCAAAGTTTGATTCTCACGGATTTGATTTCATTTTCTTTTAGCTTAAGCTTGAACTTGCATATGAGTAGTTGTTGGTCTGTTCCACAGTCAGCACCTGGCCTGGTTTTCACAGCTGATACTGAGTTTCTCCAGTGATTCTTTCCATCAATGTAGTCGATCTGATTCCTATGCGTACCATCAGATGAAATCCACATATACAGCCTGCATTTATATTTCTTACAAAAAGTATTTGCAATGAATAAATAAAGGATTGTGCAAAATTTTATCAGTCTGTCTCCAGTTTCATTTCTGTCACCACGCCCATGTTTTCCAACTACTGGTTCTTCTCTGTTCCCAACTTTCCAGTCACCCATTATTATTTTTTTTTATTTTATTTTATTGTTTTTGTGTGTGTGTACCGTCAAATCGGATCTGACTGGTACAGGAGGAGATTGTCCCCACTATTATTATTAACATATCTTGAATGCAAGTTTGATTGATTTCTAACTGCAAAAATTGGTAGAAATCTATTTCTTCCTCTTTGGCTCTAGTTGTTGGTGCATATATTTGAATTATAGTAGTATTCACTGGACTTCCTTGTATGGATATTATCCTGTCGCTCACAACATTGTATTTCAAGATGGATCAGGAATGACTTTCTAACTATGAAAGCAACCCCATTTCGCATAGTTGAGTAATGCGTAACACCAAGGAAGAGAAGGAGTCCGGCTCAATGAGGTTAAGGATCTCCATCTCCAGTTACTCATCGCTTTCTAAAATTTCTCCCTCAAAGGACTGAGAAAGGGAAGCTATGTTCGTTCTCATTTCCTAGACGAGCAGGGAAGCTGACAATCTGTGTGAAACCAGGAGCTGAACAAAGACCCAGAAAGGCATCCATTCTCTGTCTATTCTCTGTGACTGTTGACACGCTGATCAAAAGGCACTTCTTATTACTAAGAAACAAAATTGTTAGTTTTAAAAAATATCCTAATCATTAGAACAATAAGCAAAGGACAGCTAAGGTGGCAATTACAAAATAGACCTTCAAACAAAATCTATTACGAGAGTGAAGGACAAGAAGTATATCTAAGAAGTATTATAGATACAGTCACAAGGAAATACATCATTTTATCACTAATTATACAGTTAATAATCAGAAGGTCAGTTAATCAAGATTAACAATCATAAAAGTATATGCTCCTAACATCAGGGCACCCAAATAGTTCTAGCAAACACTGATAGAATTGAAATGTGAAACAGGTAACTGTGCAATAATAGTGGAACACTTCCATATATATCTTTTAATGTCAGACAGAGCATCTAGAAAGATCAATGAGGAAACAGAGGACTGAACGGCACTCTAAGTCAACTAGACATGTAGGGAGCAGACCACACAAAATAGCACCGTATGCATTCCACTCCATTACACATCAACTATTCCCTGGAAGAGAATGCTGAAAGCAAATCTAGATAAATTGTAAAATACTGAAACTGTATAAGATCCCCCCCCACCAGGCTGGCTACAATGGAGTGAAGGTAGACACCAATAACAGGGGTAGGGGAATCCACTGGAACACAAACATTGAAATCAAACAACATAGAATTAAACTACCAACAGATCAAGGAAGGAACCACAAATTTCTTAAAGTCAAAGGGCCGGGGTGGGGGGGTGACGACAAGGAAACACAATGTACTAAGTAAAAGGTACAGAGTGTAACGAAGATGGCATCCAGGGGAAACTTACAGCCATAAATACTTAAGAGATTTCAAGTTTGCAACCTAATTGGAAACTCCCAGAACTAGAATAAAAAATGAAACCTAAATCTCACTCACTCATTGCCCGAGTCAGAATCAACTCATTCATAGCTAACTATGCCCCTCCAGCGTGTTTCGGAGACTAAAATTTGCACAGAAAGGAATTGCCTATTTTTCTCTCCAGGAGCTGCTGGTGGATTCAAATCACCAAAGAGCTGCCACATTTGGGTCAGCAGTGCCACCAGTTGTTTTGGGGTACATTAAGTCAAGAACGACCCATACTGACGCTACGAACAACAGATCTGAACCCTGCCCATCCTGTGCCATCCTCACAATCTCTGACGCACTTCAGATCATTGCTGCAGCCACAATGTCTCTGACACTTCCATCCTGATTACCCCAGTCACTGAATCAATCCACCTCATAGAGGGCCTTCCCCTCCTGCGCTGTCCCTCCACCCT
>NW_006399805.1:5178604-5186404 GCF_000299155.1 Elephantulus edwardii | reverse complement strand
TCAATCAATCTCCGATTGTAAAAGTTGGTAAAAATCTTCTATATCGAAAAAAAGTTAAAAAAAAATCTTCTATATCCTCTTCCTTGGCTCTGGTTGTTGGTGCATATATCTGAATGATAGTGGTATTCACTGGACTTCCTTGAATGCATGTGGATATTATCCTGTCACTCGCAAGGTATGTGTAGAAAATGTCAATTTGTGCACAATTTTATGTGTATGTGTGGCATCCACTTTCTAAATAACACGCCTCCAGAAACTCTATGAACTTTGATAAATGTCAATAGTTGTAGAGGGGCTTCAGGCCTTTTGTTCATGAGGTTGCTATGACTCATGCTTGACTTGAAGGCAATCAATAACTACAATATTCTCAACTATAATAAATGAAATATTTTTAAAAAAGAGAGATTTTGCAAGTGGCCCTTCAAGGCACAATATCAGGGCCCTGCAAGAGAAGGTTCACTTATCTTTCTTCATATCAATGCCATTGACTGGAGACAGTGTCCAAAGCTCTGCTGTTGTTGTTAGGTGCCATCAAGTCCACTAAGAAGCATTGTTACCCTGTGAGCAACAAATCTGAACTTTATCTTGCACCATCCTCAAAATCTCTGATAGGCTCAAGTCTAACTCTGTCTCACATATTTATAAGATGGATTGACACAGTGACTGGCAATGAGGTTAGGGGTGACAGAGATGGTGAGGTTGAAACAGGGCAAGGTTCAAAGCTGTTGCTCATAGGATCTCTATGAATTGTAGTCAACGCAATGGTACTTAACAACACTGTTACAGTCACAGTGTCAACCCATGTTGTTGGAAGTCTTCCTCTCTTTCTCTGACCCTCCACCTTATCCAGCATTATATCCTTTGCCAAAGACTAGCCCCTTGTGCTCAAAGTATGTGAGACGAAGTTTCGCCATCCTTCTTTCTGAGAAGCATCCTCATTGCACTTACTCCAAGACAGACTCGTTTGTTCTTCTGACAGTTTGTGGGATATTAGTTATTCTTCTCCAACATTCTTCTGTCATCCTTATTCACTGTCCAACTTTCAGATACATAGAAAGTAATTGAAAATACTACGGCTTAGGTCAGAGAGCTCTGGTCACCTAGTGGTAAGGAGCTGTGCTTATATCCTCAAGGCATTTGGTTCAAATCCACCAGCTGCACCCTGAGAAGAAGATGGGCTTTCCTTCTGTGCAATTTATTGCTCCTGAAACCCCCCTGGAGGGTCAGCTGTGGGTTGGTTCCATCTTAATGGGACATAACAACAACATGACTTGGATCAGGCATATCTTAGCCTTTAAACTGACGTAGTTATGTTTTTAGCATCTTGGAGAAGTCTTTGATAGCACATTTCCTCAAGGCAACATGTCTTTTGCTTTCTTGACAGCTGTTAATGTGGCTGTTGATTGTGGATTCAAGCAAACTGAAATCGTGATGACTTCAATCTTTTCTCTATCATGATGTTGCCTATGGACCCAATGGTAACAATTTTTGCTTTCTTAATGTTGCAATGTAATCCGTATTTGCTCTCCGACCTTCTGCAGACAGTATTTTAAATTCTCTACACTTTTAACAAGCAAGATTGTGTCATCTGTGTAACACAGGTTGTTGATGAATCTTCCTCTAATCCTGATGCCACATTCTTCTTCATATGACTCTTCTGGAACGATTTGCTTAGCTTGAGTAAATACAGAGAAAGGATATAGCCTGGAGCATACCAGCCACAATTTCAACCCATGCAGTGTTCTTTTCTTCTCTTCTGACTCCCTTTAATAATTTACTCAGTATTGTCACCCACAATCGCCTTTGTTTTTTGCAATAGTGAAGTTGGCCATCACTTTGTAGATTTAGATTTTCAAAAACTGAAGAAATAAGGCTCTTTGGGAGAAAGAGGGGCAATTTACTCTTGTGCTATTAATAGCATGAAACTCACTGAATGGTCAGCTATGAGTGGGTTCTGGCTTGATGGTGATGAGGGACATAGAGAGGATGGCGGCTGGGCACTCAGCAGGCCTCTGTCCCTCAGCACTGACTCAGCCAGGGCTTCCTGTGGGCAGAGAGGAATGCTCTGGGGTTTCAGGGAGGCAGCACAATGAAAGAGCTTGGAGTTGGATGTCAGAAGATCTGCCTTGGCATTCCAGCTGGGCTGCTTAAGGGTTATTAGAAGTCACTTGTTTGATCCTCAGCTCTCAACAAGAGAATAATAGAAACTAATTCAAAGGGATTTAGTGACGATTTAGGAAGACAATGTATGTAAAAAGCTCCTTGCAACTGTTTATTGTTCGTTCCTTTCTTGCTGACTCTGACTCAGAGCAACTTTACAAACAACAGGATGAAAGATTTCCTGGTCCTGTATTGCTATTCTTATTATCACAAGAAGGGTGGAGCTCACCATGGAGGCTCTGGTGTTTTTTGCTTCATTATGTTTTAGTTTGTTTTGTTGTTGTTGAGAATATGCAGGACAAAACATATATCGAATTATATCTATGTGGACAATTCAGTGACACTGATCCCATTCTCCAAGATATGTAACCATCTCTACCTCCCTTTTTGGAGTCGCTCAGCCCCCACGAATATACACTTACCGCTCCTCAAGGTTTCTTCTGCATTATCGATACCACTTTTCTTTTTGGTATAAGGTTCAACAGTTAACTCAGGGCAAAAGTTTCAGGAATTTATCCAGCTCCAGAAAATCTGGGTTCGTGAGAATTTGAAATTCTGATCTTCATTTTCCTCCTTTTGATCAGGATTCTTCTTTAGAAACTAAGATCAAAATGTCCGTGGTATCTGAGCACCATCGACTTCTGTTGCTACTATGAATTTTGAGTGCCTTCTAACCTAAGCGCTTTCTCTTCCAACATTTCTATTAGAAATACTCTATTGTGATCTATAGGGATCTGCTGGGGTTTGCTTCTCAGAGGGAAAGTCCCACAAGGTTCGTGCTCACAGAGAGACTGGAAAACTGACCCAGAGATGGAGAAAAAGGCACTGGTACTATTGTTAGGTGCCACCAAGTACAACCCATTGCGACCCTATGAAAAACAGACCTGAGTCCTGTCCTCTCCTGCGCCATCCTCACCTCCTGCCACACTAGAGCCTCTTAAGGCAGTTGTTACATTTTTCTGACCAGCAGGGAAGAGCTGGGCAATGGCATGAATTACTCCAGATTTTAGTTGGTCAGGAGGTAGGGGGAGAAGAACTCAGGGCTGAGTGTTCTCTCGACCTCTAGTCCTCATAGCTTTTATTTGAGAAGTTTTACAAGTGGAAAAGCATATTGAATCAAGGCATAAGATAAAACATTGTTTACTATGTCTGATCTTATTTGCTGATCCTTCCTATTTACCAGACCACATGCATATCGGAAGGCAAGGTCAGCCGAAGAATTAAATTCTTGCAAGAGACACACACGTCCGTACAACAGTATCCTTTTGCCCTGCTTACACTCATTGAGTCTTGAATTTGGAAACCAGAGGCAGTGGTTTTGAACACAAACTAGCAGCTTTTGAAGGTCTTCGGGTTCTACAGTGCAAGAGGAGACTTTTTTTAAATTATTATTATTATTTTTACATGTACCATCAAATCAGATCTGACTGGTACAGGAGATTGCCCCCTCCTTCTCCAGCAGGGCATCTGGTGGATTTGAACCGTGTTCCTCTGGGATTGTAGTGCAGTGTCTTGCCACTAGGCCACCAGAGCTCCCTGCAAGAGGAGACTTTTAAGAGCCATTGAAGGGTCTTAATATGTATTCCTTGGTCTTTCGCCAGCTCTTGCCCCACTTAAAAAAAGAAAAAGTCCCCTTATGAATAAAGACCTGCCTGTGGCGGTGCTTGGTGGCCCTGTCTCATAATGAGATGAAGTGACCACACATTTTTCACTTTTCATTCCACATGGTTCTGATCATTGGTCTTCCCATGCTGCATTGGAGTCACTATATGTTGCTCCCAGATCACATTGGGGTCACCATATGCTGCACTTCTCAGACCAGCAAGAAAGTGCAGGGTGATGGAATGAACTACTCAAAAGACTTTAGTTAGTCAAGAGGTAAGAGGAGAGGAGCTCATGGCTGAGCGCTCTCTTGGCCCATTTAGTCCTCATAGCTTTTATTGGAGGGGACTGGAGTCTCCCTCCACTCTGCAAGTCAGCTGGCTAATCCGGTGGGATGGCTGGTGTCTCCATGGCAGCTCCTCTTGGTGGCAGGCAGGCAAGGGACGTTTCTGGGGTCTTTTTCGTAGTGCGTTACTGTTCTTTTTGGCCTTCAAAGGTGGATGGCCGGCCCTGACCATTAGAGTAAGGGTAAAGAAGGGTGGGGTTGAGGCTGCTGAGACTGCTCCAGGCCCTAGCTTAAAATTCTTCACGAGGCTTAGGGACTAGACAGCATAAAGTCAAATAAGAGAATGATTACCCAGGGTGGACAGTGTTTGGTGGAGCTCCCCAATTAAAACAAGCTTGGAAGCAGGAGTGGCATCTGCTTCCATAATAGTTTCCCTCTGGAAACCCTATGAACCTGGAGAAAGGATGAAAGTTATACAAGTATCCAGGACTTTCATTTATAGGGGCGCTCTGAGTCACAACTCAACAACACTAAACAACAACTAGTAGATTTGTAAAATTTGAATACATTTTTTTAAAATTTATTTGATCATCTCTTTCCTTTGTATTTTCCCCACTAGTTTATTTACAAAATTCTAATACAAATTTGAACAAATTCTTTCAATTTCCCTCACTGCCCCCACCCATCAAATTATACAACCCAATGATTAATCCCCCTTTCCCCTGTACATCCACATCCCTCTGCTTCCAGCCTCTCCCACCCATCCTGAATCTTTATACTCATTCTACAATAATGATCTTATACAACATTTATCCATGTGGGACTGAGTTCACCCAGCATAATGCTCTCCAGTCCCTCCCAAATTAGGTAATAATTTACAAAGTTATTGCTCCTGTGTGCTGAATAGTATTCCATTGTGTAAGTGTACCATAATTTCTCAATCCATTCGTTTGTGGTTGGACATTTGGGCTGTTTCCATGTTCTCGTGGTTGTGAATAACGCTGCTATGGACATTGGTGTACAAATCTCCACTTGTGCCTCAGTTCTCATTTTCTCAGGGTATATTCCGAGTAGTGGAATAGCTGGGTCATGTGGAATTTTTATGTTCAGCTCTTTGAGGAAGTGCCAAACTGCCTTCCAGAATGGCTGCACCATTTTACAATCCCACCAACAATGTCTAAGAGTTCCTTTCTCACCACATCCTCTCCAACATCTATTACTTGCTGCCCTGCTAAACTTTGCCACTCTTACTGGAGTGAGATGGTACCTCATTGTGGTTTTGATTTGCATCTCTCTTATTGCCAGTGATTTGGAGGATTTCTTCATGTGTCTGTTTGCCATTCGACTATCATCCTCTGTGAAAATTCTTTCCATGTTTTTTGTGCATTTTGTAATTGGGCTATCAGTCTTTTTCTTACGGAGGCCCAGGAGTATTCGTTAAACTTTTGTTATAAGACTCTTGTCTAATTGTATTTCCAAATGTTTGTTCCAAGTCTGTAGGTTTTCTTCTCGCCCTGTTGGGAAAAGTTTTTTATGTGCACAGAAATTTTATCTTTAGAAGGTCCCATGTATCAATTTGATCCTCTTTAGATTGTGCATTTCTAGTTGTATCTGGGAAGTTTTGCAAGTGGAAAAGCTTGTTGACTAAAGTAAAAAGATATAGTGTTGTTTACCCTCTCTGATCTTATTTGCTGATCCTTCCTTTTTAGCTGACCACATCCATATTGAAAGGCAAGGCCAATGGAAAAATTAAGGTTTTGCAAGTAACACATACATCCATAAAACAGAGTGTCCTTTTGCCCTGATTACATTCATTAAATCTCGGCAGCTCTTGCCTTGGTCAGCTTAACCCCTGCAAGCAGTCGCTATGTCAGTCTATCTGGCTGAGTCTTCCTCTCTTGTGCCAACCCTCCACATTTCCAAGCATGATATCCTTCTCCAAGGAATAGCCTCTCCTAGCAACATGCCTGAAATATGTGAGATGAAATTTTCAATTCATTTACTGCTCATAGCTGACCCTCCAGCAGGTTTTAGGAGGCTGTGCAATTTACAGCCTCTTAAAACCTGCTAGAGAGTCAGCTATGATCCAGTTCCAACTCAACAGCCTTGAGTTGAGTTTATTATAAAAGCAAAGGGGAAATGACCCTATCAGAATTTGAAAGATAATGAACACTGCATTGGAACAGATGAGGGGAATATACGATTGGGCATTATATATATGACAGCAATCTGGAACAAGAGATGCATTGCAGAGTGGACTGGGGGGAAGGGAAGGGAAGAAAATATTCAACAATGAATTTAAAAAAAGGTAAAGGGGGGAAGAATTTAAAAAGACTGTGAAGAATAGTGCTGGTGGGTGAGCCCCCGTTTTGGAGAGGACTCAAACATACATCTATCCATGTTTTCCTATTTTACATGGGGTTTCCCTTGGAAAGGGACATTAGGCTTAGGAAAGGTGGAGAGTTGACAAAATAAAAAGGAAGACACTCAATCTCATAGATTGCTACAGTGACAGTTGCAATAGGCTCAAATGGGTTAGAAAGTGTGAGAATGGTTCATAGGATCGCTATGGGTTGTTCTCCCCTCAACGACACCTAACGACAACATACATACAGTGCCTTCAACAACAGGTTTTAGCATTATCAATGATTGTGAAAATGGAACAGGACCCGACAATATTTTGTTCTGTTGCACATGAGGGTCACCCTAAGTCGGAGCTGACTCCCAGAAAACCAACAATAGCAACAGTAATAATACGTGTGTATGTATAGAAAGATAGTGGGGGCTCTGGTGGCCTAGTGGCAAGAAGCTGCACCACAATCCTAAAGGCACACAGTTCAAATCCACCAGCTGCTCCGCCAGAGAAGGATGTCCACGTGTCCACGCTCCTTCTGTGTGATTAACCGCCTCTGAAAACCCACCAGAGTCAGCTATGAGTTGGTTCCAACTCTAAGGTTCACACTAACAACAACATAGAAAGATGGAGCTCTGGTAACCTACTGAGTAAGGAGTTGTACTGTCAACCCTAAGGCAGGTGGTTCAAATCTTCTAACTCCTCCACAGGAGAAAGATGGCTCAATCTCCTCCCATGCAATTAACGTCCTCTGAAAGCCCATGGGAGAGTCAGCTGTGAGTTGGTGCTGACTGAACGTCACAGAACAACAACTACATCTGTATAAGCATGTTGTAGTCTGTGGGTTTTCATCAGGTTTATAGTGCATATTTCTAGAATTCAGGTTTTATAAAAATGACTGCTCCCTGATAAAAGAGAACTTTGGTAGTCCAGGGGTTACAGTCAAAGTGGGAAAGGATGCTGGTACACTTAAGTAGTGCAATTAAAGCCATACCCTTAACTGTTAGTTGAAAATTCAGTTCTTCAAGCTCCCCACCTGCTCTCATGGAGCCGCCTGGGGGAGGGAAGTGTTGGGGAGAGCTGAGGTGTTCACAGGTGTCCCTGGAAGCAAATTACAGCCTTGGCAACCCCATGGGGCACTTCTACTCTGTTTTACAGGGTTGCTTTGAGACAGGATCGACTCCCCAGCAGTAGGTTTTGCTTATTCAAGGTTTTTAGTCTCTATCATAACAGTGGTTCTTAACCTTTTTCTTTCTTTCTTTCTTTCTTTCTTTCTTTCTTTCTTTCTTTCTTTCTTTCTTTCTTTCTTTCTTTCTTTCTTTCTTTCTTTCTTTCTTTTTCTTCTTCTTCTTCTTCTTCTTCTTCTTCTTCTTCTTCTTCTTCTTCTTCTTCTTCTTTT
>NW_006399805.1:5151819-5178504 GCF_000299155.1 Elephantulus edwardii | reverse complement strand
TCTCTCTCTCTCTCTCTCTCTCTCTCTCTCTCTCTTTCTTCTTTCTTTTCTTTTGAATGCACATTAAAAAAATACTCTTCCCATTGAGCATGGATGGACTTTTATTGCATGGGAAGTAGATACTCTTTGTAAAAATAGCACAGGTAATAATTCCTGACTCATTCCCGCCTTAAGCACTCAGGCGTGGCCAGTGGTTTTGACAATGGTTTCTAACAGAGGAAAACCAGCCTCTAGGTCAAGTCTGCACTGCTTCGAGACACTTCTTCTGCAAAGTCAGTGAGTTTCTTGGGCGTTTGCTCTGGTTTCTTGACAAATGTTGATTCAAAGACCCAATTCTGGGGAAACTGATGACTGGCAGCAGCGGACAAGAGTTCTCTCAGCATTTTTTTGCTGAGTGTCTGCAGTTTGCACGGATGGTGGAGGCTCTGGGAGGCCAAAGGGTTCCCACACCACCCTGGGGCCCTCTCCACCCCTTGTCTCCTTTCAGCATTTTCAGTATTTCTGTCACTATAGGAAATCATTGTATTCATTTGTGGAATGAATTTATTCATTCATTGAGTGTTTATGTCGCCTCCACTAGACTGTAAATTCCTCGCACTTGTCTGTATTCAGGGCACAGTGCACCGAGGGATTTGCATTCCTATGAAGATTGTCAGGGAGTGGGCTGCTAGCCACTCCCACAGTCTGGCAAGGGCCTTTTGCCCTGTCACCAGAGACCTCCGGTGGCCTGGTGGTAAGAAGCTGCACTGTGATCACAAAGACAAGGGGTTCGAATCCACCAGCTGCTTAATGGGAGAAGGAGGGGTGATTTTCCAGGGGGATTAAGCTGCCTCTGAGAATCCTCTGGAGGGTCAGCTATGAGTGGGTCCCAACGGCGCACAACTTCCCAGCTTTGTGTTCAGGGAAACCAGCAGTACCCCTGGAGCTGGTTGGATATTGAAAGCCAAGCAAACCAGGAAAGGTGTGCACTCCTACTGTTAATCCACTTGGCCCTGATTGGAAGTTTAAATCCACTGGAGATGCCTCCGAGGAAAGGGCTGGCCATCTACTTCTTCCAAACCAGCCACTGAAAACCCCATGGGGCACAGTTTTGCTCTGACACTCCTGGGGTCACCACGAGTTGGTAGTGACTGGACAGTAACTAATTTTAGATCCATTTATCAAAATACTGTGAAGCCAAGTGGACAGAGCTAAGAAAACAATTGTTTTTAAAAATCATAAAGCCCTGGAACCCAATCTGTTCACACGCCCAGGTCAGTTCTCACAAGTTCAAGTCGGGGTGCTCAGGTCAGGAAAGGAGGGCTGACTGGAAAGGGTGTTTCAGTTATAAAATAAGGCAAACAAACAACAGCCTGTCAATGTTCAGAGTATTGATGTTTTGTTCAACCTGAATCTTTTCTATTAGTTTTGGTTAGTAATTTTGCATTAAAATTGTATTGTGATTACTGTGTTTTGGTGTCTCACCTGCCTCGTCCTGATCTTGGTCCTGAAAGCTCAACCAAACCTCCGCCATTGGCTCAATCAATTCCAACTCACTGCAGCCTGTTGGGTAGAGCGCAACTTCCCTGGGGGCCTCCAAGGGAGGCAATCTTCACTGAAGCAAACTGCAGCCTCTTGTTCTCATAAACTGGCTGATGGAGCCAAACCACTGGCTGCCTCAGCCGCAGGGACACCAAGCACTCCTTGAAGGCCAGAAAGTTTGAAACTGGCGACAGTGGGAGTGTTTGCCCCACAGAAACTAGCAACAGCTGCCAACTCTCCTCCTTCCCAAAGTTCCTCACGCTTTACCCTGCATCCCCTTCCAGAATCTTTACTTCCATTCTTGTTCAAACTAAAGAAAATTTCCTCTCTCTCTCCCCACCTCCTTCCCCTTCCTCTCCCCTTCTCCTCTTCTTTCTCTCTCTCTTCCCTTCCCCCCTCTCCTCCTCCTCTTCCTCTTCCTCCTCTTCCATCTTCTTCTTCTTTCTCTCTCCCTCTCTCCCCCTGTCCGTCTCTCTCTTCCTCTCTCTCTGTCTCTCTGACTTTGCTTTCTCTGCAGCCTCTCTCTGGGACTTTGTCAGTCCAAGTGATTTTCCCTAGGATGTGACTGGAGATAAAAGGAAAGAACAGTAAGTCAAGTGGTGGCCTGAAACAAATACTTCAAGCCAGGCTCCTGTGCTGAGAAATTCCTAGAAACAGAAGATACACGGAGTAGACTTTCCCTGGAGTTCTCAAAAACTCCCACCCATTGTCATGGAGTCAGAGCCAACTGACAGATGACTCTCCAGCAGGTTTTCAGCGGCTGTGCTTCACACCAGAGGAGAATGCCCACCTTTCTCCTGAGGAGCAGCTGGTGGATTCGAACCACCTGTCTTTGAGTTGGCAATACAACTCGTCATTTGCTAAGCCATCAGAACTCACTTCCTCTAGAGTTAGAATCCTGATTTTGAACTCCGGTGGTCTAGGGATAAGAAGCTGCACTGCCAATCCAAAGGTCCACAGTTTGAATTCACAAGCTGCACAGGAGGAAGATGGCAATCTCCTTTCAGCCTCTGAAAACCTGCTGGAGGGTCAGGTATGAGTCAGTTCCTACTCGATTGAAATGAATAACAAAGAAGGCAGCAGCTTCGGTTAACAGATCATGGCTGGGGTCATTCTATGACCTTTACATTGCACTGTTGTTGCGATGTCCTGCTGAGTTGGAACTGACCTATAGCTGACTTTCCAGTGGGTTTTCAGAGGCAGTAAATCACACGGGAAGGGACTGTCATCGTTCTCCCACGGAGCAGCTGGTAGATTTGAACCAAGTGCCTTCAGGATTACAGCACAATTTCTTACCTTTGAGACACCAGAGCTCCCCTCACATTACATTATTAAGATAACTTTATTTATATTTAATATGAATGATATTTCATCATGGAGAAACGATGAAAGTTATACAAGTGTTCAGGTCTTTCGTTCATAGGGTCTCTATGATTTGACAGCACCTAACAACAACAACAACAACAAAAAAAAAGAGCTCTGTTGGCCTAGTGGATAGAAAGTTACACTACCAAGCAAACGGTGGGTGATTTTAACTTGCGGCCCTCAGACTTGGTTTTAATTGTTTTGGGTCAAACACTCTTCCTCGGAGTAGCATAGCACTGGTCTGTCCATTTGCTGCACAGAGGTAACTGTGGTTGCTGTAATGGTAAACACTGTGACAATGATGTGTCAAATGCGATAATGGTTACTCGTGGTAGACAGTGTTTGGTGAATCTCCCCAATTAAAACAAGCTTGGAAGCAGGAGTGGCAACCACTTCCAAAATAGCTTGTCTCCAGAAACTCCACAAACCTGGAGAAACGAAGAACGTTATACAAGTTTTCAGGTCTTTTGTTCATAGGGTGACTATGAGCCGTCTATGACTCGACGGTCCTTAACAACAACAACATTTCTACCACTTACTACATGGTCTTGGACAAATTTATACGGTCAAGCCTCAGTTTCTTCAATCTGAGAAATGGGGTAAGTAATCTAGCTACTTGTTTTTGCAGGAAAATGAGAACAAGAAAGTCTAACGGTGCATTTGGTGGGTTGTTCTTAAGTGCCAGTAACGTGACTCTGACTCATAGCAGGCCCGTGGACGACAGAACGAGATACCGCCTGCCCGATTCTACAAGGGTTATTGTTTTGCACCGAAGAGTCAGAATCGAATCAAACCTCAACGAGGTTTTCAGAGGTAGTAAACCACATGAGAGGAAACGGACCACCCTTTTTCAGCCCTCCTGGCGGAGCACCCGATGGATTTGAAAGGCTTGCCTTTGGGTTGGGAGTGCGGCCTCCTAACCACTAGGCCACAAGATCCTGCAAGGCAATCCTTGAGTGGAAGTTTAAGAACAAGGACTTATTCTCTCTGCAAAGGAGGCACACAGAAATTCTAGATTCAATCACGCACCCACAAACAGCAACACTAGCAGGATTAGTGTAATCTTCCCCCTTCCCTGTGGGCGGGGTGGAGGGACTGGGGGACCCTGCCATGTGTTATCACAGGGCTGAACACAGAAACCCCCAGACCTGCTCCTCCAAGCCCTGCTCCCCTGGCTCCGCCCCTTATGGTCCTGCTCTGGCCACACCCCTTCACCAGCCCCAGGCCCCGCCCACATTAAATCTGGCCACTTCCCACATCACACTGCGGCTCCTCCCCCATTGACCAAGGTCGAGATGTCCCTCCTCAATGACCACACAGCAGGCGCCAGGCCTGCAGGTCCCATCCTGGCAGCGGTGGTGCCAAGCTACCGCTCTGGGTGACAGCTATTCTCCACCTTGGTGGCCCCTCCCCTCCCAACCCATCACCATGTTGGACCCCAGGGTCATTTTGAGGTCGTCTTCTCCTACAGTCTCAGGAAGTGGGGTCCGCAAGAATTTCCTGAGGAACTGGGCTAGAAGTGACCACAGGTTGTCTCCTTTCCCAGTCTCTTCTGTTTGAGATCCTCCAGGGCCGATAGCAGGAGGGTTAATATTGACAGTTCTCTCCACAATGTTTGCCTGCTTAGCTATATTGCCTACAGGTTCACACAGCAAATATTGACAGAGTGGATGCAGGTCGAGCAAGGCCAGGTAACACAGGGACAGTCTTTAAATTGTGGCTGCCCCCTTTCCCATACGGGGGTACCCAGAGGCAGTCTCTGTATTTCCTGACTCCCCAAATTCGTGATGAAGAGACCGAACCATCATCAACAGAAATATCGTCTCCCTGCCGCCCAGCAGCCTCAGACAGGCCCTTTCCATGCTTGTGGCATCTCCGCTGACGTCCCCTTGAACTGGCTGAACAAATGCTCCAGGCTCCTCCTCCTGGCTCTTGGCCGGCCCTAGGCTGTCTGTCTGTTGCTGTGAGAAGGTGTTTAAGCTGTACCTGGGCCAGAGGCACTGCTCAGCTCCTAATGCTTCTGATGCATCCGGGGCACACACCACACCTGCCATTCCTTATGGAAGACACTGGATCCAGTTCTTCAGGAGACCCTGACTCCACTCTGGGGCTGAGACACCACCCCCACCACCCCGACCCCACCCCACCCCGATCCACACCCCTGGTGCTCTTCCTACCGCCTGTCTCCAGGAGTTTTCTCTTCTCCCTGCCTCTCCCTGCTTCCTAGGTTCAACGACTGAATAGAAGGCATGTTCATGCCAGCTCCAGGCTTGCTGATCAACTGCTCACAGAAAGGTCTGGAGTCTGAGCCCATCCAGCAAACGCTCAGAAGAAGAAAAAGTCATGTGGTGTGCTCCCTCTGTTAAAGACGACAGGCCGAGAACCCTGAAGAGCGGTTCTGCTTTGCGATGCATTGACACGGCAGCGTTTGCTGGGGTCCTGGAAGGAGGACGTGGACAAGGTGAGGAGAAAGACCCATTGGTGGATATAAGAGGTCCACTCACCCTGGTGGTTTCTCAGGAAACTGTCTCCTGCCCAAGTGGTTTTCACCTAGTTGACGCAACCTTGCCTGCTGAAAGTGAAGAAGACTTGAAGCACTGACTGGTGAAGATCAAAGACTGCAGTTTGCAGTGTGGGTGCCATCTCCACATCAAGAAAGCAAACATCTTCACAACAGAACTAACACCCAACTTCATGGTAAACAGAAAAAGCATTGAGTTTATTAAGGATTTCATTTCACTTGGCTCCACAATCAACACCCGTGGAAGCGGCTGTCAAGAAATCAAGACAACTTACATTAGGCAACTCTGGTGACAGGACCTCTTTAAAGTATTAAAGAGCAAAGAAGTCACTCTGAGGAGTAAGGTGTGGCTGACCCTCACTCATGGTATTTTCATTCACCTCATACGCATGTTAAGGTTGTCCAGCAAGTAAAACTGGAGCAGAAATTATGCTTTTAAAGTATAATGTTGGAGAAAAATATTTAATATATTATGATATATAAATACGCATCTGAAAGCTGGACAATGACTAAGTATGACAGAAGAATTGATGCCTCTGAGCTGTGGTCTTGGAGAAGAGTCCAATATCTCTCGCACTCCCGAAAGAACAAAAACGCGTGTCTTGGCGAGGGTGCAGCCAGACTGCTCCTCGGAGGCAAGGACAGCAGAACTGCATCTCACGTACTTTGCACATGCGCTAGGAGGGGTTATTCTTTGGAGAGGGACCTCATGCTTAGAAAAGTGGCAGGTCGGCAAAAGAGAAGACCCTTCACCAAGTGGATTGACACAGCGACTGCAGCAATGGGCTCGAGCGTGTCAGTCAGAGATTGTGAAGTTGGCACAGGACAGAACAGAGTTCAGATCTGTTGCTCGTACTTGTCAGAACCTAACAGCATAACAACAATATAAAAATAGACGGCTGATTGATTGATATCGGGGATCCAGCCCCGATATGTCAGGAGAATTCCGCCAAAAGGAGGCACCAGGTTGAAATGAAGATGCGGAGAGACTACTCGCTGATGACGAATAGTGAAAAACTTTTCTTTTTCAAAAGCATATATAGGTAGCCATTGCATTATCTCTTTCCATCCAGGATGTTGACTATCAGGTCAAACATTAACTCTCACAGACCTCAGCACAATACAAAGATGTTTCACAGCATGTCTTATTGAGAGCTCTAAGAAACAAAGAGTTTCAGTAAATAACAGTCCCTAAGGTCTGAGACCTTTGGTCACTCTTATTCATTAACATACTGCTTCCTGGAGTTGTTTACTGTAGAAGGGATGGTCAAGCCAAGATGTCCTGCTGTTTTTACAATGCATCGCTGATCCTGCTTTGCAGGTGAGCCAGGCCCTGACAGATTTATTCTGCCAAAAGAACAGACTTGGCAGATGTAGGGCCAGCATACGCCTTAGTGGCAGGATTGGTGAGACTTTAGCTCCCATACTCTGGGCATGGGATCTGGAGGCTCCCGGCCCTGGCGAAGAACATCATGCTTGGTAAAGCAGAGGCTCAGTGACGGAGCAGAAGACCCTCAATACGACGCAACAGTGGGCTCAACGCACAGATTGTAAGGATGGCGCACGACAGGGCAGGGTTTTGTTCATGGGACTTGGGGTATTTATGAGTCACAATTTACTCAACGCCACCTAATAGCAATAACAACATCCACGTCCTGTGTCACGTATGTCTTACTGTAGATCCCAGTTTAAAAAAGAAATCGGGAAAAAATTAAAGGCCAAGGGTAAAGGGATCGAACATGTGCGTGCTGGAGTCAAACCACCTGGGTTTAAATTTCAACTAAGCCATGCCTCCGGAAACCCTATGAACCTGGAGAAAGGATGAAAGTTATACAAGCGTTCAGGTCTTTCATCCATCGGGCCACTATGAGTCGCCTACGACTCAATGGCACTTAACAACTACAACAACATTTGTAATTGACCTCATTTTCCTGTGCTTCAGTTTCCTTATACATAAAATAGGTTAGTAAGAAGGGGTTTACAAAGACTAGAAGGATCCCTGTACTCAACGGCTATTTAAAAGGTTAGTGGTTCAAACTCACTCAGCAACTGCATGGTAGAAGTTCTGATGTCTCATAAAGATTACCAGATAAACTCTTTAACCTGAGATAATCCTTAAATGAGAAGTGTTCCCTATAGTCTACTTTAAACCAGTTTAGCTTAAGTAGTAAACAAAGGTCGGCTTTGAGCACTGTGCTCTTTTAAGAATGAGATGTGAGGGACCGGAGGGAACTCTGTGGGCCTCGTCTGCAGTGTGTTGTTCTGGGTTCGAATCCCCCTGTGGCTTTACAAGAGCAAGAGGGACAGCCTTTTCCTATTCAGACTGAATGAAAGCTTCTCTGAGTCACGATCAACTTGATGGCAGTGCGTTTGAGTTTTATATGACATCAAAGTAGTAACAATAACCAGAGAGGTGATCCAAGAACCTCTGGGGACAGGCAATTTATGATAATGTGAGGTGAATCACTGTGAAAAGGAAAGTTAAAATGACTGCACATCTCGAAGAATGCAATCAGTGTCACTGGATTTGACACTAGAAATGGTTGAATTGGTGGCCTAGTGGTGAGAGAGAAGCTGCACTGCAATCCCCAAACCACGCGGTTCAAATCCACCAGCTGCTCTGATGCAGAAGGTTGGCCCATCTCCTCCTGCACGATTTACTGCCTCTGAAAACCCACTGGAGAGTCAGCTATGGGTCAGTTCAAACTCAACGGCCCACACCAACAATTCTTAACAACAAAGACATTTTCTTTTCTTTTCTTTTTTTTTACCATCAAATCGGATCTGACAGATGCAGTAGGAGATTTCCCCTCCTTCTCCAGCAGAGCATCTGGTGGGTTCAAAACACATGCCTCTGGGATTGTAGTGCAGCTTCTTGCCACTAGGCCACCAGAGCTTCCTAACAACAAAGTAATTTTTCAAAAATATTAGCCAAGAAAAACTTACAGAGGGGTCCTATCTTGGATCATTATCAACTTGTCTGCATCTAACAGCAGCATGAAGAGTAAATGATTTAAAGTATGTCATTCTTTAGCATCGTGCCACACACAGCAAGCACATGAAATGCTGGCTATTATTTTGGTTTGTAATTGTTTCTCAGCGTCTTCACGTAAGCCATTCACATGGCCTGATACGTGTTGAGGGTCAGTCGTTCTCTGTTGTCGTAGGAGAGACTTCTGTTGCACGCATCCTGGCCTCCTTTCTGGTACACAGGTGGATGGCACACTGTATTCTAATGCTATTGGACTGTACCCACCAGTAGGGCTAGCCAATGCATGTGGACCACTTCCAGGTCTGAGCATGAAATTGTCAGTTGGAGACCTTCTGGCTCGAGTTTTCCCTCCTGTGGACTTGGGTGAGTGTGACTGTGGCTGTATGTCCTAGGGCAGCCAGGGCCCTCGACTAACCAGTCAGCTGAGTGTCACACCACCTTCTCACTCCACTACATACCCGGATGTGTAGTACGTAATCTTTGTTTGATGAGAAGAGTTTCATTGAGATACAGGAATAGCCTGGAGATGTTATGGATTCGGTTCCATACTTGATTGCAATCAAGTAAACATTGCAGTGTGGCAATTTTTAATTTCCCAGTGCATATTAAAGTTATGTTGACACTGGACTATAGTTTGTTGAAACTACAATAGCATTTGGAAAAGTCTGAAGTATTGTCAGAATGTGCAAAACACCACAGGGAGGTGTGACATGAGCCCAGGCCTGTGGGGAAATGGCCCTGTAGACTCACTCAACACAAACTTCACTTTGAGAAAAACAAAAACAAAAAAAACCACAAATCTGTGAAATGCATTAAAGTAAAGCACAGTGAGGCAACATATAAATCACAGACCACAAAGTCTGTCTGCTTAACGTGTCCACGTGGAGGGCTGACTGTCGTCCCAGATTCCTCCAGGCCTTGGCTGCCAGGCCCACGATTGGAGATTTATCCTGTGGAAAGTGGAGAGTTAACAGAATTGTATGGTTATAGATGAATTGTGTCCCTCAGAACGCTATCTTGGAGCCTGATTACTGGACGTGTGAACACAGCCTAGACTGAGAGTAGTCTCTTCGAGACGTTATGTTAAAATGAGGTGCAGTCTGAGGAAGGTGGGTTCTAATCCCATTTTTACCAACTCTGCCTGCTGCCATCGAGTCGAGTCCAAATCACTGTGACAACACCCCCCCCCCCAAATCGGGTTCCCAAGACTGTAAATCTTTACGTGAGGGACCTGCCTGCTTCCTCTTCTGTGGAACAGCTGTGAATTCAAACTTGCAGTTTTTTATTAGAAGCCCAACAAGCAACACACTACACCATGAGGGTTCCTGAATCCCAACTTAGAGGTCACATGAGGAGAACAGATACAGAGAGGCATACAGAGAGACAGATGCATGTGAGGTTGGGTCTAAAGCCCAGGAACTCCAGAGCATGACAGGAGAGCAGAAGCTGAAAGCACAGAAGAGGATCTGCTGGTTAGACTTGTTGTGAGTCAATCAATCTGTGTTCCATAAACCCACCCACTTGACAGTATTTTGCCTGGCAGGCCTAGGAAACGAAGAATTGTTCATTGCCAATGATGATCACCAACAGCATGAACTGACAATGAGTCACTTCCCCTTTTACTTCTTCCTCATCTTATGGAGCTCTGGTGGGCCAGTGGGTAATAAATGTGATACCAACCCAAAGGTCGGTGGTTTGAATCCACCGCCTGGGGACTGCAACAATGGGTGGTCCCCTCCCGTCCTGTTTGATTTATTGCCTCTGAAAACCCACTGGAGGGCCAGCTATGAGTTGGTTCTGATTCAATGACACATAACAACCACATTATCCATATGTTACACACTTTTTGTCTTTCTGTTTTCCACACCTATGGTTTGTTTTCGGTTGGTTTTTTTTTTTTTTAATTTATTTTATTATTTTGTGAGTGTGTACTGTCAAATTGGATCTGACTAGTACAGGAGGAAATTGTCCCTCCTTCTCCAGCAGAGCATCTGGTGGATTCAAACTGTGCACTTCTGGGATTGCAGTGCAGCTTCTTGCCACTAGGCCAGCAGAGTTCCTTTTCCATGCCTTCATTGTAAGGTTTGAAATCGGGACAGGGTTGTATCCTTTCTCCACATCTATTCAATCTGTATGCTGAGCAAATCAATGGGAAACTGGATTATATGAAGAGGAATGTGGCATCAGCATTGGAGGAAGACTCATCTGTGTTACGCGGATGACACAACGCTACCTGCAGAAAGTGAAGACTTGAAGCACTTACTGCAAAAGATCGAAGCCTACACCTTCGATATAAATTACAACTCAACATCAACACAACAAAAATCTCCACCCCTGGAAAATAGGAAGCATCATGAGAAATGAAGAAAAGAATGATATTGTCAACGATTTCATTTTACTTGGATCCCTTTTACTTGACTGGTCGCAGTAGTCAAGAAATCAAGACACATACTGCATTGGGGGAATCTGCTGTGGAGCCGAAGAAGCAGTTGGACAGGACAATTGCAATCATAGCAGATTCTCAGCACATCTTTAAAGAGTGATGTGGTGAAAGTTTACAGAGCAAATTACTTTTCCTTTCAACAATTTTTACTCATTCTACTTCATGACATTAGTTGCATTTTCCCCAAAGTAGCAGCATCCTTTCCACTGTCTGCCTGGGTCCCCCTTTTCCATTCATCCTTCTGTCCTGCTCCTTCCTGCCTTCTGAGCTTTCTAATTGGTTTCAAAGGCTGCCTATGCTGTAAAATGGACACAGAAAGAAAGCAGGGACACGAGGAAGTGAATTCTGAAAAAGAGGGAAGGCTGAGGCAGAGGTCCTCTCCCAGCATGGCACTGTGAAAAGTCCCCTTTCTTAGTCGCCCTATGGTTTTTATTTAGTTTAAGCCAATCATCCTAAAAAATTTAATCTTTGGAGACTGTTTTCCTTATACTTAAGTGCTGGCAGCATAACGATGGGTAAGCTTAATCTTGAAACTAAGACCAAAGTTCAGACATGGCGTCCCCTCGAGTGGGAAGCTGGGCAGAAATCTCTGTTTACAGAGGGCATCCAGTATCTTCTCCGGGGGTCTGGGCGGAATTCTCTGTTTGCAAAGGGTGCTCAGTCCTGTCTGGACTCTGGTCTCAGCTGTGGCCCCGCTAACACTATGCGGGGGAATCCACATGTCTACCCTTTGATCTCTCTCCTCGTGGGTGCCTAGTTTTCACCCTAACTTTTTGTTCTTTCACCTTAGTGCTTTCTCCTATACACTTTTCTCCCTGTTTGTATAATTGTCAATTTTAATGCCAACCGCATTTCCCTTGCTTTGGGGGCGGGGGAGATGGTTTTACTTTTCATGCAGCATCTGCTGGGTTTTGGTATGCTTTAACTAAAATATCTCACTGCCTTTGAATGGGTTTTGGTCCATAGTGACTCTCCAACAGCTTTCTGAGACTGTAAATCTTATTGGGAGCAGATTGTCTCAACTTTCCCTCAAGGAGCAATTGGTGGGTTTGAACTAATGACCTTTCAGTTTGCAGCCCAACAAGCACTGCTACTAGGGCTTCTTTTAGAAGCTATATCTTATGTATGTACAAATTTATGTTTCAAATACACACACACACACATTCAGAGAACCAGAATAATAATTAGGGTAGGCCAGATGAAAGTCTCTAGGATATAAACTTTAAGGAGTTACTCATATTATTCCTTTTTAGGAAATATGTTCCCATTAAGGTACTCTGATGGCCCAGTGGGCAAGGAATTGTGCTGTCAACCCAAAAGCAGGTGGTTCAAATCCACCAGCTGCTCCACGGGAGAAAGACGGGCAAGCTCCTTCCCTGCAATTTACAGCTTCTGAGAACCCACGGGGAGAGTGAACTGTGAGTTGGTTCCAACTTGGAGGTAGTGAAAGAGAGACACATGTCCAAGCAGAAAGTTCTGCACCCAATTGCTTTCACATCAGTGAATCGGACGGGGAGTGGGGGAGTGGATGGGTGTGTGCTCCTTTCCTGCTGATGGGATTGTTGGTTCTGAGTGTGTAAAGATTCTTATTGCTATAACCATGAATTACTGGAGGCTTTCTCAGTGGATTTCATGGATTCATGATGTATGTGGGGCAACCTTGATGTATGCACAGTGACACTGTACAGCCATTCCATTGGCTACAGAATCCAAGAAAGGAGTATGATACTCGTATGTGTCTCCAACCCAACATTATTGTTGCTATAGAAATCCTACACGTCTGGGTTTTCTTTCACAGTCGTAAAACCCAGGGAAGAGAAGTCTAGTTTGGGGGAAACATTAATCCGTATGCAGTAACCTCTCTACTTAATTATTAAAACAACAGCAATGAAATCTCTTTTTGACATAAAATCCCTAACAAATAACTCTGTTTCCACCCCATGGACCTTTTTGCACAGGAGATTGACTGGCTGCGGTACATTGACTTGTGTGACCTCAAGTCCTTACTTCTTCACCTTGGGGAGCACTGGTGTCAGAAAGAGTAGTGTTAAGCATTATTAACCCTTCGGGAATTCCACCCCATCTCTGGCTCCAGGGGAGAAAGAAGAGGCAATCTCTACTCTTGCTTGGACACTGGCCTCAGGGTCCCCATGAGTCAGAAAGGACTTGAGCACTGAGGGTGTGGTTTCACATCTGTGGTTATAACCCCTTCTGGGAATGGGGATTCTTTGTTCATGTGAAAAAACAAGATGTGACAGAGGCTCAATGTCAAGAAGACAAAGATTCTCACCACTGGACCAATTGGCAGCGTCAGGATGTATGGCGAAGAAATTGAGATTGTTCACAGCTTCAGTTTGCTCAGCTCCACAGTCAACACTCTTGGCACCAGCAGTCAGGAAATCAAAAAGCGTATTGCGATGGGGAAGTCTGCTGTTAGGGACCTCTCCAAAGTACTCAAGAGCAACTGTGTCTCTCTGGAGACTAAAGTGCGCCTGATACAGGCCATGGTCTTTGCAATTGCTTGTTATGCATCAGAGAGTTGGACAATGACTAGGGAGGACAGAAGGAGAGTTGATGCCTTTGAGCTGTGGTGCTGGAGAAGAGTACTGAATGTACCATGGACTGCCAGGAAAACAAACAGATTCATCTTGGAGAGGATTAAACCAAGCAGCTCCTTGGAGGCAAGGATTCTGGGGCTTCATCTGACATGTTGGACATGTTGCCAGGAGGAATGGGTCCTTGGAGAAGGACATCATGCTTGGGAGGGTGGAGGGACGGCACAGGAGGGGAAGACCCTCTATGAGGTGGATTGATTCAGTGATTGGGGTAATCGGGATGGGAGTGTCAGAGGCCGTGCGGTTGGGGCAGGATAGAGCAGGTTTTAGGGCTGTTGTGCATAGGGTCGCTATGAGTCGCAAACAACTCGACGGCACACAACAACAACAACATGTGCTTTTAAGTCAGTTCCCTGTCTTTTTTTAGAAAAAAATTCAAGTATTCTGCCATGCTGTAGAAAAGGACAAAGGTAGACAGATAAGAGAGGGGCATCTCACCGCCCACAGCGCAGCTCAGCCCGAAACTCCTCAAGTCAGTTACCTTTGAGATATAAAGAGAGTGAGTTAGGCACGGAGAAGCCAGAAGAAATGGTGGAAATAGATGTCCTGTCACAGAGAGCTTGTCATCAGAAAAACCGATCTAGGAAACAAAAGTTAGAGCAGAAAAAAGTAGAAAAAAAGTGTGTGTGTGCACGCGTGTGTGTGTGTGTGTGTGTGTGTGTGTGTGTGTAAAAAATAAATGTATATAAAATTTATATGTTGTTGTTGCTGTTATATGCCGTCGAGTCGCTTGCCTCTCATAGCGACCCTATGTACAACAGCCCTAAACTCTGCTCTGTCCTGTGCCAATTGCACTGTCTCCGACACACCCATCCCAATTATTCCAGTCACTGAATCAATCCACCTCATAGAGGGCCTTTCTCTCCTGCGCCGTCCCTCCACTCTCCCAAGCATGATGTCCTTCTCCAAGGACCGGTATCTCCTTACAACATGTTCAAAGTATGTCAGACGGAGCCTCAGAATCCTTGTCTCCAAGGAGCCACCTGGTTTAACCCTTTCCCGCCAGGTCAAAATGCCCAGACAGAAGAACGTCGTGTAAACTCACTCTTTACTGCCCTGCCCCACCCATCTGGGAGATTTGAGGGGGGAAGTAGCAGTGGGCAGGGCAGTAAAGAGTGAGGTATTACAGGACGTTTTTCTGTCTGGCCATTTTGGCCTGGCAGTTGTGTCTGGGACTAAGTGACTCAGCCTTCTCTAAGTGCTAAAAAGGAGTAATTCTCAGCTACAGATTTTAAGGTGGACAGACAAGCCAACAGCCTCAGAAGGCTTCAGGTTTGGTATGAAGCTTGCCAAAAGAAAAATCTCTTCCTTTTTTTAGGGTATTGTCAAAGGTGGTTGTTAGGTGCCGCAAAGTTGAGCACGATGTATAGTGACCCTCTCTGAACAACAGATCCAAGCCCTTCCCTGTGCCACCCTCATCATCTCTGATTTTTTGAACCCTCTGTTACAATCTCTGTGTCAATCCTCTGTTACAATCTCTGTGTCAATCCATCTTCTCTTTTTCTGACCCTTCACCTCTCCCACCTTATCTTTTTCCAAGGCCTGGTGACTCCTACAAAAAGTCTAACAGGTGCAACAAGAAGTTTCACCACCCTTGCCTCTGAGGAGCACCCTGGTTGCACTTCCCCTAATTGAGAAGTTAGTCTTTTATTGTTCTCTTAGTTGCAGAAGGATGGGCAATCTCCTCCCTAGCAATTTACTGTGTCTGAAAACACATGGAAGAGTCAACTATGAGTCAGTTCTGACTCGACAGAACATTACAACCTTAGTTGCAAAACACAGTCCTTACTGTTAAGGTGAGCATATTTAAGACAGAAAGTGGTTTTCTTACTGCTGAGGTGTTACAAGGTGTTAGTTTTCTATTACTTTACTGATAGTTGAAAGTTCATCAAAAAGACAAGACACAAGCCGAAAAGTGACACGGACTCTTTCCCAGAGCTGAGAGAGAGAAAGAAATAGGAGAGCGCCTGATAGTCTATTAAACTCTGAGAAAGTAAGTTCACATTTGTTAAAGCCACGGCTTATGGTTGTTACAGCCACACAAGATAACTAAAAGGCATAGTGTTCTGCAGTGCAACTAGATTTTGTGAGATCTCTCATTTGGGACCAAGAAAACAAACAGATCTGCCAAGAAAACAGATTCATCCTAGAGAGGGTTAAACCAGGCTACTCCTTGGAGGCAAATATTCTGGGTCTTCATCTGACATACTTTGGACATGTTGCAAAGAGAGACAGGTCTTTGGAGAGGAACATCATGCTGGGCAGAGTAGAGGGACAGCGCAGGAGGGGAAGACCCTCTATGAGGTGGATTGATTCAGTGACTGGGGTAATCGGGATGGATGTGTCAGAGGCAATGCGATTGGCACAGGATAGAGTAGGGTTTAGGGCTGTTGTACATAGGGTCGCTATGAGTCGCAAATGACTCGACGGCACCTAACAACAACAACAACAACAACAACATCATTTGGGACCAGATAGCATTTGACTGTGTCCAGTCAGAGTTTTTATACAAGTCAAGTGGAAAACTATCTGGACCGGTTGGTTGTGTATAAATTTTCCTGTATAAATGGGGGTACTTTATAAGAAGTCACTAAATGGAAAATCACCGGAGTGGAGTTTAGAGAGGGCTAGCTCCTGAGTCATCACAGATGGATGGAGGCCCCAAGGGTGCGCAATTAGGGGAAAGATTGAAGGGTGACGGAGCAGAAAGGGCAGTCTGGGGCCAGGGACAAGCACTGTGGAGCGAGGCTGTTGGAAGAAACCATTGATCTCCCTCTGGGCTGCTTCCAGCAACTTTTCTCGTCTGTCTCGGGGAAATACTGTGATGGGTTTTGACCCGCTAATAGGTGTCAGGTGGCACAGCAGTTATGCATCAACCAAGAGGTTGGTAATCTGAAGCCCACCGGACACTCTGCAGGAGACATATGAAGCTGGTTGCTTCTGCAAAGATCTGCAGTCTTGGAGACCCTCTGGGGCAGTTCTACTCTGTTCTACGAGCTCGTTGTGAGTCATTGGCACTGAGATTATCAGGACTGTTCAACGTGTCATCTGTTGTTGTTGCTGCTGTGTGTGCCATCGAGTTGAAACCAATCCTTAGCTGAGCCTCCAGCGTGTTTTCAGAAGCACTTAATCTCACAGGAGATTGCCCATCCTTCCCCAGCACAGCAGTCGGTGGATTTGAACTGTGTACCTTTGGGATTGCAGCTCTGATTCTTACTATTAGGCCATTAGAGCTTCTTATGTATTATCTATCACTTCCTAAAATGGTACTGAGGAGCTCTGGTGATGTCGCACATTAGGGATTCGGATCCTGCAGGAGTAAGCTAAGCTGTCTCTTTCCATAGACACTCACAACCTTGGAAACCAGACAGAGGACTGATAAGAGTCAGAATCTATTCAAAGGGAGTGGTTTTGGAAAATAGCACAGGGTGAGGCAACGTTTCATTCAGTTACATATGAGGCTTGAGGAGTGCTGGTAGGGTTGTGTCAGGCCATTAACTGAAAGGTTGCAGTTCAAATCCACCAGCCTCTAGGTAGGAAAAAGATGGGCAGCCTTCTGGGAGACACAACATAGGGTCTTAATGAATCAGAACTGACTCTGTAGCAGTGGGAAGTAGACCAGGTTGCTTCGTGTCATAGCTGACTTGATGGCAACTAACAACAAAAGCAGCAGCAATTTAAAATACTTGATATGACAATATTACAGCTAACTTTTCTTATATGGGTTTAGTTTTTAACTCTCCCTCCTGTGTTCATTTGATTCCCAGAGAGTTTCTCTATAGTCCCTGCACTAATGGTTAGTTGGCTCAATGACTAGCAAAAGGGTTGGAGGCTCGACCCCAGTCAGATGAGCCTCCAATGAAAGTCCTTGTCATGGCTTCAGAAAGGTCACAGTTGGGAGCTCTGGAGGCCTAGTGGCAGGAAGCTGCACTGCAATCCCAGAGGTGCATGGTTCAAATCCACCAGATGCTCTGCTGGAGAAGGAAGGACAATCTCCTCCTGTACCAGTCAGATCCGATTTGATGGTACACACACAAAAATATAATAAAAGAAAGTAAATTTTAAATAAAGAGAGAAAGGTCACAGTCGTGGAAACGCCAGGGAGCAGTTCTACTGAGCACACACGGGGTCACTGCGGGTCAGAACTGACTCCACATTAACTGGCAACTACCACCTTGCCGTGACTTGCCCTGTTAGAAGAGTAAAGGCAAATGTCTTGAGTGCCTTCTGATCAAGCTCACCAGGACTTCCAGACCTCAAGAGACAGTGGCTTTTTTAGGAAGCACTGGGAATAATACCCAGGTATGCAGCTGCAGCTGGTCCCCAGGATGGCCAGCGTGAGACTGCCTGGGCAAACCCAAATCAGGTAAAAGCATTCAAGAAGAGTGCAAAGCAAACACATCCACACATATAGGAAATCATAAGGCAGCCTGGTGGTTGAATACATGAAGTGTTGGGCTGCTAACCAAAAGGTTAGTGGTTCAAATCCAGCAGCTACACCTTCAAAAAGATAAGTCTTCTCTTACAAAGCTTTACCGCCTCAGAAGCCTGAGGGAGGGGCTTCATGAGATGGAATCAGTTCTCTGCCAGTGGGTTTGGATTTGGAGGGGTTTTATTATAATAAAGCACATGGTGGCACAATCAGGAAAACTTCTTAGTGGCCACCAAATATTTGTGATCATCTGGCAAGTTTCCCCTGGGCAGCAAGTATATCATATCTGCCAAATATAGAAGCATTTTCTCAGCCTACTTTTTCACCACCCACAACTTCCCACAGGCTGAGGAGTTATGGGGCTGGTGGAGTCTGGGGTGGCTGGAAAATGTGTCTGTGATTACAACCATCCCGATGGTAGGAAAATGTTTACACAGGAAAAGCTAAGGCGGGGGGAGTAACTTAATCAAATGGCATAACATAGCCCATAAAACAATGTCCTAGCAGGAAAATGTGCAACAATGAATGAATGAAAATGCAACTTTTGACTACCAGCAAGCAGCCTCTGGCAGCGGCGCCACGGTTTTGCCGTGTCTGCGGCCATGAGGTTCGACCGGTTTCTGCACGAAAAGAACTGCATGACCGACCTGCTGGCCAAGCTCGAGGCCAAGACCGGCGTGAACTGGAGCTACATCGCACTTGGTGTCATCGGGCTGGTGGTTTTGTGCCTGGTGTTCGGTTATGGATCCGCCCTCCTTTGCAACCTGATCGGACTTGACTACCCAGCCTACATCTCGATTAAAGCCATAGAGAGTCAAAGAGGATGATACACAGCGGCTGACCTACTGGGTAGTGGCATTGCTGAATTTTTCTCGGATCTCTTCCTGTCATGGTTTCCTTTTTACTACGTGCTGAAGTGTGGCTTCTTGTGGTGGTGCATGGCTCCAAGCCCTTCCAACGGGGCGGAACTGCTCCGCAGGCGCATCATCCGCCCTTTCTTCCCCAAGCGTGAGAACCAGGTAGATAGTGTGATGAAGGATCTGAAAGACAAAGCCAAAGAGATTGCAGAAACCATCACTAAAGAAGCCAAGAAAGCCACTGTGAATCTACTGGGGGAAGAGAAGAAGAGCACTGAAACCACGGACTGGATGCAGCCTTCCTGCCCTCGCCTGCCCTTCCTGTTAGACCTGATGTTATAATAGGGACTCTGGTATAATCATTTTAATAATGTTGCCTTGGATACATTTTTTATATATTTAAAAAAAGGAATGTGTAAAAAAAAAGAAAATTCAACTCTTCTGTAAATGTTTATTAAAATCACAATTTTAAAAAAATGATAAGAAAGGTGGGGGAAACCGATGTTCTAACCCTGTTTTGGCAAGTAACAATGGAGTCTTAGTTAACCACTGTCAGTCTCTTCCCATCTGAAACAAATAAGGAAAACAAGCCAGAGGACACACGGGTCTTACAAACAGCAGCCTCTACTAGCCTGAGACCAGAAAATCTAGATGGTGCCCGGCTAACATCACCAACAGCTCCAGCCAGGAACATAACAGGAGGTGTGAACAGAGAGGAACCAGACTGAAAAAATCATTTAAAAATGCCAGGCTTACTGGTCAGATTGATGCTGGTGGAAACTTTTAGACTATGACTCTTAGACACCCTCGGACCTGAAAATGAACACACCTACCCTGCTCCCTACCCCCAGGGGATGAGGTACAGTGGGGTTATCACCTTTCACTGGCTCCATATAGTGAACACTCAGAGCACAACCATCAGGACAATCAACCATGTGTGACAAAAAGACCAGAATGTGCCCCAAAGCAAAGCTCAGGAGATAAGAAATGGCAGGGAGAAAAGGACAAAGGGAAGCTCAGAGACTCAGGGAAGGGTTGAAAAGAGTCCCTTGAGCAGAGGAATTGCAACTAATATGATGAACTATGTAAGAAGTGTTAAATGAGAAACCAATTTGCTTTGTAAACTTCAACCAACCGCCATATAACATTAAAAAATGGTTCATGGGACGAGGATGTGCAACAATTAATGAATGGAAATTCAAGTTTTCTGTAAACTTCCGTTAAAATACCAATAAAAAAATAATAACCAAATATGGTGCAAGGCATTTATTTCTCTGGCACACACATTTGTCCAAATTCAAAGTGCACGTTTTCGTACATCACGTGCATCAGCGTGATTTGTACCCCGAGAAAATACACAGCATCCTGGACTTCGGCAGTGGACATAGTTTTCTGAGCCCTTAAAAAGTGCGCCAGGCACGTTGAAGGACTAACCAACCAACATGAGTAAATTGCACGTGGAGAAACTGCTGGTGCCTTTTGGGCTGTGTACACTCAGTAGCAACAGAAGTAAAATGATATGTTTAAAGAAGAAAAATTAGTACATCCCAAAGCCCTCCATATTCTACCGATGTCTGCGATGCCGCTACTATTTCTAGGTATCTCCACGCGAGCAACGGGCATTCTAACACGTGAGCAGTGGCCTGGGGGGCAGTGCGGGGCGGAGAGAATCCCGCTAGGACCTCGCGGGAGATACTGCCTAGCGGAGCGCAGTGGAAAGTTGAGGCGGCGGGCTCCGGGAGTCGGACTGGCCAATGAGAAGCCGCGTTCTCTCAAGCGCGCGCCAACCACAGGCGTCCTCCTCGCCGGCTGCAGGGGCTATTTAAAGGCGCACGCGCGCACGTTCGCCACTTCTTCTGGAGTCTTGAGAGTGATCGTTGAGAATCTCATCATGGCTAATTTCCTCGAGCTCAACACCGGCGCCAAGATGCCCATTTTGGGGCTGGGCACGTGGAAGGTAGGTGCCGGACTTCCCGCAGCCGCGAGGGGCTCAAATGACCCTGCGCGACCCCGCTGCGGGTGCTGGGCCTGGGCGCCTCGCGCTGGCCTCCCGGCTCGACCCCGCTCCCGGCCCCCCGTGCTCCGGCCCCTGCTCCGCGTGCTCCGGCCCCGCTCCCCAGCGATCGCCCGAGCCGGGGGACCCGCACCGAGGCGTGGAGGGCAGGGGTCTCCAGGGTCAGTCCTGCCGGGCCGCCGGCACTCCCGGTTGGCGGACCCGGGGACGTGCGTCCCGAGCTGGCTGCACCCGCAGTGAAGTGGCCCCGGGGGTTTCGGGGGCTCGGACCACCGGCCCGGGGGGCAGGCAGGGCGCCGGCCTCGGGGGAAAGGGGCTCTAACTGCCACCTCGTCCTGCGGACACATCGGGGTGGGATCCCAGCGGGGCCCCTTGGTCACTGGGGGTAGAGGGCGAGCGTGGCTTGGATCAAAGTGGGGAGTGGGGCCCGCATCCCAGCGGGGACTGGGGTTCACTGCGAATGGGGTTCCCAGGGAGTAGATAGATCTTGGATTCTGCCACCCCGACCAGGAGGGGAAAGTGGGACTCCAACCACCGTGGTGGGGAGGGAGGCCTCGGAGTTAATGGGACGCTGACCCCAACTCACCACCCCAGGCCATGGGGTACCTCGAGGGGGACAGCCTGGTGTAGGAGCGACCTGGCCTTCCCTCCCAATTATCGGTGATCTGTTGTTACTGCACTTGAGAGCAAGCCGTTCACGGCCACCTGTTGTCTGTTGTGTACCCTCTAGTCAGAACGACCCATCGCTGACCCTCCAAGAGGGTTTTCAGAGGCAGTAAATCTCTGGGGACCATCCTTCTCCCAGGAGCAGCTGGTGAATTGGAAGCATCGGCAGCTCAATGCATTACCATAAAGCCACCACAGCTTCCTAGAATTTGGAAAATTTAAACCAGGTCCACTCCCTTGGGCTTGTTCAGACTCTTGGCAACTGAGTTAAAGGGTTTCCAGGTCCAGACTCTTCTGCGGGAAGCGGAGCCTTCCTTCCACCGAGTGGCCCACAGGCCACCCCCTCAGACCATTGGGCTAGCAAGCCGGTGCCTCGGCCCAGGGATGTGGTCTGTGGCTTGCAGGGATCCTGCTTCGAGGGCATCCCTGAGAATCTGGGTGTCCTGGGGTGCCCCCTCCTGGTGACCAGCTTCAGTGTTAACATCTCCTGTACTGCTGTCACTGGCGGGCCTCCCCTGTGTCCGAGCTCAAGGTGGCCACGTGTGCTGCTGAAAAAACCCAAGTGTTAAGGTTTTCTTGACTGTGAACCTTAGAGCAGAGCAGCAGACACCCAGGTGCCCAGAGCAGACAGTGTGGGCCACTCTGAGACTCTAATCAAAACAAAGAGAGCTCTGGTGGCCTAGGGGTAAGAAGCTGCGCTGCAATCCCAAAGCCTTGTGGTTCAAATTTACCAGCCGCCCCATGGCAGAAAGATGGACAGTCTTCTGTGCAATTTAAGACCTCTGGAAGGTCAGTTATGATTCAACAGCACATAGCAACAACGAAAACAGAAACCCACCCACTGCGGAGAGTCCATTCCGACTCAGGGCGACCCCTGGTCATAGTCTGAGGGTGTAAATCTTAACAGTTGTGTGCTGTCGAGTCAGAACCAACTCATAGCTGACCCTCCAGTGGGTTTTCAGAGGCAGTAAATTGTGGGGAGGAGATTGTCTATCCTTCTCCTGTGGATTCAAACCATGTACCTTTGAGATTGCAGGGCACTTTCTTACCACTAGGTCACCAGACTGCTTCACTTTCTCTAGAAGAACATTTAACCCACTAACGTTGCTTACGTGCCTCACAAAAGTGGTTGAGAATAAAGAATCATCAGAATATCTCAGATTGAGGGCACACGCACATGGCAAGATGGCCTTTGGAGAGGCGGGGTGAGGGAAAACCACTCTTCAAATGCTCAGGGTCTTACACTGCTTGTGTTACATTCCACAGCCCTGGGAACGAATGGGCGGTGGGTGCCGACACCAGACTGGGAAGGAAAAGCAGAACTGAGCAGCCAGCTGTGAAATGGGCTCAAGCAGGACGGAGGACCGCTGCCCCTCCCCCTAACACCTGCCGCTGGACAACAGACACAACAAAGCGGCTAAGCCTCAAGTTTTTCTTGGCCAGGACGAGCCGTCTGTGTTTCTTCTGCAGTCTAGTTGTGGCTGTGTGTAATTGAATTAGGGCCCCAGGGTGCAGCTCAGTTCCACCTGTCACCCTTGTTCACCGTAAGAGACAGTGAGAAGTGTATCCTGGTATTAGCAGATACTGCACTCTCACTGGGCACCGGATCTATGAGAAAACAAAGTTGCACAAAATGGTACTTGACTATCTTATATATTTCTGAGGCCATAATGACTTCAGAAATGAATCCTGTGATGTGTCATTTGAAAACCACTGCCCTTTGGTAAGTAAGGAGTGGGCATTTACATGTCCAGAACTGTTTCTGTGGACTTGATGCCCATGCAGGGTGATCCCATTGTTGTCTGTAAATTTTATGGAAGTGGCCACCAGGCCTTTCTGCTGCAGGGCTGTTGGGTGGCTGTGAATAGACAGTAAGTTGTCTTCTGTGGACATATGGGAGACCTTTCTGCTCTGGACTTGATGCAACTCAGCAGGGCTCTTCCTAGCAGCTCCGTGTCCCCAGTAGCTGTCACCTGCCACCATCCTCTTCTTACCTGTCTCTCATTACTGTTGATTCAGAACCGTCTCGTCCTGACTGACCCTCTTGAGTTTCCGGGGCTGTTGCTGGCATTGGAGGCGCTTGCCTGTCTCTCTTCCCCAGGATTGCTGGTGGTGGATTTGAACCGCCAGAGACGTGCACCCTTGGGGTTAGCAGTGCGACTCCTTATGGACTCGGCTGCCAGGAGCCGCCAAAACCCCTCGCTCCAGACGCTGGCTCTGTCCTGTAGCTAATGAGTGCTGTGAACAACCACTGGTCATACGTCATAGGTGGTGCCTAGAACCAGGGGCACTCACATACACACGGACTCTAGAAATGTCGGTGGAACCCTGGTTTTTGTTCTGTATTTTTCCATTATCAGTCTTCCACATCATTCCCCAACACTGGAGCCTTTTGAGACATTTCTTCCTAATGCCTTTCTCAATCCATGGCATTTTAAAACCATGATGTGTTGTCTGTCTGTTCATGTGGTGGTGGTTTGATGCCCCTGGTGTGACGGCATTGTCTTCCAGGCTCTAATCTTTGTGCAAGGAGATTGCCAGCCCTTTCTTCCGGGGAGCCTCTCGGTGTGGAAACTCTCTAACCTTTATTGGAGCTAGGCTTTTTACACTTGCTCTCCTTCTCTTCAGTTCTCGCCCCCTTGGCAGGATGTGGCCCCAGCCGAGAATAGAAGTGATGGCAGCCAGCACGCCGAGATAAACTTCTTTCCCACAGGAGAGCCAGCTTGGTGGCCAGCTCCCAGGCTGGGGAGCACAGTGGAGCTAGCATGGAGTGAAGGCCAGAGTCGGTTTTTCTGTCCACCTGCCTTTTGTCTGTGCTCCCCAACATCTTTCCACAGTCCAAGGCATTTTCTGCCTTGTGCATCCCATCCACCTCTCAGCCAAGCGTTGTGTCAATCAGGGCAGAACTGATTTGAGAAGAACAAAAGGAAGTGTGTGTTCATTGCCAAGCCTGATTAACTGGGATGTAAAATATTAGCCAGCTAGACGGTGCTTTCAGCAGGGTAAGGACAGCTGGAATGATAATGTCTTCAGTGGTCAGCTCTTTATTCTCACGTGTACCAGTCTGGGAGATTAAACCATGAAAGAAAGCACGGTGATCGCGTGCCCACCAGGCTGCCTTATCAGCTCCTTCAGCGACTAGTCCTGGACCACAGGAGGCAGCACCCCGGCCTTTGTGAATGTCCCTTGCATGAAGCCTTGCAAGTTGTGCATTTATTTTGCATTTACATGTTGGCATCTCTTGTCTTTGTTCGTGTGCATTTTTTAGGAGAGTTCCAAAGTGTTTAGGAGGGAAATTATGCAGAAAGTACATTCCCTCTTGTTCCCCTGTGGCCTTCCTGGGGCAAACTTGTTACACTGGTCCCTTGGGCTCCATAGTAGTAAGGAGGTTGGAGTTGCAGCATTGGGAGATGCTCTTAACAGGACTTCTGGGGAGATGCCTATAGTTCATATTGTCACAGTGGCCATGGAGAGGGGTGTGGAGTTACATCTGACATGTCTGGGTGTGAATTGGGTGTGGGGGAGGGGTAAAAGGACGGAGGACTCGGGGCGCCCCTCCCACCCCTTCACCCTGGCAGGCTTCCCGGCCGATGAGTGGGGCACCGGCTATGTGTGGGAGGAGCAGCTGATTTGAGATAGAGAAGACAGAGCTGATCTCGAGACATTGACATTAAAGTACTTGAGTTAGAGCGAGAGGGAGATGAGAAGTGTGAAGAGATTTAAGAGTCAGGGTCATTGCAGGATGGAAGGGAATGAATGATGCACAAGAAGTGAAGAGCTCGGCGGTTCGATCGCTCCAGCGTGAGACAGCCCAGGGAGAGGACCTGGCCCGTGAAGAAGCAGCAACCAGAGAAGCTGCCCAAGCCAGGCTTCTAGAGTGTTTGCACCAGAGTTTGTCCTCCGTGTCAAACGCCAAGATGTCAAGCAAGATCAGAACTAAACCGTGAGTTTGGATTAAGTTATAATAGAGATCATTGTTGGCAGATTTAAGTATTAGACAAGTGTTTTGAAGGGGAGAGTTAAAGAAAGGAGTGTGGAAGAGGCTGACTTTAAGGTGAGAGCTGTAAATTACCCTTAAACCATGACCTAAAAACTGAAAGTGTCTGCAGAGACAAGAAGGTTGGAATTCAGACATCAGCTCTTTGGAAGAAAGACAACCTCCTTGCGGTAGAGTCAGGACCAGTTCCTACCTGACCCTCCATCCCATCTCCAAGGCTGTACATCTCACAGGAGAATGCTGTCTTTATAGCCCAGAAAGTCCTCTGGGGCAGCTCCCTTTCTGTCACTTGGGATTGCTGTGAGTTTGAATCCACTCAGCAGCCCCTCAGGACAGCAGCTTGGACAAACCACATTCCCCTCTGGCTGGCTCTGCGTTGTCTCTGGTGAAGAATGCTGGATGAACATGGGGTACAAGCATCTCTGTGCCCACTTGGGCACTACGGTCCTGCTTTTCAAACTTCATGTAGTTGGAATCGTCAGCCTTTGTCCTTGGCTTCGGTTGCTTTGTGTTTGTGTTTCCTCTAGGGCTTCTCAAGGGAGCTCTTGGTGGCCTAGTGGCAAGAAGCTGCAGGTACGGGGGTTCGAGGCCACCAGCTACTCCCTTGGAGAAGGATGGACAGTCACCTCCCATGCGATTAACTACCTCTGAAAACCCACTGGAGGGTCCGCTGTGGGTCATTTCCGACTCTATGACACACAACACCAGGGCTTCTCATGACTTGAGAATCCATTCTTCTTCCCACTGAATAATCCATCCATTGCGTGGACACGGTTTGTGTTTGTATATCCATATGTTTAAGGACAGCTTGCTGGCCGACGGGCTCTGACATTTGTGAGCAGAGCTGTGGCAAACACTCTGGGCATTTGTGTGTACCATCGTGTGTTGAGACGTGGACAGACAGCCGGTCCCAGAGTGGCTGTGTTGTAGAAAGCAAGTTGGTCTCTGTGATTCACTCACTGGCTGGGCGGATTGCTTGGGGAAGGTTCTAGATCATGATCACAGGTGCTGCATTCCGGTGCACCGTCACCCCAGGAAGGTTCTAGATCGTGATCACGGGTGCTGCGTTTCCGGTGCACCATCACCCCAGGAAAGTTCTAGATCGTGATCACGGGTGCTGAGTTCTGGCGCACTGTCACCCCAGGAAGGTTCTAGATCATGGTCACAGGTGCTGCATTCCGGTGCACCGTCACCCCAGGAAGGTTCTAGATTGTGATCACGGGTGCTGCATTCCGGTGCACCGTCACCCCAGGAAGGTTCTA
>NW_006399805.1:5130861-5151476 GCF_000299155.1 Elephantulus edwardii | reverse complement strand
GCACCGTCACCCCAGGAAGGTTCTAGATTGTGATCACGGGTGCTGCGTTCTGGTGCACCGTCACCCCAGGAAGGTTCTAGATTGTGATCACGGGTGCTGCGTTCCGGCGCACCGTCACCCCAGGCTGTATTTCCCAAGCCCCGGGGACTCTCCTCTCTGCACAGCCGTGCCTGGCTCTGGGCCGCTGTGTCTGGAACGTCACCGGGAATGTCACAGGCGTGGCCGTGGACGAGCCTCTCGCGGTCTCCGGATCCTCATTCCCACGTCTGTAGAGATGCTAGTACCTGCCTTGGTGCTTTACCTTGGTGGTTTATTGCATAGATGCATTTGAAAGTGGACGTTGTGCATGACTGCTATTGGGGTTCCATCCATGAGCGTGTTCTGCCCTGGGCAAGCCTCCCGGTGACCAGACTGTCGGCTTAGGGTTGCCCGCCCCGAGGGAAGAGCCTCTGGTCACTGCTCTTTGGGACGCTCTTAGCTCAGGATAACCCCGACCCCTGACCCCAGTACGTTGCTAGTTGCCCTCCAGCTGATTCTGTTTGATGAGACCCCACAGACCAAGACTGCTGCTCACGGTCCCCAGGCTGTGGCCTTTCTACCTGGTCATCTGCATGGACCGCAGTCCCCACCTCCTGGTTGGGTCCAGCATCCTGTCTGCTGGAGCCGGGCCTTAGGAATGGCCCGACCTCGACACCTTTCCTTTGTCACGTGCTTTGTAAGGCTTTGCTTGGTTTTTAGTTCTCCTCTGAAAGAACCTTATCAGTTCCCCACCTCTGGTGTCTGTGGTTAATCAGCACTTGGCTTGGGAAGGAAGAGAGGCCGCAGCTGCGTCTCTGCCTCACAGGCCGGTGCCACCCTTGGCTTCGTACGAAAACATTACAGGGATTTAGTTATATGTTCAGAGTTGTTCCGCTGCCTGGATTATTCCACTCGGCGCTCCTGTGGGTTCCAGGAACGGGGACACCAGCCTTGTCTCAAATAGAAAAAGGGAAGCAGACTTGTGTCTCGGGCGGGGTGGTTCCTTGGTCTGCACAGCTGACAGTTGCTGGCTTCCGGCTGACATCACAGGGCCCCTCGTCACTGGGGTGCACTCTCCACTTCCCTGCCGGCCTGTTCCTCCCTCCCCGCCCCCGATCTCATCCTAACCCTGATTCCCAGTGGCCGAGGGGAGTGAGGACAGCATGGGGCACTGCCACAGTTCCGGACAGTGCATGGAAGGTCACTAAGCCTGGAGAAAGTTCCACTCGGCTGTGTTTGTCCCTTTGTCCCCCAGAAACGCACATCCGCTGCAGCTCCCTTGTCTGCCTCACCCCCCACACCCCGGACTCAGAATACTTGAGCCAGGAAGGACATGCACGGTGTCAGGGGACCCCTGAAGTGGGCTCATGAGGAATCCCTGAGGGCGGGCAGCGTCCCCCACCCTGTGTCCCAGCAGGCTGTCCTAAACTCGTGTAGATGCAGCAGATGCCTGCAGCTACTGGTGACCCCTGGGCTCCCCTCCCTCGTGCCCGCAGCCACCATGTCCATGTCACAGCCAGGAGTGGGTGGCCCCGCTTGCAGCTGGAGTCGTAAGCAGGACTGGTGAGCTGAGGTGACCACTGCACGGCCTCTTCCTGGTCCACAGCAGAGGCTCTATCCTGTGCTACCCCGCCACTCAGCTGGGCACCTGCCTTGGGCAGGGCCACTGTTGAGTCTCTGTGTTGGTGATTACAAACCACAGGACATGGCCTCACCCCCAGTGTCTCCACAGTCTGTCCTGTCTGCACCCCCTGAGCATATTCCGTGACACCTTGGGGGCCAGCAAGGCCTGGAGTCCCTGCCCTGGAGCCTCTGCCATTGTAATTCATGTATCACGTCACCATGACCTCCCAGGAGGGCTGGCTGGGAGGCCGTGCGTGAACGTGAACACTGTGTGTGGGGGTTCCTCAGTACCTTAACTCTTGCTAACTGACCTGAAAACGCAGTGGGAGTATCTGAATGTAGAACGCAGTGTGTAAAAATTGGAGCTGCTTGTTGACAGCTGTTGTCAAGAACCATCTAGCAGGAGAACCGATGCACTGCTGACCCTCCAGCAGGTTTTCAGAAGCAGAAAATCGCACAGGCAGAAAACGTATTTCCTTATCCCGTGGGGCAGCTGGTGGATTCGAACCACGTGCCCTTGGTTGGCAGCACAAATCCTTACCATTAAGCCATAGAGCTGGTGTCCGTTTTTATCCCAAAACCTGGGACAGAGTGGCCTGGTGGCGGCTGGCCCTGGCCTGCAGGAGCGCCCCACGCTGAGCCCCGAGGAGGAGCGGCTTTCGGGGGGCCTCCCCCCACCCTCTCGGGAAGTTTTGAGTGAACTGTCGTGATGCTCACCCATGGCTCTCGTCTCTTCCCCCCAGTCCCCTCCAGGCCAGGTCGGGGAGGCTGTGAAGGTGGCCATCGACACGGGGTACCGGCACATCGACTGTGCCCACGTGTACCAGAACGAGCACGAGGTGGGCACCGCCCTCCAGGAGAAGCTCAAGGCCGGCGTGGTCCAGCGCCAGGAGCTCTTCATCGTCAGCAAGGTGACGCGGCGGGGTGGGGGTCCCCGAAGTGTGTCTGAGGAGAGCCTGCCCCCCTCAGCCTCACGTTGTCAGGCCACCAAGCCGCTGCCCCTCTCAGGAGCTCGCTGTGTGGAGGGGACTGCGCTCCCACGTGCAGGCAGCCCCCCACCACTGCGCACACGGGGACCCTGGCCGAGGGCAAGCCTGGGCTACTGGGCAGCAGCCCAACCCCTCTGTTCATACACTTGATCCTGGATCTGATTCTCCTGCTGTCCAGGGGACACTGGGATCCCTGGTGTGACGTCACCTCGCCTCCTCCAACAGCCACTAATGACTGAACCCATTGGGGTGGAGCCTCCTGACAGATGGTCGGGAGGGACAGTAGGGAGAGGACAGTGGCCTCTGGTGGCATGTGGGACGAAGTGTCTTCTCGCCCCCTCAGCTCTGGTGCACCTACCACGACAAGAACCTGGTGAAGGAGGCCTGTAAGAAGACGCTGAGCGACCTGAAGCTGGACTACCTGGACCTCTACCTGATCCACTGGCCGACCGGCTTCAAGGTGCGGGCCCTTGGGTGCTCCTGAGGTGGGAGTGTCGGCACCTAGTGTCCAGCAGGGCCTCAGGGCCCTGGACCCTGGTTTGAGCCTCCTCCACTCCCCACCCACCTACCCCAGTCTGGGCCAGGACAGGCCTCTGACCACGTGTGGTCACTGCACGCACCCGGCTCTCGGACCATGTCCACACGGAGCTGCCCCTGGTGACTGAGCCCGTGTCCACTGGGCCGCAGAGGGCCACTGATTGGTCTGTGCTGTCCTCACAGGCGGGGAAGGACTTTTTCCCTCTGGATGGGACGGGCAGCGTGATTCCCGGCGACACTGACTATGTGGACACCTGGACGGTAATGTGCCCCTATCTTGACCTCTTCTGGCTGCCTGTCCCTGTGTTTCTTTGCCTGTGTTTTGGTTTTGGGTCACTTTGCTTTCCTTGTCTCCCCAAAGCCAGCCTGTCTCTTAGCTTCCACTTTGTGGCTTCTGAAAGGCCTCACTGGCTGGGACCGCGAGGGAAGCCCTGTTAGTTGGTGTGAAGGAGCTGCCGGTCAGTCTGTGTCCTCCCTGACATGTCCCAGCACCAAGCACTCTCTCCTCCTTAGGCCATGGAGGAGCTGGTGGACGAAGGCCTGGTGAAGGCCATCGGCGTCTCCAACTTCAACCACCTGCAGATCGAGAGGATCTTAAACAAGCCTGGCTTAAAGTACAAGCCGGCAGTTAACCAGGTAGGTCTGGTGCCGGCCCTTCCTTCTGGTCCACGTGGCCCAGGGAATCCAGGAGGGGGTGTCCAGCCTCTTCAGGGCCGGGGCGATGATTCAGAATGAAGGTGGCACCTCTGGGTGCAGGGCCGGGGCCTGGCCTGGTCGGTGTGGTGCTCTGGGCATCACCTTCGCCGCCGGGCCTGGAGCTGTCAGAGCTGAGCTAGCTGACAAAGACGGGGTCCAGAACTGGCCTTCAGGGCCGGGGGCTGTCGAGCCTCGGTCACAGCTGGGCAGTGCTTACAGTAGTTTGATGTCACAGCTGATCTGAGGAGATGTTTGTCACCATTGTGGGGAGGGAAGGTGCTGGCAGGTACACGTCTGTGTCTTCTCCTTGGTCTGCACACCCAGGCTCTCCTCTGTGTATCTACAGATCGAGTGTCACCCGTATCTCACCCAGGAGAAGCTGACCCAGTACTGCCAGTCCAAGGGCATCGTGGTGACCGCCTACAGCCCGCTGGGCTCCCCCGACCGGCCCTGGTGAGTTTGTCACGGGTTCTCAGCACGGAGAGCTCTCTGGCCTGGACCTGCTGTCCGGGGATGGCGTAAGGCATGGCTGGGCACTGGCTTTCTAGGTGGTGGCCATGGGGGCGGCTCACGGGGGCCTGTTATCTGCCTCTAGGGCCAAGCCTGAGGACCCCTCCCTGCTGGAGGACCCCAGGATCAAAGCAATTGCAACCAAGCACAACAAGACCGTGGCCCAGGTATGCTGTGTGCCACCCGCCCTCATCCCACCTCATCCTATATACTGGAGGCTATGGACGGCTGGGCAGCTGGCAGGGAGCAGGGACTGGACTTTCAGGAGGCGCCTGTAGCCCCAAGAACGTGCTCCCACCACCGTCACAATTGTTGCGTGAAACTTATGTTCAAATGCAACGAGAAATCTTCCCAGCTTTGGGGTTGAGAGGTTCTGGTGCCGAATCCCCCTTAGTGCAACGTCCCAGGGGTCGGGTGAGGGGCGTGCTGGTGCACGTGGCCTGGTGGCTGAGAGCACGTGTGACCTGCAGACCCCCAGCCTCACGCTGGCAGGGCCCAGCGGCCCAGAGCCTGTGTTCTACTCCGGGAGGTCCAGCGTCTGCCCCTCTGTGAGGTGACTGTGCATGGCGTGCCTCTGCCCACAGGTCCTCATCCGGTTCCCCATGCAGAGGAACATGGTTGTGATCCCCAAGTCTGTGACCCCCAAGCGCATCATTGAGAACTTCCAGGTAGGAGCCCGCTGTCAGCTCTGGTGGGCTGCTGGGATGTGGGCCGGTGGGGGAGACTTCCCAAGCCCGGGTCCCCCGTGTGGCCCAGGCGCCCTTCCTGAGCTGGGGCTTCCCTCTGTGTGAGCTGGACAGACGCCGCTCAGGAAGCACTCCTGGGGTCAGACCGTGGCTGCTGTGTGGACATCATCCTGGATGTGCTTTTTTTGTGTTTAATGTGTCAGAAAATTCACTTGCCTGCAGCGCTATACCACCCTGAACATGAGACCTTGTCTAAAGTATTAGAAAAGTGAACATCTGAATGTCGGATCTGCTCATGCTACTCTGTCTTTGACCCCACCATGCGTCCATTACCCAGTGGTGTTCGAAGCGTGTGTAGCCAGCCTGTTCCTGCACAGTCCATGACCCTCTGATGCTGCTGGCCAGTCCCCCTGGGCCTCCCTGTGCTGCTAAGGCCACACGCCCTGGTCTCACATGGCCACATGCTTTGTGTGTTGTCTGCTAGCTTCTGGCCAGTGGGCCTCTCTCGTCCTTCCTTGCTACTGTCTGGACAGCTGCTTGGCTTTTGGGCCCACGTCAGACAATCTCTCCCCTCTCCTCACTGTCCAGCCCTATGTGGTTCCTGGGCCAACCTCCGATACCCTCTCCCCTCTCCTTACTGTCCAGCCCTTTGTGGCTCCTGGACCCATTTCAGATACCCTCTCCCCGCCCTGCGTGGCTCCTGGCTTCACCTCAGATGCCCTCTCCCCTGTCCGCACTGTCTAATTCTGTGTGACCCCTGGGCCCAGCTCAGAAGCCATTTCCCCACTGTCCAGCGCTGTGTAGATCCAGGGTCCACCTCAGACACACCCTCTCCCCACTGTCCAGCACTGTGTAGATCCAGGGTTTACCTCAGACACCCTGCCACCTCTCCTCACTGTCCAGCCCTTCACAGCTTCTGAGCCCACCTCAGACATCCTCTCCCCACTGATGAGAAGGGCTGTTTTCATTGTTCACATAGATCCCTCGTCTAGTACGTTCTCCAAGAATTATCACAACAAGCTCTGTGTGAGTGCAGTGGCCCCACCACCTGCCCCACTCTGGGGTAGGGGACCGCGTGTTCCGACCCGGCGCTCAGGTGTTCCCATGGGGTTCCGTGTGAGGTTCAGCTCTTCCCGGGCTTCTCCCCTTAGGTCTTTGACTTTGACCTGAGCAGCTCGGAGGTGAACACCTTGCTCAGTTACAACAGGAACTGGAGGGTCTGCGCCTTGGTGAGGTGAGTGGGCACTGGGTGTGAGGGTTGCAGCCTGGGACCCTGGTGGCCAGCACCCCATGTCCTGGCCTTGAAAACCCTGAAGAGAGAGCTTTGCATGGAGAACCCAGCCAGCGCTCTGCAGGGTCCCAAGGTCTGTCTGACTTCGATTCACAGCCACCTTCCTGAACGGCAGAGACCAAGACGGAGAACTTCCACATCTATAGTCACTGTTGAGTTTCTTTTGATTGTTTCTAAATTTTTAACTGATCTATGTCATTGAACGGAGGCAGGAACCTAAGACGACTCTGAGGGTGCTGCCCCATCTCTCAGTGGACTGGAGGACGGCCCAGGTGGCCCCTAAGAGAGTGACTCCCATCATCAGGACCAAGCTAGCTTGCTGGGGACCCCATTCCTGTTAATGAACTTCAAGTTAGGTCCATTAGAGGTGTGTTCAGATTCAGCATGCAAGGGAGAGAAGCCAGGTTAAGTCCACACCCCTTCAGAATCTCACGGACAGTTCAGTGGGTCCTTTTCCTGCTTACAGTGGGGTCCTTGTGGTCAGGTGACCCCACAGACCCTCCTGGTGGTTGTTGGGTAGTCATTCATGATGGTCCCGCCTGCAGGGACCCACACTGTGTCCCCCGGTTGTGTCATTTGTGACGGTCCCACGCTTCCCTTTGCAGCTGTGCCAACCACAAGGATTACCCCTTCAACATCGAGTTCTGAAGCCTCGGAGCCCCAGCGACGGCTGCTCTCTTCCACACGGCATGGCGTGGCCTTGTGCGGCCTCTCGGCGGGCCCACTGCCCGAGGCGGGCTCTGAAGAGTAGTGTAGATTCGAAGTCCCCCCATCTCCCTGCCCATCCTGTTCCACTGGGAACGCACCCTTCTAACCCAGGAGAGAAGCAGATCTGTAGTCAGCATGGTGCCACTAACAGCGGTGCGACCACTTGGAGCTCTGACGCCTCAGCCCGCCTCCCCTCACCTCAAATAAAAAGGGCTGTTGTGAGCCCCCGAAGCCTGCCTTTTGTCTTTGTGTTTGAGACGATGCCACTTCCTGTCCCATGCCCAGTCTCACCCGGAGCATGATCCCCTCACCCGGCAGCTCTAGGGTGGGGGGCCTCGCCCCTGAGGAGGGAGGAATTGGCCAGATGCAGGAGGACCAGTATCTGTGGTTGTTCCAGGTGGTCCTGGTGCAGCTGAGCCTGGGACGACAGCCCCAGGGCCTGACCTGGTCACTGTGACCCCTGACTGCTGGCTGGTCTTGGCCAGGCGCGCTGTCTTCAGCAACGTACCTTTCAGGCACTGAGTGGACCTTTGCTGGTCTTTGTGTGAGAAGCTCATGGGCCAGAAGGGAGAAAGCATAGACAAGTTCAAGGGCCAAGGACGAGTGGGTAATTCCCAAGGTGAGGCCTCCAGGCTGTAGTGCTGCTTTGTGATGTGTTAGTAACAGGTCTCATGCAGCGTTCAATCGAGAAAGAACGGGGTGGGTATTACTGAGCACAAACTTAATAAAATGAAGCTGTTCTTTGTGGTCCTGTCATCAGATCACAAGAATGACCCGGCAGGTTCTCGGAGTTGAAGATGCCCCACAGGGTTTCAGCACAGGTCTGCAGCTGACCAATAGCGGCCAACTGGGGTCAACCCCCAAGGTTGACAGGGAGCACTCAGCCCTGAGCAGCCAAGGTTGAACTACACGAGGGACTTGAACTTGGCCCCTTTGGTGACATCTCATCACAGGGGTTGGGTCTCCTTGTTGGGGTAACAAATCTGACCCCCAGACACCTATGTCTTCCTCCACTAACCGGGTTGGAACCAACTCCCTGCTGACCCTCCAGCGGGCTTTGGAGTCTAAACCGTGGGAGAGGAAATTGTTCAACCTTCTCCCTCAGAGAAGTTGGTGGATTTGAACCAGTTGCCTTTGGGTTTATAATGTAACTGCTCAACCACTGGCTGGATCTTTCTCCTTTTTGTCCAGTTGGACAAGAGTTGGCTTGAACAACCTTTGGTGACCACTGGTTTTCAGACCTCCTCCATCACTGCTAAGATGGAAGCCAGTCCACACAATTTAAAGGCCAACAGCAAAAGATCGAGCCTGCATCCCATCCGTGATGTTACTTGCGGTCCAGTCACCTAAGACTCAGTGACCCGCTGAAGAGTGGCTCTGAACCCTACCCTATCTCGGACATACTTGATCCTTAACAGGCACTGTGTCAGTTCACTCTATCATGGGTCTTCCTCTCTTTCTCTGACCCTCTCACTTTCCCGGCATGATGACCTTTGCCAAGGACTGGCCTCACCTGACAACAGGCCAACAGCAGGTGAGACAGTGTCACCGTCCTTGACCCTAAGGGATGCCCTGGTTCTGCTGCTTCCAAGACAGACGTGTGTTTGCCATTGTGGTAGTCCTCCAACCTGACAGCTTAAAACATCAGCACTTCTGTCAGCTTTGGTCACCCTCCAACTCTCAGAGGCATAGGAAGGGAGTCATTTAAAAGACCATGACTTGGATCAGGTGCACCTTAGTCTTTGCACTGATGTCCTTGCTCACCCACACTTTGGAGACGTCCTTGACAGCAGGCTTTCCCAGTGCAGCATGACTTGATTTTCTAACTGCTGTTATTCTGGGTGTTGATTGTGGATCCAAGTAAAATTAAATAGTTGACAGTGTCTGATTTTTCCCCTGTCAATCATGTTGCCTATTGGTCCAATGGTGAAGATTTCCATCGTCTTGATGTGGAGATGTAATCCAGATTGAAGGCTGCAGTCTATGATTTTTTGCAGTAAGTGCTTCAAGTCTTCTTCACGTTCAGCAAGCAAAGTTGAGGCAATTGCATAGTGTAGGTTGTTAATGCCACACCATTCTTCGTAGAGTCCAGGATCTCAAATGATTTGCACAGCGTACAGATTGAATAGGTATGGAGAAAAGATACAGGTGCACACCTTTTTTGATTCTGAACCTTGCAATGTTCCCTTGCTCTGTTTGGATAACAGCCTCTTGGTCTAGGTATAGGTTTCACGTGAGTCTAATTAAGTGTTCTAGAAGTCTCATTATTCTTGATGTTAACCAGTTTGTTATCCCCACAGACAAATGCCTTTGCATAGTCAATAAAACAAACATCTTTCTGGCATTCTTTGCTTTCTGACAAGCTCTCCTTGATACCAGCAATGATACTCCATCCGTTCCCCTTTCCATTTTTCACTGATCTTGTCTAAAATGTGTCCTGTAGAGGCTTGGGGTAGGGTGGGAAAGGTGGGTGAGGAGAAGCCGTTGAAGTTTGAGCAGGACTTCTTTCCAGCAGTCAATGACCACGCACATGGAGGTCCAGTCTAATTGGTGCAGAAATGCGAGGTGAGGGGCTTCTGGGGTCTGCAGAGCCTCCGTCCCAACTCACCCAGACCACCTCACACAGCATACCTGTGTGAGGACGAGTGCTGTGTCCCCCCTCACACCCTTCTGACACCCCACCTCCCTTGCAGGGCAGACGAGGCATCATGTGAGACCTCCCGAGGACTGTGAACACTGGCTCAGCGGTGAGAAGCTTAGCCTCAGTGCTCTTGGGGCCATAAACCACATTTATGAGACAGCTGTCCGTTTAGCAAACCAGGGCTTCCACCAAAGAACAGACTTAATAGAATAATGAGACCAGTTGAGAAGCGGAAACAGCTGTTACCAAAGCCCAAAGCAAGTGGGGCCTGTGCTTGGAATTCCTCTCGTAACCGAACAGTGAGCTCAGACAGGACTTCAGATAACAGTTCTCCAAGCCAAACACCCTCAGAACTGCCACACTCAACCCCACCAGCAACTTTTCTAGAACTTTCTAGATCTTCCTGTGGGTGGCCCGAACAAAAATGGCCTGTTGTGTGTAAAGTTCACTGTAAACAAGGTAAGTAGGGGTTCCTTGTGTGTGAGCAGGTTCACGTGTTTTCTGCCCCTCTGTTCCCCCAGACCCCTTCCTGCCCTCAGCTCACCTCACCAGGGGTTCGGGGTTGGGGGGAGAGGGGAGACGTTTTCCCAGCATATGGTTGACACAGTGAGACGGAGCAGTGGTGGCTGCATGCACATGTGAGTGGGTGGATGAAAGTGTTCTAGCAAAAAGCTTCCAGCGTGAAGCAAAAACACTGCAGAACCGCAGAGGCTCTGCTCGGTGTGTTCGACAGAAGGACGCGCTGCCTGTCCCAGCCATCGTCATGACGACTGCCAAGCTTGACCCCGTTTTTACCTTCCACCTCTCATCACATGTGCACTCAGTTCCGAATCACTCTTACCATCGTCGAGTTGAAACTGGCGCGTAACGGACAGTCCACTGGCTTTCCAAGGAGGAGATTGCCCATTTTTCTCCCCCGAGCAGCTGGTGGATTCAAACCACCAGAAAAGTGTGGACTTTGGGTTCGCAGCACAGTTCCCTGCGGTTCAGCCACCAGAGCTCCCTCTGTTCTGAAGCTGTTGTGGACCATCGAGTCAGAACTGACCCAGAGCTGACCCTCCAGTGGGTTTTCAGAGGCTGCACATTACATGGGAGGCGATTGCTCTTCTGTCTCCCATGAAGCAGCTCGTGGATTTGGAACTATGTGCCTTTGAGTTGACAGCACAAGTCGCCCCTAATACACAGGATAGGGGTGAGCGTTCTGTAGAGGTAGACCTGACCTTCGTGGAAATCTCACTCTTAAGGCACAGCTTTCAGCCTCTTATTTCCTCAACCTGTAAAATACCAGCTTCAGAGAGGTGTTAAAGATCACATGAAACAGTGAGTTTAAGGTGCCTATCCCAGCACCTGGCCTACATAACAGAATAGTGCACGAGACCAGGACTGTTGATGGCAGCCATTCCTAACGTTAGTACTCACCGCCCTTCGATTCTGACTCGTGGCTGTACACCATTGAATTACTGGGACTATAAATCTAAAATGGGAGGAGCCTGCCCATGTTTCTCTTGCAGAGATTCAAACTGTTGACCGTGTTATGTACCATGCCTCCAGGGTTCCTAACTGTTACCAGTCGAACTGAACCAGTTTCTCTACAGGAGATTTCAAGGCTAAAGCAAGGTCAGGTGGGCCTTGGTCTGGACTCTGTCCACCGTGCACAAAAGGGCCACTCCAGATAGATGTATCAGTGAACCTCTGGGGTTGTGCTTCAGGGCCAGAAGAGCACTTCCTGGGAAAAGGCTGTCCTGCCATTTGTTTGTAAGAACATTGTTCTTGTTGATGGTTAAAGTCTTAAAATGCTAAAGAAAGACCCCTCATTATTCCTCGTTGCCACCAAGTTGATTCCAAGTCATCTATGTGCTGCCAAATATAAGTGCTCCAGAGGATTTTCTTAGCTGTAATTCCAGTGGAAGCAGGTCTTTTACTCTTCAGTACAGCTGGGATGGAAGGATTCACGTAACTCTTAGATGAACAGTTGAGCACAAACCATTTGCACAGCCCAAGGTGCAAGGACTTCCTAGGCCGTCTCATCTAGCATTTCTTTCATGCATTGCTTACTAATTTATTTTTGGAAGCAGACTCCGCTCTTTGAAAGAAAGCCTGTATGGATTCTCATATATAAGCTTGATAAAGCCTGTGTTGCTGTGGTTCAAGTGAACTGATGTTGAGTTGGTTTGGACCCCAAGCAATGCCATGTGATGGCAGAGAACTGCCTTGTTGGGTTTTGAGTGTTACTAATACAGTAAGCCAATTAGCAATAAATAGCTTCCTCCTCACCATCCCAGTGAGAGCCCTTGAAGCAGAGTCAAAGTCTTGGTTTTCAACATTCCTCCACTTTCCCCTTCCCTTCCTTTAACTGTCCCTGAGATTTAGAAGTTTCGAAACAGCTGAACTGGTTTCCTCAGGGTGAGGATGCCATGAGGCTGTGGTCAGTGTGGCCGCTGGGGCTGCAGTCTCATCTGAAGGCTTGACTGTGGCTGGAGGATCCACTTCCAAGGTGACTCCCTCAGTCGCCGTGGTGTCGTCTGTCGTTCAAAATGCTTTCCTAGGCCATTGCCATTGACTTTTGTCACGTGAAATAGGGTGTGTTAAGGGGATGGGCCGGTTTTAGCATTTCATCAGATTTAAACAGAGCAGGCTCAGCGGCAAAAAGGGGGAAATCTCACTACCCACAAGGAAGAAGAGGCAGAGGATGCAGCATGCACCCACTGGGACTGTGAATTCGTGTGCCGGGCAGGCTGGAACCTACAGGAGAGTAGGTATGAGACAGACATCACCTGGGGCTGCTGCTTCCACAGAACCAAAGCCAGAGGCCTTCACACAAGCTTGCTAGAGGACTTAGGGGGAGAGGGTATCACTGACAGGACTAAGAAAGCTGTGTAACATGGCCTAAACCCACAAGGCTGAAGGCTGAAGGGCCTGTGAGCACGCTTCAGAAGCTATCCTGACTGAGAAATTGTGTCCTGCTGCCGACCTGAGCTGTAACCTGTTAACATCCCTAACCGTAAGCGTGAGTCTGTGAGGTCTGCATAGCTATTGCAATGGATTTCTGACCCAGCAGAGCAGTAAGATTGGTGCTGGGATTTGTAGAACGTGGTGTGGGAGCATGGAGGGGAGACTGTGTGACCACAGGAGAATTGATTCTGTGTTGTGGATACTGTTGATGAGGACAGTCCTTTCTTGTGCAGTTAGTCGAGGTCAGATACGGCTATTCCCACACTACCTTCTCTATTTGCTTTTAGTCACAGACATGTGGACATTGGCTTTTGGCGGTGGGGGGCGGAGGTCCTCTGTTTCTGAGTACTTCCACAAAGCTGCCGGAGTCTCTCACATGTTGTCTGACTCTTAGCTAAATGGATACCACAGTGTCTTTTATGATCTGCTGTCTGAAGTTACACACAATCATTTCCACAGTAGGAAAATTGGTTACAAAAGGTCAACCTTATTCAATGAGGAGGTAAGGATCATTGGGGACAGCTGGGAGGCTGGCTGCCACAACTTGAAAAATTAGAGTTACATAAAAGAAATTGAAAGTCCAAGAAAAAAAAAGTGAGAGAGAAGAAGAAATGAAACTGTCATTATTTGCAGATAATATGATCACTTGTACATGATATTATTTACAAATAAACTAATGCATTTAATAAGCAAGTTAGATGCATCAGTACAATAAAGTCAGCTACATTTTGAAACATTATCAACAATTGAAAGTGACATTAGAACAAGATACCATTTATAATAAGTAAATACCATTCTAGGGAGCCCTGGTAACCTAGTGAGCTGGGAGTGGCACTGCCAACCCAAAGGTGCAAGGTTCAAATCCACCAGCTGCTCCTCAGAAGATGAACACTTTCCTCCTGCGCTATTTACAGCTTCTGAAAACCTGCTTGAGTGTCAGCTAAGAGCTGGTTTTAATTTGATGGCAATGAGTTGAACTTAAATTTATAATGAAAAATAAAAACACCCAGAAATAAATCTGAAAAGAAATGGGAAATAGATTTTGAGGGGGAAATTATAAAACTACATAAATATTAAGGTAAATGGAGAAATGTACCATGTTCTTGGAAAAACACCTCAGCATCATAAACAGTACAATTCTACCCAAAACATTATATTGATGCAATTCAAATAGAAATACCAACAGATATTTTCCTTGTTGCTTCAGAAACGGATTCCAGGATAGTATTGATAGTATTCTGAATGAATCTTGGAATCCGTTTCTCAAGTAACAAGGAAGATTTTGGTTGGTATTTTTATTTGAATTGCATCCGTACAATGTTGTGGGTAGAATTTTGCTGTTTGTGATGTTTTAGAATGAGTGAAAAGATTTCTGAAGGAAAAAATACATGGAATGATTCCCCTGTTCAAAATATTGTTTACAATGAAACGGGTATGGTATAATTAAAATGATGTAGTGTTGGCACAAAGATAAGCAAACAGACCCGTGGGATAGAGCAGTGAGCCCATGCACAGAAAACAAACCTGCACACAGCCAGGTAAATGGCTGAGCTGGGACTTCAGATCACTGAGGAAGAGACAAGCTTATAAATGTCTATCTGGGGCAATCACCCATCCAGATGGAAGGCATAACTCACCGGTTATAAACCTCAGTCTCACCTGAGTTAAAAGTGGAAAGCAAAACTGTGAAACTTTTAAGCATCAATCTAGGGGAATATACCCACCCTCTGGTTAGGGATTAACAGTTGTGAGGTAGAAAGGGAACGGTGAGTAAACTCAGTTACACTCAGAAATTCTTTTCATCAAAGCACACTATCGAGAGTGAAAAGCCAGCTTTATCTGGGAGAAGATATTCTCAGTACAAATGACTAAAGAGAACTGCTGTTGGAGCTGACTCACAGCCGATTCTTCAGTGGGCTTTTAGAGGCAGTAAATTTAATGGGAGGTGAGTTTTCCATCTTTATGCTGTGAAGCAGCTGGTGGCTTCAAACCACATGACTTTAAATTGACAGCACAGTTTCTTACCACAAGAGCGTCCCGAAGAGGATTGTTGTTGCTGTGTACTCTTCAGCTGAAAGGAATGTATAGCTAAACCTCCAGCAGTTTTCCGGAGGCAGTAAATAGCCTGGGGGTTGATTGCCCATCTTTCTCCTGTGGAGCATCTGGCAGATTTGAACTACACATCTTTGGGTTGCCAGCACATTTCCTTACCACTAGGCCACCAGAGGCCTCTCCTGTTGTTGTTGTTTGATGCTGTCGAGTCGTAGACGATTCATAGTGACCCTATGAACGAACGGCCTGAGCACTGTTCGTACAGAGAGTTTCCGGAGGCAAGCCATTTCGGAAGTGGATGCTGCTCCTGCTTCCAGGCTTGATTTAGTCGGGAAGCTCCAGCCAACACTGTCCACCATGGGTGCCCGTTACCACGATTGGCACATCACTGTCACAGGCTTCAGCATCACAGCAACCACGAGTTACCTCTATACAGCAACACACAGACCAGTGCTATATCACCAACATTATGTTATCTGCATTACTTAGAGGCCTCTCCTACAAAATGCTAATAATAAAGACTGAATTTTTTTTTTAATGGTTGAATTTGTGTGTCAAAAACCTTGAAAATTGGCTTTTCTGTCCATTTTGTTAGTCCCTATTGGGGGCCTGGTCTCTCGCTACCTTATCTGTGGACACATGGTCTGGCAAATCATCAACAGCTGTGTCACCAGCATAAGAGCGCACTTTCCACTCTGTGAAACACTGGTGGAGAGAGGATGCTTAGACTATAGCAGATAGTGAAAAGACTGTGGCATTGCTATGAAGAAACTGTGGCAAGGGGTAACTAGAGGAACCCTGGAGATGCAGCCACAGTTAAAAGTTTTGCTTGCTGGATAATTGAAGAAAAAGCTGACTTGTAACTGCTCTGAGATAAAGTCTGCAGGACAATTGAGGAAACCAGAGGTTTATTTGTGCTGCAGAACTGAACCTAGACTTAGACTGGTTGACTGAGAAGCTATCTGAACTAATGAAGGAATTGTGTCTTGCTGTTAATCTGGCCTGGGACTGCTGGGCTTGCACTGAATTATATTCTTTGCCTTCCCTACTCCTCAATCTATTTCCCTCATAAACCCTACAACTCTAAGTCAAGTCTGTGAGTCAGTTTGCAACAAACATTAAACCTAATGATTGGTGGAAATAGGTGCAGGAGCTTGTGGGGTGGCATGTCTGACCATGTCGTGATTTGTATGGTACTGCAGGTGCCGTGGATGGGGACAGTGCTTTATGAAGCAGGTAGAAGTCAGACTCGGCCTTCCCCAGGTTGCAGCTGCTGCTTTTACAGATTGACAAGTCAGCTACTGAATACACTGAACATGAAGCGTATCTGAGCACCTGGAGGCCTGTGTGTGCTGTATGAAGCAAGAGCTCAAAGCACCCTCCATGCCCAGCAGTTGTAAACAGACAGAAGCACATACTGAATGGTGCTGTTAACCCAAAGGCATGCGGTTCGAATCCATCAGCTGCATTACAGATAAAAGATGGACAACCTCCTCCCATGGTCTTTGCTGTCTCTGAAAACTTGCTGGACGGTCAGCTAGATGTTGGTTTCGACTCAATAGTACACAACAACAACAGTATATACTCGTGTTATACAAGCCGCGGCTGTCTGTTTGCATGTTTGACTCTAAAACACAGGTTCCTTAACAAAAAAAAAGTACAGTAACATTCCATTGATATGTAAGACAACAAATGCTGTAAAGATACGATCAGGCCATACAACGATAAAAGAAAGTAAGAGAACAAGTTGTTCTGAATCAGAGCTGGAGGTCGGGGTGGGGCATGATGTATAGATGTCTGGGCTCCTAAGGGATTGTTCACATCTACTCCTTAGCCCAGCTTCTGAGAACACGCATGTTTGCTTTAGTTTAATTATTTGAATTGTGTGCAGAGGTTTTCGCCAGTCTTGTGGACACAGGTTTCACTGAATGATTCAAAAAGTATTCGATACAAAAGTGAATGGTCTCATCTGACCCCAGTGACAGTCCGCTGGGACTCACACCCCAAGGTCCTCACTTTATAGCACAGAGTGGTAATCAGGAGAAGTTCAGTGATGTGTCAGTACATCCCACAGCCAGCCACAGTGCCCACCACCCGACCCAGTGACCTGGCCACTGAGTCACACTGTGGCTTATTTTCAGGCTTTTTTTTTTCCTGCTAGCATCACTGTCTTCAGATAGAAAAAAAACCCTGTGAGCACATGTGGCTGACGTAAAGGCGTGGAGTCCTTTTCTCCAAATTACTTTTTTAAAATCCATTGTTGTTTTCTCCTATTTATAAGTAGTCTATACAGGCTCCGTTCACTAGTGATAAAGATTGCTAGAGTTTTAAGCTGGTCTCCATGGGGGTAGAGTCGGGGAGAGAGACAGAGAAAGAAAGACAGAGGCAGACGGAGAGAGGGAGAGAGAATGAGGGGGGGAAGAGGAGGGGGGAGAGTCAGAGTTGAGACAGCTGGCTTTGGAGACAGAGACAGAGAGATAGAGAGAGAATGAGGAAGAGAGAGTCAGAGTCGAGACAGCTTTGGAGACAGAGACGGAGATAGAGCTAGAGAGTGGTGGGGGAGTCAGAGTTGAGACAGTGGCTTTGGAGAGTTTTCTGTGCTCTGATTTGTAACACAGATAAGATCCTTGCTAGGGAATAGAATCTATCTTGGAGGAAGTACAATCAGAGTGCTCCTTAAAGGCAAGGATGGTGAAACTTTATCTCACATAGTTTGGATGTATTGCCAGGTTGAACCGATCATGTTGGGAAAAGTAGAAGGTCAGTGAAAGAAAGAAGGTCCTGCGATAAGATAGACTGACACAGTGATGGTAACAATGGGCTCAAACGTCGCAGAGATTATGAGGATGGTTCAGGACAGAGCAAGGCTCATATATGTTGTATGTGGGGTCGCCATGAGTCTTAGTTAATGTGATGCCACCTAATAACAACCATAATAACAGGGAATGCGGAGTCAGCTTCAAGGCCCAAAAGAGAAGACAGAGAAGTTTTAATGGGTAGGGGCTCAAGGCTACAAGAACCAGAGAATGGGGTACTGACCACGGGGGACAGAACCCCTAAGCGGGCACAGGACAAGGGCATGAGGGTCACAGTAGGGGATGAAGATAAGGAGGCTGGCAGCAGACTTGCACTTCCCGTACGATGGTCACCCTGGCCTGGGTGAGGACAGTTGTGTGGTCTTGCCTGAGTTAGCATGAGTCAGCAGATGTGGTGCAGAAGGAAGCAGGGGCCCCAGTGGCTGGCCAGGATCAGCAGCTAATAGCCGGAGCAGCTGGGAAGAGAACTTACGTCCGGACACGCTTGTCCAGAGGGGGTGTTTTTGTTATTGGGGCTGTTTTCCTACCTGAGTCACCTGAATTGGTGTCTGGTTTGAAAACCCTAAGCCTTGCATCTTCTGCCTTGTCTGATGGTGGTTTTTAGGCACCAAAGCATCGGTTCTGACTCAGTAACCCAGGCATCTCAGAATAAAGCACTGTCCAGTCCTGAGCTGCCCTTCCAATCACTGCCATGTTGGAGCTGTTCTTAAAGATTAACCCACCTTACCATTCACACAGAAGCCAAGAGCATCAAAGTGGGTTTTCCAATTGTGTCCAAGATTTCACTTGTAAAAAGTGGGCCTAATCTTGAGGGGTGGGAAGTGAAAGAACCATTAAAATCTAGATCTCTTTGCCAATTTTCCAAAATGTAGTACCATTCGAGAGACGTTCATAGAAATCTAGCTTCATGCCTAACTTTGTGTCATGTGCTAAAGGGATGTAGACGAGTCTTCCAACCCCAGTGGTTGCTGTTAGATGCCATCGGGTTGGTCATGACTCTACACAGACCACCGGCTGACCCTGTACCCCTGTCCCAATAACCGCATTAGCTGAATGTGCAATTGCAGCCTCTGCACCAGTTCCTCTCGGGCAGTGAGGTTCATTTTCTTTATTGCTGACTTACCTAGCATGGTGTCCTCCCTTAGAGATTGGTCTTTCCTGATAACATGTCCACAGGACCTTGAGGAAGCTCTCACCCTCTTCATCTCTAAGGAGCCCTCTGGACCTCTTTGTTTAGATGTAAACAAACAAAACAGGTTTGTTTGATTAGGCATTGTAGTTAATGAATGACTATAATCAATGCTAAAAAGTGTTCTAAAACAAATGAATCATTGTGTGAAAAAAAATATAACTTCTAAGCCTTCACCCAAATGAAAAAGAATTTTTTTTTAAAAAATGAGTCACGTTGGTTTGTTCCTCTGCCAATCTTAATATATTCAGTATTCTTTGCCAAAACCATAGCTCGGATGTGTTTATTCTTCTTTGGTTTTCCTTATTTAACATCCCGTTTTGCTGCCTGTGGGGAGATTGGTAACCAAGTGCACGTTAGACCTCAAGCGACATACTTGCTTTTTAATGCTTTCAAGAGTTGGTTGATGCAGATCTGCTCCATGTGAGTCCCTCTCATTCCCATGGATGTTGACTGCGATGCCAAGTGAGAGGAAATCCTGACTTCAGTCTTTTCTCCTTTTATCATGATGTTACTTACTGGTCCAGTTGTGAGGATTTTTGTTCTTGTAATGTTGGGGTTTCATCTGTATTGAAGGCTTCTGTCTTTGAGCTTTAATCCCAGGTACACAATTTATCTGCAGGATCAAATTTGTCTAAAGAACGAAGTTATTTAAGGAAAGCCATTTGTACCTAAAAGATATAAGCATATTGTTGTTGTTGTTGTTATGTGCCATCGAGTTGTTTGCGACTCATAGCGACCTTATGTACAAGAGCCCTAAACACTGTTCTATCCTGTGCCAGCTCGCTGTCTCAAACACATTCATTCCCACCACTCCACTCACAGAATCGATCCATCTCATTGAGGGTCTCCCTCTCCTGCGCCGTCCCTCCACTCTCCCAAACATGATGTCCCTCTAATAAACATATTAACAATTCCTAAATACTTGGAAAAAAGCATGTTCCTCACAGTCTATGTTGCTGTCTTGCCTATTTCATGTACCATATTCTTGTTATCTTGGCCAATTGCTTTAAATTTCTTGCATCTCCCTAGAGAAAGGGTTGGGTAATTTTCTTTTGTTGCCTAAAATTGCTAATCTTTTGCCATTGGAAAAGGGAGGGTTTCCTTCTGTGCTTTCAGGAGACAAAGTAGCTCTAATTTAATCACTTTCCAGATTAATCTGTACAGGGGACCATAAGTAAGAGCTTCTTCCTGGCAGGAAGGTGAAGGACAGACAGACAGTGTTCCTGACTTGGGCACAGCCTGTGTAGATACTGCTGGTGCCGGCGTCTCGGATTACATGGACAGAAACTGACCTTCTATCAACAAGAAGGCAGGTGAAAAATCAAGTAATAAGAAGAGCTGAAGGAGACAGAACATGAACACAACACAGTCCTGTTGTTGTTGTTGTTAGGTGCCATCAGTTGATCAAGACTCATAGTGAACCAATGACAAGCAGATCTGAGCTTTCCTCTACCCTGCACCATCCTGTCTCTGATACACTCGAGCCCATTGACACAGTCACCGTGTCACTCCATCTTTTTGAGGGTCTTCCTCTCTTGCTCTGATCCTCTACCTCTAGGCACTGTTGTTCTGTGCCATCAAGTTCACTGGGACTCATGGAGCCCCTGTGAACAGTGGCTCTGAACCTTTCCCTATGCTGTGCTCTCCTTGGGCCCCTCATGGCATGCTTCTTCCGCCTGGATTCAGCCCTCCTCAGGAAGGTGATACAAAGATATTTGCTTAGCCTTGCTATGTGGAGTGGACACAGACACCCTGAATGTCTGGTTTCAAAAGCTAAGTAGGGCCCAGCCTGGCTAGCAGTGGGATGGGAGATTGCCTGGTTAATACTTGGACGAGAATATCAGGTGCTATAGACCATTTGAAGGCTTGCTCTCCCCCCTCCTTTTTCTCTCCCCCCTCTCTCC